>NW_019154108.1:14362864-14590364 GCF_002288905.1 Enhydra lutris kenyoni | reverse complement strand
GAACACCGTGCCTGGACTATCCTTCCCTTTTCTATGCATGCCTTTCCAATTTCATCAGCATAAGCTCAGGGAATACAAATTCATTTATTACTAGCCAAAGAAAAAACATAATTAGCAAAGTTAAAAATGTATAATTCATTCCAAAAATAAAAGAGAAATGACCTTCGATGATTTTCTGCTATGCATTATATGCCCTACCATTTCCCCTCCATTAGAGTGGATAATTGGGAATTAACCAGACTCACGTATACTTTAACAGCCTTCTCTCTCAGTATGGATAGAGTATGGATAGAATCTATCATCTGAATATCAGTGCTTTTTTTAAAATAAAATATTCACCCCGGTATTTAATTGTTGTTTACATAGTGATTATTTGCAAAGCTGAATTACTAGATGCATTCTAGAGGAAGAGGAACAATTTCTTGTCAGTTTACACTGCCGAGTATTTATAAAGATTACAGATTAACCACTACAGATTAACAATCTCCCCTACCCTTGCCCTTCTCCCCCAGCCCACGAATGTTTCTAATATTTACATGTACTGTTGGATACTGTTGCTGGCTCAGAATGGCTGCTGCTTTCCACCCTCCCGGCGCTGCGTTTCCAATGGTGGGTGAGAGATCCCTATGGATGCAGTTTGTAAAGCGCTATGGCCTCCTTCTTAGGAAAAGCACTATCTAAATAATATAAGGGATTGTCTTTATTATAATCACAACAGTGCTGATCATTGCACTAAGAGGAGTGGAGGAGGTAACATGGGCACCTAGACACACACACACACACACACACACACACACACACACACAGGTGCACGGTAACACTTTCTTCCTCTCATCCATGTCCCCCCTACTTCCTGGAACTTGGGTGTTGAAAGGACTGCTCCCCACCCCCGGTCCCCAAAGAACTCTGCCAGGTTCCATTAGGCTGCAGAAGCTTTCCAGTCTTCAACCAGTTGGCAAATTCCCTCCCTGGTGTCTGTTTCAGATGGTCCCCCAAGAAGTCCAAACCCTCTTCCTGGGCCTACTGTGTCACTCAGCCTTGTCTGTACTCGAACGATCCTCAACCAGCCCTCCAAGTTACTGCCTCTCTGGGCCTTCCCATCCGGCCCAGAAGGTTGGCCCTGGAAGTTGGGGGGACACGCCTGCCACTTAAGGAGCTCCCCCCAGGGAAGAAGGAAGATAAAAGGCTGAAGTGGATACACACTTCAAAAGCAAACAGGAGGGAAAACAGAACTTTTCTTATAAGGCCAAATAAAACATCAGTGAAGGAAACGAAAATGAGTTGGCCTGCAAAAGGGGGGGCAGCGCAGCCACGGGGCCACGGGGCTTGAAACCCTCTGCGTGGAGGGAGCGGTGCCACGGCAAAAGCCTGCTTTGGCAGCTCCTGAGTTCTCAGTGGCAGGAATAAGAACTTGTACACATGGGGGTGGGCAGTGGAGGGTGGGGGGAAAGGCACCCAACCCTAATAAACTAATCTCAGCTAATGTAATGTTTATCGAGTTCCTCGGATAATGATACCATGCATGTGATTATCATCATCAAAACCCAATCTATGTTTTAAAAAGTTGCAGATGATTAACACAACATCAAGTTGTTGCAAACAATTACTTAAAACCCACACACAGACACAGACGCGCACACACACATCCACACGCACACAGAACCAGGAGGTCCCCATATTCTGTAGAATGAGGGAGGCTGCAGCTGTAGGCCGACAGCTTTCATATCCTCATTTGAATAATGTGTCCTGAATCTGTCACTTTATTCATTCTCCTTATGCTCAGTGTACTCTACATCAACAACAAATTAAGTTGTAAATAAGAGACAATCATCACTTTTGTTTTTAAGCAGCTACTGCATAGAGAATTTCAATGTACGCTCCTTTCGACAGGGGGAAAAAGAGGTGTTAGAGTTTGCTTTCCTAAGCGCAAATATGGGGAAACCAACAGAAACAAAAACAGAAAACAGTTTACTGTTGCTGAAGGGAGGGAAAAAAAAAAATTCTCGGAAGCACACCCATCCAGGGCTGGCCGAAATTTCTCCCAAGAAGTGACTAAGACATACAAAGCGAGAGGCTAAGTTCCCACATCACACTGGAAACCCATATGACTTGGTACCAGCCTCCTGGTCTTAAGGGGCATCTTTGCCTGGCACGGCTTTTGACAAAAAGACAAGTGCACTGCATCAATTAAACACAGGTGTATTCATGGATTGATTTTCACACTCATCTCTGCTAACTTCCAAGAGTTTGAATCACCATCACATGCACAGAGACTGATAAACGACCAATGAAAAACGTCCTTACCTTCACATCGGAGAAGTAGGTCTTCAGCATATTTGAGCTGGGATAACGGGTATAAAAGAACATGAGCTTTGCTTTTTTCAAGTGATTGGGTGACAATCCTTCCTGCATGTAGGAGGCATTTAGTTAAGGAAAAAAATGTCTTTAAACACAAGCACTCACCACCCGCTCCCCCAAAGAACCTGGAGGCCCATCAAGTAGCTGAGATGGGGGGAAGGAGGGTGGAATTCTGGAAGACCAATGGCACGGGCCATGGACTCCATCACTGCGCTGATGCCCCTTGCTCCAAATGACTCCCGCTGGGCAGAAACTGCCAGGTGTAATGGTGAGGATGGACAACAGGGTTGCAGAAATCTTGACGGCTCCGTGGTGAGTATGGCAACACATTCCCCCTGTTCGAGGTCCTTATGCTCCCTATACATTCACTTGTTGCTAAGGAGACAAATGCACCCAACATGGATTGTACAACTCTTAGTGTGAGAGTTTTTTTCTCCTCTGCAATTACAGTTCTGTTTGTTCTTCTCTCCCCACTCTGCAGTTTACATCAAGTTATTATCCTAATGTGCATGAAAATATAAAATGCATTATTTTGAACACTGTCAGGCAAGCTGCGTATTTTACCTTTTAATGCTAATCTAATGGAGCATCTTGACTCACTTTCTTCCTATCTTATTATTATATCCTTTTAATTGTTTCCTTTTAAATAATAGCCGCAACTTGGGAGGGGTAGTTTTGGCACAGAGGACACCAGGAGGGGGTGTCGCTTTTGTTAAAGCAACGATCCAAGACCAAATACAATTTGCCTCTCCTGGATTTATAGTTAACTCCTTTGAGAGTGGCACAGTGGCGGGGGCTAGCAAATCAATAAATGTGGGTTAGCAGATCAATAAATGGCCACTTACCCAAAATAAGAAGGCCTATTTATCTGGAAACATCATTACCTTTTAGATCTGTAAACAGCAGCAACTAAAACAGTTCCCAAGAGAATGTGAGGCTAACCATAACAATCCAGGCTTCCTGATTCTCCCCCAGATTCTTGGCAGTCCTCAGCAGACTCAGAGCTGGGATGGCTCTGGTCACATCTGTGCCGCAGCCTGGCCCTGCCATTTCCTCAGCAAATTAATGGCTTTATAATTTATCAGAAATGAAGATGCACGTGGAGAAAATCAATGTGGTCCCCCACAAGGTCAATTAAGGGTCCTTCCTAGAAGCTTCTCTAAGGATTTTCTCTTAAAAGAGAGTCTGGGAAAAATAAGGAAGAAAAGAAAAGAAAATCTGCACTTGCGTGTGCACACGCACACATCTTACCAGGCCACAAAAATGCCACACCTGATGAACAAAGGTAAAACAAACAAACAAACAAACAAAAAAACCAACCTCATATTTAGGAAAAGTCAAGGTTTCTAAATGACCTCCATCAAGAACAGCATGACCAATCTTAGGAAGAGAGAGAAAGCAGGAAGTTGGTAGCGATACATAATCAAATTCATACTGATAAGCTCTAGACCACTTCTAGCAGGGTGTTGAACCAAATATTCTGCTGAGGGTTGGATCCATTCACATTCCCTTTAACATCATGCAACGTTTAAAAGATCACCTTGGTTTCTAAACAGAAAAGTTCAGTCTTGCGCTCCCCCCTCCCCCCTGCCCTCCCCACGGACAATACGGACTGAAGGAAGAAATTTCGATTTTCTGTCTGTGAGCCAAAGCAGCTTCACTGAACTTGTGTTTTTGTTTCAGATCCGTAATGATCACAAAGACGATAATTTATGACTGACATACTTCTTGTGCCAAGGAAAGAGCTGAAAGGCCCTCCAGTAACCTCCATTAGAACGGTAGAGAAGACTAAAGGAGCCCAGCACACTTCAGGACCATCTGTCCAAACGGGTAAGTGAAATAATAGTGGCAAGCTGTCTCGCCTTGCCTTGTGATAAGAGTTTTTAGGCAACTCCAAACTTCAGCAGACACTCTCAGATCTGGGTTCTAGTCTTTTCTTCAGATGGACAGATGAAAAAACAACCTTGCACACTGAATTATTAGCAGGGGAAAAGTACTGAATGGTTAAAAAAAAAACGTGGTCTCCTGCAAAACACCCTGTTTTGCTGTGGTTCTCTGAGATAGAACTACCAGAACTTCCTGACGCTTTCAATATGCTTAAATCATGCTTCGATGTTTTAGCTCTTTTTATTAAAAAAAAAAAACAAAAAACCACTATCCGTCTTATTTTGATCAGGATTTAGAGGCTTTTCAGTTCATGAAAAAAATGATTCTGATTCCAGTGTCTCAAGTTCGTTTTGCTTTAAAATGTTTCCTGTTGGTAATACTTAGAATTGATCAGTTGAAATGGAACAGAGAATAAATCTTTATCTCTCGCTTGTCGTGTAATTAAGATAAAATTCCCATAAAATATATGTTTCTAATAAACTATTAAAAATAGCTAATGAAACATTTAAAAGCCAACAGTTAGATAATCCTTTTTTTTCCTCCTCAAAATAAATCTGAACTGACCAATTGGTTAATTTCCCTTTTAAGTGCTTGTGCTGAAAAGCAACTGTTCTTCCAAGAAAGCACTAGCTGTTTCCAGGATACTTACACACGCACAATGACTCATGATGGAATAGATTCAGTAAACATACAGCTGTACTGAACACGAGCTAAGCTCCATTCAAGGCCAGGAAAGAAAATGAGCACAAATAAATATTAAGGAGGTAAGGGGGGGATGGGGCGAGGGGGATGGAACGCAAACAAGATCTGTCCCAGCAGCTCATGTGGCTTTGCCTCAATTCTCTTAGCCATAGCTTTGTGAAGACAGATGACATTCAATTCTATGTGTAATGCAAAATAGACAATAACTACTGAAACTTGAGACAGATGCCAGGTGTAAAAAAAAAAAAAAAGAAAGAAAGAAAAAGAAAGAAAGAAGAAAAAAAAAGAAAATGAAAAAGGAAGAAAAAAAAGATGATAAATCCATAAATTAATGAAAGACATCTGCTCAGGGATAGAAAAGATCAGAGAAGTGGGTACTGCAGCTGAACCTGAAGGGGGGATGGGAGGGGGCCTCAAACAACCTGGGAATCTTGAGTGTTGTCTGTTTACCAAGCTCAATATAACCTTACCTACACAGTCGTGGCAGGGGAGGAGCAGGGCTGCAAAGAGGCAAATGCAAGAATGCATTGTGAGTGCTGGAGGAAGGGGACTTTTTTTTTCCCCCTCAGCTGAACTCCGAATTGTGGCTAGAGATTTTACCAGCTGTACTTCCAACCGAACTGGATTGGGGCTACTTACTTACATTTTCTAAAATGCTCTGAAACCCAAAGAATTTTAGCTGTCTCCTGATGCTCTGATTTGCTGTTTCCAAGAGGATTTCTCTTTCAAATGGGGAGAGAGGATCTAGACTGTCTCATTTAATCAAAGTGATAGAACACGCTGTTACTCCATTAAGAAGTTGAACTCATAAGATGTGTCACTTATGGAAATTAAAAAAAAAAAAAAAAGAATTTACTGAATAATTTTTTTGGTGGGGTAAGAACCCAGAGTCTCTCAGTCTTTTGTGTAAATGTTTTCCCTGTAGCTCATGCAGCTAATAGAATCACTGTGGCTCCACAAGACTTCTAAAAATGTCTACGGATTATTTCACATATCAGAAATTCATTTTTAATCTATGTTTTCCAGTTAGATTTTAGTTTCAAATTACCAAAAATTTTCCTTTCCTAAACCTGAAGTGCTTTAAACATTCTCCCCCAAAGTCAAGTCAGGGATGCTGGCTGTCACAGGAAAGGGGCTCAGTTTCTCCACTGGTGCGTCTTAAAGGCTCATAAGACTACTCTCCCGGCTTACACTTGGGGGCATGCAAATGTCTGAGGCCCAAACAAGGCTATTTTTCTTGAGATGCAAAGAGGATGAATGACAAGGAACATCATGAAGAAAAACAATTGGCTGGCTGTTTCTTTTGGAATTTGAATAAAACTTAGTATTTGATTAAATAGATTCATTTGCAAAGATACTGAACACACACACACACACACACACACACACACGTATCTCTGAGACGTGAGCTCCTGGAGCAGGTGTATGGACATTGAGTTCAACAGGCACACATTCACTACTTCCTTTGGATTAGAAAAGGATAACGAGGTAGTGTGTTTATATAGGTTACATATGCTTCATGTACTGAACTTAGAATGGATTTATCTGATAAGCTGGTGTGTTTTTTTTGTTTTTGTTTTTTTTAGATTTTTTATTTACTTATTTGACAGACAGAAATCAGAAGTAGGCAGAGAGGCAGGCAGAGAGAGAGGAGGAAGCAGTCTCCCCCCTGAGCAGAGAGTCTGATGCGGGGCTCGATCCCAGGACCCTGGGATCATGACCTGAGCTGAAGGCAGAGGCTTTAACCCACTGAGCCACCCAGGTGCCCCTAAGCTGGTGTTCTTAATAGTTCTTATCTTGGCTACTTTGTTCAAAGAAGCACACGATGCCCTTTGAAGTGGGAAAGAATCATTCCTTAAGAATTATATTATTCAGGGCGCCTGGGTGGCTCAGTGGGTTAAGCCGCTGCCTTCGGCTCAGGTCATGATCTCAGAATCCTGGGATCGAGCCCCACATTGGGCTCTCCGCTCAGCGGGGAGCCTGCTTCCTCCTCTCTCTCTGCCTGCCTCTCTGCCTGCTTGTGATCTCTCTGTCAAATAAATAAATAAAATCTTTAAAAAAAAAAAAAGAATTACATTATTCATTACTATTGGAAAAGCCACGACCACAAAGAAAAACATAATAAGGACAACCATAGAGGTATCATTTCATCCTTATTTTTACTCATGTCTATTGAATTTTTTTCTAGGAATAACTCGATGGTTCTAAGGTGGACTTATATACCTAAAACTGAAGTAGACGCCACAATCCAGGATTCCCAGAATTCTTTTAACTAAAAGCTTGAGAATTTTGCCTACACACCATCGGGTAAGTCAAGGGAAGAACTCATTGCCAGACAAGGATGGAGACAGGAGACCAGTGGACCCAGTGTCCCAAAAACACTCAGACCCTCATTGGCTACAGAATCATGGGGATTATGGAAAGGGTTGCTTGCCTATCTTCTTCCGGAGAAAGAATGTATCAGTGGGGTGAACGGTTAAAAGTACGGCATGATGGAGGGGAAAGAAACAGAGGCTAGAAGGCCAAAAGTGGGACACGTAATCATTAACTGCGACAAGGGGCCAAAATTATTTAGCTCCATGAAAGAAACAGCTCCAGGTGTAAGCAAGATTTCATACGAACACAGGTGTTTCCAAGCCATCCCTGTTCAACAGCCTCTTATATTGGTAGGAGAGGGACATTATTCAGCTGAAGAAGCAACTATATTCTCCTTAAAGCCTTTGATATGTATAGAAATAAAAGGAACTTCTTTCTATTCAAATCCTCTAAATTCCTCAGGGGATTTAGAGAGCATGAGACAATGAATGTAGCCAACACTTAAAGCAATCTAAAAGATTTTTTTCCTAGAAGACCCAACTTACATTAAAAAAAAAGGGGGGGGCACAGGCATAACGATCTGGTTATAATAAAAAGTCTAATAAAAGAAAAACAAACCATAAAGTGGTTAAAGAGTTTAGTGTGCACTTATGGGACTGTGAAACCTGGCTTTTTTTTAAATATTCCTCAAAATGGGTATGTCCCTTTCCTCTGAGTGTGTGTGTATGTGTTTGTGTGTGTGTATGAGAGAGAGAAAGAGAGAGAGAATGAGAGGAGAGAAACAACCCACCATCATGACTACAGCCTTCAAAATGAAGTAAGATAGGGTCTAGCAATAGGGTCTAGCCCTGGACCTCAGCCTTGTGTGTATCTCAGAAGATCCTCTTCCACCCAAGGATAGAAAACCATTCCAGGCCCTGCATCTTCTTGCCTGGCCTTTCTCATCGCCAACACTATATGGCAATCACTTTGACCGATGTTTATGGCCTGTTTATAATGTGCAAGGCATGGTGCTTGGCACAGCTTTGATTCATGGCTGGTAGATTACATTTTAGGTCTTCGGAAGGTAGAAGTTAAATTAGCAACCATGCCAAGACTCAATTTCTGTTTCTGTATCTAAGTTCTCAACATCTTTATCTTCCTTCCTCTCGTGACATTATTCTCTTCTTCCTCACAGTGGAAAGAGACCATGTTTCAGTGCCCCAAGTGGGTCTCATACTCGTGGCTCATCTTAGCAGACATCTTCGCTACTGTCCTAAGAGCTGGTTAGAAGAATGGCCTTCCCTACACAGAAAATGTATTTCCACCATAGCTGGGACTTTGCACTTACGTGGCAGCGTCTGGAGTGGGCTTAGATCTTAAAATGTCAATCTCTAGTCATCAGGACAATTGCTCAAAATCCTCAATTTAGCAAGAGCCAACTTAATTGCTAAATTTTATGTCCATCTGGCAATTGATTATAAAAGAAACATGCCTCTACCTGCCCCCAAATGCTACTATTTGACTACCCCCAAACGCCAACAACCACAAGAGTTTTAAAAATTTACTGAAAGGACCAAATTACAGAGGAAAAAAAAAAAATGTCTGTTAAAAATAGTTGGAGTTCAGGACAGGTCTAATAAAAAAATATAACTGGCATCTCTACCTAAAAAGTCAGGTTCAAAATATAAAAGAGTCATAAAAAAGAGCCATTTTTAAGTCGAATACAGCTGAGTTTTATATTTAATTGTGCTCTCTTGCTTTCCAAAATAATTTGCTTTGTGTATGTTAGGACAAAAGATTTCTGTGTATGGCTGAACAGAGGTTAATCATGCATAGAGGCAGCTGCACCAGACCCAAAGAACAGACCTTGGGTGAACGAGAGAGAGAGAGAGAGAGAGAGAGAGACCAATGCCGTCTGAATAAATCAGTACCTGTGTATTTCCTTAAAGAAACACCAACAACGACAAACGAAGTCTACTTAAAGATTAAAGAGAGACTCTGACTCCCCCCTCCCCCACCCGTGTCCATTTTTCTCTCACGGGCGCCTCCCACCAGTAAAGTCCTCTTCATAAGATTAAATCAGGTCTTCTTTACATGGCCCAGGAGCCTTGCAGATGGTTTAAAGCGAGAATTCTTCTTATGGAATCTTAGGGATCTCAAAACTGACTTTTCTCTTGACTCCATGATAAAGCTTAACACCTTTAAAAAAAAAAAACTGATAGAATTCAATATTATAATGAGATTTTTTGGGTCCATCTCTGACTCCACTCCTAAAAGAAATTAAAGAAAAAAAGAAAAAAAGAAAAGAAAAAAGAAGAGAATGCAGGAAGAATAGCAGAAAGAGCACTGCTGAAAAGCACATATTAAATACCAGCTCTCTGAGGCAATTAACAACTTGTGAAAGTTGCAAAGATGTAGGTTTCCTGCGAAGCTTTTGTGCCATCAGGAGTGCAGCACGTGTGCTGATAAAAGCCTATTACTCTGAATAATAGGAAAGATTGCATTCCTAAGAAGATACTAATCTACGTTATTCTATATATTGTGGAAACCTGACCTTTGGGGAAGCCTTTTGGTTTTGCTTTGTTTCGTTTTCCTCGAGGGGGGTGGAAAAGAAAAGGATATTGCACTTCCCGAATACGGTGAGATTTCAGACATGTCTTGAAGATCGCCACACTCGGACTTGATGAGCGACAGGGAGAGCCCTTCTGCGGTGCTGGGTGGGTGTGCTGGTGAACAAGGATGGTGGCTCAGGTGGTGGGATGACATCTTGGTCCTCAGACTCGTGGTCTCCCTAGTTAAGTCTAAGGATTCGGGAGAGGCTCTGTCTTTTCCCGAGAAGGAGCCGGAGGGAGCACCTAATGGACTCTGAAATGGGTAGGCCATCAGGGGAAGGGGGAAGGGGTGGCGGAAGGTGGATGTGGTGAAGCCAGCGGTGGCGGAGAGAGGTGACTGGTGCAGGGGCTGGTGGTGGCCGCCGGCCGGGGGGCCGGTGGTGGCCTGGTCGGAGGAGTTTTTGCGGACCACCAGGGGCAGTGCTTCCGTCTGGTCTGTGGAACTGGGCATCTGCACGTTGCCAAAGGTGTCCAGGGGGTTCGGAATGATGACGTCGCCGAAGCACTGCAGGCGCTGGTTGGCGGTGTGGAAATTGTGGTTCTCCCCATTGACGGCGAATCTGGCCTGGGGGATCTGGAGAGGCGGGAAGACCTGAGGAACCTGGCGGGAGGGTTTGGCTGCAAAGACTTTGACCACAGTGTCCACAACTTGCGACATGGCAGTGTTCAGTTCCTGCTTCAAGGTCTCGGCCAAATGTTTGCCTTCTGGTTGTAAGGAGTTTGGCCCGTGATCTCTCTCTTTGTTGTTGCCTTCACGTTTCGGCTTGTTCTCCGCCAGCTCCTGCTCCCTGATCAGGGCGCGGGCTCGGTCGATGAACTGTCCCGGGTCCAGCTCGCACATCTCAGTGTCTGACCGCCCCACGGAGTCCTGGGCCCTGGCGTCCAGGATCTCCGAGCGCATGCTGTCTTCAGACAGGTTCCCATCTTCATCATTTTCAGAGTCGGTGCTGTCATAGATTTGGTAGAACTTCTCCTGCAGCTGGCGCAGCTGTTTCTGCATGTCCTCCAGCTGCTGCTTCAGCTGTCGGCGCTCCTCTCGCTTCTGTTCTTTTCGGGCTGAAACCAGCTGCTGGAAACTCTGTTGCTGCTGCTGGGGCAGCTTCTGCTTGCGTTTGTTTTCTCTGTAACTTTCTCGGGGACTCACAGACTGCGGGGCCATCTCTCTTTCATTTTCATTGCCCCTTAATGCCACGCTGGGGGAATGGCTCATCCCCCGAATGATGTTCTCAACCCGGGCCCGCTTTGCTCTCAGGTGCTCATCACATAAGCGATCCATGTCGAACTGGCTCATGGTAGGCCTGCCGAACGGGGAAAGACACTCTGGGGGGCTGTCTCTTGAAGAGTTGCTGCATATATCCTCCTGATGCACTTCGGAGCCTGTACTAGAGAGACCGCTGGCTTGGAAACTGGGCTCCGTGCCACCATTTTTGTTCATGTTATTTTTCAACAGCTGGGAAATTATGGTTGCTCCTGGAAAAGGCATCATGGCATCTTCATACGAGTTCGCCCTCTTCAGCAGCTTGCGGAGTACGTTTGACTTTTCCCCATCTGCATGCTGAACCACAGAATATTCAACATCCTGCTCAGAACCTTGGGGATTCATGGCACTAAAAAACGTCGCTCTTGCCTTAGCAAAAAATGCAGATGCTGTCCCTACCGTCCTTTTCACTCCAATGTCAACTCTTCTCCTCTTGGTCTGCCGGCTTAAGAGGGCTGTGCTGTCATGGTCAGGCATCACTGGACAGCTACTGTGCCATCTTCAAAAGCTCGTCAGCTGGGCACAGCTCAAGAATCCCGGGACCCTGGCCAACAGAACAAAAGGACTGATGAATCATTTTCTTTAAATTTCTCCAAATTTCCTGACCTCAATCCTGAATCAAATGCAAAATGCATAGGCTCTGGGATTTATGGCACATTACAATTATTGCAATTTATTATGCACTCTGCTTGAAATGAAACATTTTTAAATATTTCTGCTCCACTGGTTTAAGATGGATTAAGATTAAAAAAAAAAAAAAAAAGCAAAAACTGCTTAAGCACCAGTAATATGATTCTCTTTCACAAATGCCTAAAATGATACTGTTTATCTTCAGAAGAAACAGTAGATTATAAGAACACAGCCTCTGACAACCAATTGATTAAATTTTGGGCATTGAGATTCCTATTACAGAAGAAGATGAAAGTGGTCTATACTTAAGAAATAAGGTTCAATTTTGAGGCCGTGTGAAATTTGGATGAAAAATTCCATTTCTGAGGTAAAATTATTGTGGTTTTAATGCTATTAAAGGAAAAGGACTTGAAAATAAATGCAAACACTTAACACACCCCCTTTATTGCTGAATTTTAAAATATTTTTGTCATATACGAAAAGGGAAAGAGAACACCCCCATCAGCATCTATCCAATATAAATGGTCAATTTAACATTGAAATAAATGCACAAATACTCATTTTACAAGTCTGCTTATTTAGCATAGATATGCATTTTTATTAGTAAAATCACATTCGAAAATGGTATCTGTTGCTATATTTTAACACAAGTGTGAGAATATTTATACATTTCTGTGATGTCGTTTTGATGACTTAAATTATTACAAAGTTGGACTCGCTGCAAAAGAAGGAATCGTCACATTTTAGAAATCGATATGTGGACCAATAAGTTGAGTTAGGCAAGGGTAAATACATCTTTGGTATCAGTTTTCTTCTGTTTCAATCTGCCAAAATAATACTCCAAATGCCTAAGGAAACTTTAACATACACCATTTATGAATGTTTCTTATGCAAATGAAAGAAAAAAAGATAAATAAAGGGAAAATTGGCATCCATCAAAATACAGGAGGAAAGAGCAGTACCTTTTCTGCATATGAACTTCCATTGTTTCTTGAGGACCCATCTAAAAAGAGAATATCCTTCCTTGCATCTCATAAAAGGCACTTGACATATTTTGTGACTTATTACCTAGTGAGGCTAGCCCCAAATTTTGTGTAAATATACGATGTTGTATCTTTTTGCTTACAATTAACATTTTATGAAGAAAATGAAAATATTTTTTTCACACAGCGTTTATCTAATATTAAACTTCACGTCTGCTTAACAGAGCACATCTTCACAATAACAGGGTCTATTGCCAAAGGCAGCGTGCAGAGTGTTTGGAACAGCTCCCATCTCTTTCGGTTCACCTGTAAAAACATCTACGTGCTCCCTAGGACTGCATCTGTGGCTAGTTTTAAAGAATGACTATCCATGCAAATAGGCATAATTTCAGCATGAAATAACCTGTAAAAATCAAGAAAATGCTCATTGCTTAGATGACAGTGTGTGGGTTTTTAATTCTTTTTTTTTTTTTTTAAGCAACAAAGATTTCATCCTGCATTCCTTATTCCTGGTCTCTATATGAAGATACAGCATTTTTAAAAAAAAGACTGTTTTAGAGTATCATGTAGGCGATATGATGCTTCTCCAAATTTTTCATATTCTTAAAAATGAAATACTTTTTGTATGCCCCAGGATAAAATTTCCTGAAGTCGGAATGGAAACAGATCTTAAGGACTTCAATACAGGTTTCAAAATTGGTTTCAGAATGATTTGGAACCCTCACACATCAGTAATAAAACTGCATTCAGGAATACAAAAATGCAATGACAAATATTTCACTGACATATTAGATCTGATAAATCGGGTGTAACAATCAGATGAGAAAAAGAAAAAGACCGAGACAAACAAGAAAAGGGATGAATTATTTCAAAGCCCAGGAAGACTTGCACATTGGGGGTAGGTCTTTGCAAGGAGGACTTTTTTGTGTGTCTATCAGCTCTCCAAAAATAGAGTTCATTGCCATTATTTAAAAATTTTACCTTTTTTTCTTTTTGTGTGCAAATCCTTTTCTCTTTAATATCACCTGAAAAACACACGAGTCTCCAATCAAAACCTTGAACAAACTTTCTGCAGTCTTTTTCTTCCTCTATTCATCTTAATCTAGATTTTCCTCCTACCTGTCCTTGCTAGGGGAAGAGCATTTCTGCAACTGAGGCTCAGAAATGACAGGCTGGTGTAAGGGATGAGCACAAGGTCATGCCCAGGCATCCGTCCTTTCCCGACTGCCATTTACCTCTGTGTCAACTGCACTTCCTCTCAGCCCGCCTAGGTATCAACAGCTGCATCCCTGCCTCATGCCCAAGCCAAGAAGAGGGCTGTGCTCTTCCTAAGGTGGAAAGACACAATACTCTCATCTTTGGTGGATGGTTAAGTGTGAATTAAACATCCTTGTTGGGTCTTTCGAGAAGAGAACATCCTGTTACTTCCTTCGAATTCACCAAACTAAACTGATTCTTGCGATCCTCTTCTAACCGGTCATCAGTTTTAGATTAGGTAACATTCTGTTATCTGTTTTAGGCTAAGAGAATTTAAACCCTTTAGGTCTTATAAAATGTTCAGCTGAGATGTAACCAATAAGACAACACAAACAGGAAAAATTGTATATTCCACTAAGACAAGGCATTATATTAATAGGCACAAGTTAATACATCTCTCCATAGAGCTAAGACCTAAAACTAAAACTTAGAACTAAAGGTATCGTAGTAGTACACATGGGGACCATAACCCATGGAGGCAACAGAGATGAAGCCATTATAACTGCTTGACGTAATACTTCATTAGCATCTTGATTCATAAACAAGATCTCTATGTGAACACATACACCACTTGAGAAAATGCATTGTTACGTGATGCTAACAGAAATTAAATCACTCAAAAACACTCTTAAAGGCGCTTCCATGGATTTCCTAATTCAGAATTTAGAGAATGCTATGCACTGACTTTACCACTGATACCATCCTGTCCATTAAGATGTTTAGAAATTCCCTTATTTCTCAACATCTGTACTAAGCCACAAGGTTTCAACTACAATTATTATTGATTCTTATTATATTTTAATCTTAACATTAATTTTGAGTTTAACCAGGCAATATGAAACCTTTGGATCAGCACTTGTGAACACCTATATCAGCAAGTCTGCAGAAAAAATTACTGATATAGAATTTGAACCCAAATGGATCGTCGTTTGGATACACACATTGTATTCCTATAAACTCCTCTGTGATTGGTATGAAAACCCAGACAGAATAGTTCTATTTTTAAATATTTTGCCATACATTTGGTACACAAATGCTTTACTAATTCTTATACAATGAATATCTTGACAGAGCAGATTCTTCCCAGAAAAAGATGAGAACACACATCCGGGTATAATCAAGTCAGCTTGTAACTACTCCAAAAGATTCATTAAGATCTGAATTATCTGAAGAATGTCAGACGATCTAACATAGGGACTCCTAAGGAACCTGGTGGCTTCATGTTAGAAAAGAATTTTCAGTGAAGAATTTCAAAGGAACACTGAAGGAGAAAGTGGTTAAGTGCTCTACTTTAATAAAGAAGTTATTTGGGGGAGGGGAGCACAACTTTTACTGTATCTATCTGGAGTCCAGATTCTGGACAAAGAAGTGTTCATTATGGTAATTATCCAAACAGTTCAGACAAATCTTTTATGAGACAGGGGGAGTGTAAGGTTGGCATCGTTTCCTGTTTGGATCACTTAGATTATCTGTCTTTGTTGATGAAATTATTTGAAGAAATTTCTCAAGCCTACACTTTATTTCCTACGGAAAACCGCCTTTGAATAGGCCTCTAACCTACTTGGGCCAACCTGGTTATGAATTTCAAGTGGAATATCACTAACAAAGAACATTATAAACCCACCTAAAATTCAGTCATTCAAGGGGGGAAAAAAGATCAGATGGTTAGACGGAGGGACTCTCCTCCAACACCACCAAATCACTAAGCTACCCTCCTCACTGTATTTAAGAGTTCATTTCTGCTAATTAGCAACTTGCCCTTTGGAGATGTTTCTGCTTATTGTAAGGTTAAGAAAGCGTTTTATGTTTAGTCTGAAGAACCCACTTGACACAAGTTAATACTTCAATTAACTAAGATTGTATTGTCAAATCTTATATCAGGCTTCAAATTTTCCGATCATAAGAGAGTTCTCAAATCACAACCATTTCACTGAAAATCCCTCCATCCTATCAAAAATTCCATACATTTTCCACCTGCACAATGAGCACAGAGTATTTTCTGAGACATGCCAAAAATATTCACGTGTACTTATTTAAAAAGCAGTAATTCACCAAATTACTAAATAAATGATCTCAAGGCAAAACACTTATGCTTTTTTTCTTTTCGTGGAACACTGAAACACTCTAAATGTCCTTTGAAGCATTAGAGTACACTAGGCAGTAAGGTTTGAGAAATTCCTCACGTATATGTCCTTTCCAGTTTATACAGGTACTTAATTAGAATCCAATTATAATAACATGTCACACACAATCCATCTTCATATCATAAAACCACTAACATTTTATAATTCTTTGTTAATCCTAAACCTAAAAATTCCTTATATTAGGAAATACAAGACAATCCCTTAACTGATATAAGAAATTCATGAAAAAGGCCTATTCGCACTTTGAACAAATAAAGAGCAATCCTGGCAGCTATAGCTCATGTTTTAAGATCGCAAGGGCTCCTTACAGAGGAACCATGCTAGGAAATGAATAAAGTGAGAACAAAGATGCATGTTACGTATGCATGACTTTTTTTTCCCCCCACAAGGTGGTGATTAAACTAAACAGAATTCTGCATAATGGACACATAAAAAATATCAGTAAGTACCCAGCGCAGATAATCCCCACTAAAAATAAAGCGAATGGACATATCCATAGATGACATGAAAGAACTTCCAAAGAATCCAAGGAAAGTATTGGGGGAGGGACTTGAATGTGTTAAGGCTAAAGAGCAAATACACAGGCCATCGCATTTTCGTGAAACAATGATCACCACCCAAACAGCAAAACCAACCGAGAAAACCATTCGCCCTGTAATCTATCTCTATGGCACACAAGAAGTAGCCTGCTTCAAGAAAAACTTTAAGAGTCAAGTTTGAATCATCCAGCCCTAGTGCTTACATGGAATTCTCAGTATCTTCCTGCAACCTCAAGCCTCAGGCCTTACCTTCCCCTATTTTACCATAATATAAACAGGTCCACGTTGTAGCATATGGACAGGTTAACCTGAACGCTCCCCGCTTCCCTGCTCACCACACACAGCCCATTCCATTCTGAAAATACTCAGAAGTTCTTGCAAGAAGCTCTTCAGAGAGCCGACCGCTTGTATCTTGCCTCCAATAGAAACAAGCAGTTACCTCTCACGTACTTGAGATTTTCCTTCTCCGTCCAAGTAATAACTAGGACACCTGGCACATGTCCGGTACAAAGACAGGCTCATTCTACTTTATGAGAGTATTTAACATCGGACTTGAAAGACTTTGTGCACGTACCTATTCTTTCTGGGCAGGGAGAAAGCACGCTAAAAAGATAAGCTTTAACAACAGTAACACTTTCAAATGACTTTTGGTATCCAGGCAGTTACACACACCACCCGTGGCTGCCCAAAACACACAAGCACACAAAAGACAGCTCTCCCCCACCCCCCCACCCCCTTCGGCACCGCAGACCTGGGAGATAGGCATAAACCAGAGAGGGGAGCAAAAGGAAAGTCAATCTCCGTCCACCTGCCGCCTGAGGTGGGGGTGCTTTCGGCAGCCTGGCAGACAGAAGTCTGAGACACAGCCTCAGCCGAAGCCTGCCAACATCCTTAAGAAAAATAAACAAACACAAACCAACTCACCCTCCCCACCCCCCAAGCAAAGAACTCCCATGGCAGGGCTCAAAACGTTAACAACAGCCTGGTTCCCATTAGCCCGGACAATCCTATTAACCGGGGCGCCCATAAATTCATAAACCTCGGGAAGCCTGGAGCACACATTGTGGTCTGGAACTGCGCAGACACACACAGACACAGAGGAAATTTGCACCTGTCTTTCTTGACACAACACACCTGTCAGGCCCTGCCCATGCACAGCACTCTACTAATAGACCTCTGCCTACCTAGTTTAGGAAAGGAAATTATTTTTTTGTAAGGGAGGTTATAGGTGGGAGGGAAGGAGGGTGGGAGGAAGGGGTTGAGGGAAGGGGGGGCAGAGGGGAAGAGGGAGAGAGAACAAGACACTTACAGCCTTGACTTTGAGAGAAGGCCACCCTGTGCTTGCACTGTTTTTATAAGCTCAAGGAGACAACACAGACCTTCTTGGAAAAATAAAAACAAGCAGGTGAGTTCCCAGCCTTCCCCCAGGCGGAGTAGGGTTCTGGATTGCCAAGAATAGCAGTTTCACACTCCAACCTGCCTCCTTGGGCTATTTAAGACGGTCGCCCAACCCCTCCTCCTCCTCCTTCTCTGCCAGCCTGGAGGGCTCTCAACTTCCGAAAAGAGCTGAGAAGTGGCGGGAGAAGGGTGAGTCTCGCTGGAAAGCGACTCCCTTCAGCCATTCCACGCCCCCCATCCGAACTCCAATCCACACTTCTCACCAACATTCGGTTTCAGCAGGAGTAAGTGGCTAGCCCGCCAGAAGAACCGACAACTTGCTAAACTGGACTTTGGTGATGTCTCCCTGCCAACGCCACCGCCCCCCCCACCCTGCGCCCTCCTCCTAGTCTGTTCGGCCAAGATAGCGGCTCTTCCCGCCCTCCTCACCATTCTTCCCAGTAACAATCCCCCTCACCTCTGTTCTCCTCCCTCCCCAGTCCTCCGAACTGGGGCAGAACCGCAGGTACCACCCAGACAAGACCAGATCCGAGCAGCCCGACAGCGCAGACTGCCAGCGAGCGCGGAGAGAGTCCTCGCCTCGCGCATCCGCAGCGGGAGAACATCCCCTACCCCCACCCGCACCGCGACCGCTCGGGCCCCCCGCGGCGCTCGGGCCCCCATCCCTGCACCACCCCACCTCCCGAGGCTCCTGCGCCGCCTTACCCAACTCAACTTGACCTAGCCCTGGCTCCTCGGAGCTCGGGAGAGGGGCGCCGCGCGGGTTTCCCGGGACCATCTCTCCACCGCTCCAACCCCGATTTCAACATTTCGGCTTCGACAGCGTTTTGCGAGCAAAGTCACAGAGCGCCCTCCTCCTCCCTCTCCCCTCCTCCCTACTCCCCAGCCCTCTGCTGGGGTTAAAAAGGAGAAGTGAAAGGTATGCAAATGACAAGCAAATTGGAAGAGCCTGGAAGAAAGGCAGCTATAATAAACAAGACAAAGAGAAAGGGACGAGGGGACCAGCACCGGAGTTTTAGCCGGGGGAGACGGGGAGGATGAAGCTTGGCGGAAAGCGGGGATCCAGGCGAACAAAAAGCGACCCGGTCCCCCTCGCGGTCCTCTCTCCCGAGGAGGCAGGGCAGGAGAAAGAAGGAAAGGAAGCAGACGCCTCCTCACAGCGCAGAAACAGTACACAAAAGGTGACAAGATCAGCGACAAGTCCAGCCGTATCAGCCACCCCCACCCCCCCCATCGCCACCACCACCCCAGCCACCAGCAGGAAAGAGAAAGAAATAAAAGCCAAGCGGATCACTTACTCTTAGGAACTGGGAGGAGCGGAGCGCTGAGTTCCACGGAGGCTCCTGCTTAGAAACTGTTTAGAGCTTATTTTATGACGATTCATTTAAATAACACCATTTTCTCCTGGAAAAAAAAAAATGTTTACACGGGTATGAGTAATGGGAGTCTCTTTTCTTTTCTTCCCATTCAAGAACAAGCCAGGACAAGTGATTCTGGAAAAGGGGAGGGGACTGGCGAGGGGGAGCGGATACTTACGCGGTGCAGAGGGCAGGGGGACCGAGCGCGGTTTCGCCGGCAGGGAGAGGAGCACACGCGCGCGCACACACGCGGCGGTGTCTCGCGGGGGATGAATGTGATAATTGGACCCGGGCCGGTGAGTGTGCGCGAGCGGGGCGAGCGGGCGACGGAGAGGGGACGGAGGGAAGGGTGGGAGGGGGCAGGAGAGGAGAGGAGAAGAGAGGGAAGAAGAGGAGGCAGAGGAGAGCAGGGAGGAGCGGAGAGAGCGGCGGAGAGAAAGGAGCGGAGGCGAGAGGAGCGGGAGCGGGCGGCCCGGCGAGAGCTCTTTTGCGCCGCGGCGCTTCCCCGGCTGCAATGGTGTATGATTTCAGAGCGCTCCCTCAGCTGAGGGCTCCGCTCCACAACAAGATTTACTTTAAGACACAGCTGAAGGAAACAGGAAGACTGCACGTCACAGTCTGACTGACGTACCCGGCCCCAGCACCCAATCGCGAGGCGCCTTCGGATTCAAGGGGGGATAGCGAGGCAAGAGAACTTGGGAGGAAAAAAAAATATATAAAAGGGGTGGGGGTGAGGGGCTGGGAAGAGAGGAGGGGAGAGGGGCCCCGCGCTCCCCCTCCCCCCGCCTCCATCCCCGGCCCCCACCCCCGCCCCCGCCCTGCCACCGCTTCGGGGCGACGGGATCGCCGCGCCGGGGCCGGAGCGAGCCATCTGCGGGCACTGTGCAAAGCGGGCGACGGCGCGAGCGGCGCTCGGCTCACACTAGCTCGTCCAGGACGCAGGTCCTTCCCCCCCCCACCCCCCTTCCTTCCCCAGATACGGCTGATCCAGTTCCCCGAGTGGCCGAGCGTGGAGCGGACTTGGGTGGAGGAAGGCACGGAAAAGTGTACTGGAGAAAAAGTGGGGCTTTAGGGGTGGGGTGGTCTAGGAGGAGGGAGCGGGGTAGCTCAAATCGTTCCACCTTTAAATGATCATAGATAGTATCAAGAATACATGTCACCCTTGCTTCCTTTTAAAGGCGAGGTGGACAATAAAATACAGGTAGGTTTGGGATTAAAATCATGGGTGCCAGAGGCTTCCCTTGGGCTCCGCTGCATCTGGTAGCCGACCAGTATTGGCTGACTTCCAGTTAATCTCCCGTCAAAATTATTAGGAATATGAGTATTTGCCCTTGGTTATTGGGGTTGTAGAAACAGCAGCCTTTTTTTTGAGGGGGGGGAATCTTGCAAACATTACCTCGCAATTACCCCGCACTAACTCACTCACCCCAGAATGACCAAAGAGAGAGGTTTCATATAGGAGTACACAGTTTTGACGCCTGGGTAACGAACTTTGAAGTTTATTAGGTAAGAAATTTCAAACGCTTAAATTTCGGGCTTCAACATAAAGCTATAGAAAATTCACTTTGGTTTGACATTTCTTGGATGAAAAATAAGTGGCAAGATTTCTTTAGATAATGTGGCTCTTAAAGAGCTCCTTGGGGGTTTGCAACTTACAAATGCTAAAGGGCATTTCTAGCCGCAGCCCGAACGTGTCTTTCACTGGCCACCCTAAACGGCTTTTAATAAAGCAACCGTGTTTATGTCCTAAAGATCCTATAAAAGCCAGGACTTACAAGGGCTGCGAAGCAGAAACATTCATACCTAGTCGATTACACACTCAGTTTTTAGGTAGGAAGGGGGCAAGTACTTTTTGTATGTTCCTCGAATTCAGGCAGATCAAAGGTTGAATGACTTTGGGACAACAGAGTGTTTATGAGCTATGTTAAAAGTGCACTGGCGGACAACTACCACCATCTTCTGCAACACACACACACACACACACACACACACACATACACACACCTCTTTCCTAGGACATTTACAAATTCAGCCTCAAATTCATCAGACTGTGAAGAAGTCTTCTCTTTGAATAAGAATAGAGATGATAACATGTCTGAGACTATACCCTGTAGGAAACTTTTGGCACGGGATTCAAACATTGAAAAGAAGGGGAAAAAAATCAAGCTGGCCAGGGTAGGTGTCAGGGATAAGAAAAGAGACTTGCTTGAGCATCCCCAGCCTTCATTCCTCCCCTTCCGCCACCCCCAGACACTCCCTCCGCACCATTAGGGAAACCACACAGACGCACACAAACACACCACTCACACTTACAATGATCGGCTATTGTATCAAGTGTTGTAACCGGGATGTGACAATTTAGGCTGGGAACAGAAATAATCTATCAACCTGCCCATTAGATACAGGATGGAATAATGCTTCTATTGGTTGGGTCCTTTCGAGGTAAGCGGGTGTATTGAGGGAGGAAATGTGCGTTCTGTGAATGGATCAAGGCTACTTCCTTTCTTCTTTTCCGTCCTATTATTTTCTTTAAGTATCCCAGTTTGTACATATGTTAGCGCCAGCCGACAAATAAACTGGTAGGAGTCAAAGATATATGCCCTCCATACCTTAAAACCATCTGCTCAGTTTGACATTTAAAAGGAAGGAGGGCAGGGAAGGGGGGGGGGGGAGAAACGGAGCCCAGGGACAGAAAAGATTCAGAATCTGGAAGGAAATGGCTTGAACTTTAGTCCACAAGTTATGTCAATTGCACCTAGCGCTCGGATGCACGTTTTGCACACTCTACGCCCCGGAACTAGCGGCAGGAAAAGTTCCCTGCGAACCCCAGGAACCCTTCTGTCACTCCCTGGGGAAGGCAGGCCTGAATGGAAGTCGGGGTAACCCGCTTGGCAGACAAGGAAGCTCTCCCCCCCCCCCCCCCCCCCCCCCCCCGCCAACGCAGCGGAGGCTCGCGGCTCGCCGCGCTCTGCTGAGGCAGTTCGCAGCCCGCATTAGGGCGCAGGAGCGGCTGGTTGAAATAGGAGCGCGCGCGACGCTGGGCATGCGAGCTCGGTCCGCAGCCCAGCTCCGTGAGCTACGTACGCGGAGCCCTGTCCTGTCCCCTACCGTCGGGGCGACGTACAGGCCGGGCTCCTGGCAGCCTCTCTTGCCCAAGCTGCGGCGCTCTCTCAGGTCTTGGGCCGCCCAAGAGCAAGGCATGAGGCCCGAGCCCCCTATCTCCGGCGACTCCCGGTTTGTTTTCTGATAGGGGAGAAGCGATCGGTCAGGCCGGAGCCGAGAAGTCGCCTAGATATTGGCTCCATCTCTGCAATCAGGGGCCAAGCCTAGGGTCAACCCCTTCCTCCGCCCATTGGCAACACAACCCCAATACCTTAAAAGTTAACACAAGTTCTGACCAGTCTTCCAACAAACCTCATCCATGCAGACTGCATTTACTTATTTATGGGAAGGGGATCTACAGTGAGTTCTTAGTCAAACTCTTGCAGTTACCACTTAATGCATCTGGTTCTGGGTTAAACACACTTTGCTTTGACGTTTCTTCGGTGTATTTCGGCCCCCCTCCACCGGTCTTTCTTAAAGCCCTTAGACGAAGGAAGGAGGGAAGATGGCACATAAATTCAAAACCTTACAAAGGACCGTCATCAGATCCTAAACAAATCAATTCTGAGAATTTCAACTGGATCCAGCATAGAGGCCAATGTGAGCGTGGATTTCGAGAGAAAGATGCTGAGGATCCCTACCTGGACACACAAACACACACAAAACCATCCACTCTCCACCACCACCACCACCGCCACCACTCTGAAGAGGAGAAAAAAAGGAAAGAAAAACCAAGTCCAGGGTGCAGGCCGGCCTGCTTCCGGCTGTCGAAGGGCAGACTGACCCCCATTCTCTCATCCCCCACCCCCCTCTATCCCCTGTGCCCAGTGTGACTCCAAGCCCAACCTGGATCTGTTCTGAATTGGGGGCGGGGGGGGGGGGGAGAAATGCCACAAGATCAGTAGCAAGTAGCAGCTGCAGCGTTTCTCTCTTGGGAATCCCACTGCTTGAAGCCTCCCCAGTGATGTTTGTTTAACCAACAGCTTTCAAAGTAAACAGAGGCCAAGTGCTCCAAAGAAGTTGAAATATAACCCTTACAAGAATTAGGGGGCCGGAGTGCAGGCGGAAAAAGTAATTTCTTTTTTAAGTAATAAAGCTTCCATTCCAAATAGGGGTCCACCACAATGCCTAAAGGAAACTAGAATTGTCATAAAAATATAAATTCATCGAAAGGATTCATTACAATCGAGTGACCTCCAAGAAAAGCACCCTTCGTCCACACACACACACACACACACACCTGTGGGGCTGGTTGTCCGTGAGGGAAGGGGCACACTACTAACTTGATTTTGGGGAAGTGGGCGAAAACAATCGAAGGGAGGTACATTCCCTGCCCGGGAGTAGAAAAGAGTAGGCTTGGAGCTCTGCGCCGCCAACCCTGGCTTTGCCTCAGGCACCGAACTTTCCAATATCAAGATATTAACAGATGGTGGTGAGCACATGGAGGGCTGTTACTTACATAATCCAGCCACTCCGCCCGGCCGCGCGGAGCCCGGCAAGGCGTCCTCCAGGCCGCGTGCGCGCCTCCCGAGGGGTGCTGTTGCCCCCTCCCCCGAAATAACGTGCCTTTCTCCAACCCCACCCGGATCTTTGGGGGCCAGGGTTTGGGGAGGTCGTGCTTTCAGAAAAACTATTCGCATCGATCGGGTTGTGCTTTACCTTCTTCAGTCCACAGCAGTAACGAAGCTGGAGACCCAAGGGCGGAGGGAAGCGGAGGGGACGCTTTCGGGGAGACCCGGACGCTCTCCCTCGGGATCTGGGGGGACCAGGGAGTGGAATGTTCGCAATTTACACCCCTCCTTCTTTGGCTCAGATTAGCAGGTCTTTCCCAGTCCCTGAAATACAAAGGCAGGCTCGGGGCCGCAGCCGAGGGGGAGCGGGGTGGGGTGAGGGTGTGAGTGCGAGGGGACGCCTCTGCACGCGGGGGCGCAGTGGGCAAAGTTACGCGGAGCCGCCGGGCACCGCGACGCTCCCGAGCTTCTGCAGGGTTTCAGGCGTCGCCGGTCGCGCGCGGGGAGTCCCTTCAGGCTGTGCGGCCGCCCGCTGCCTTCGCGGCCCCCGCCGCCTCCCCCGCGGCCCGGTCCCTCCCGGTGTGCCTTGTGTACCTCCGCCCGCGTGTCGGGGGACGCGTGTGTGTGCCGAGCCTCTCCCTGACGGCGCCTCCGGCCGCCGAAACCCGTGAGGAACACGCCTGCGTGGGTTGGAAAAGTTTCGGGTTGGGAGGGAAGCCTGGGAGTCGCCTCTCCTGGGCCCCCGCGGGAGCGGGGCTGCCCGGCCGGCGGCTTCCTCCCGGTCTCCTCCTCCCTCCCGGCCCTTCCTTCCTCGCCGCGGCCCCGCGCGAGGTGTCGCGGCCTCTCGGCCCGGAGTCCGCGAGCGCGAGATGCTGCGGCGGCGGCCGGGCGCTCCGAGCAGAGGGCACGCCCCTCCGGCCGGCTCGGGCCCTCGGGGGTCCCGCTCTCCCCGCCGGGGCCCCGCGGCTCTCGCCTCCTCCGGGGCCGCCGCGGGGCCGGAGCCCTGCTCGACTGGCCCGCGCTGGGCGCACGCCGGGCGCAGAGGGCAGCCACCTGCTCCCCGCGCCGCGCGGGGCAGGGACCGTCGGACGCAGCCGGGCCGGAGCTGCCCCGCGGCCCAACCCCCGCCTCGCCCGCAGCCAGCCGCCAGCCTGTTGCTGCGGGGGCCGTTCCGGCGGCGGCGCGCCCGCACCCGGGGACGCGCTCCACCTGGGCCAGGGGGCCCTCTCCGGGGACCCAAGGAGGGGTGGGGGTTTTTGAAGGGATGGAAACCTCCCCTCCTGTCCACTCCCTTTCTTTTGTCAATTCATCTAAGGATATCTGGCCGTTATTCCCCTTTTTTCTTTGGCCTTTCGACTCCAGGGTGTGAATTCCCAGGAGGTGCTCGATTTTTGGTGGGTTTGGGGGATTTGGGGTGATAGGATTTAAGTTATCTTTCCTGTCCATCTTACTGGGCCTCTATGCAGGAGCGGGTAGAGATAGATAGGTGTAGGCCAGGCACAGAGAAGGAAGCTCCCAGTTTGGATTTATTTGGGGGAAGAGAGAGAGAAACTCTGGAAAGTTGCATTTTGTTTAAATTAGAGCAAGACAAAGTTGAAAGCCAGATTTCTCTAATTTTTCTGGTGATATTTCTTTTATGAAGTATCTAAGTGTCTGTTTGTCATCATTTTAAGATCAAAAGGAAAATCCATATGCTGCAGAGTTTTTCAAAATTGCTATTTAAATATGTTTTAAATGTTTTATCCAACGTGGGGATGGCTGCTCAGAGGCAAGACCGGTGACAGGGATAGCGGGTTGGTTTGATGTGGAGCAGCGGTTCCCAAGAGTGGAAAGTAATCAAGAATCACCAAGGGAGCTTTTCAAAAAACAAAGATTTCTGGGCCCATCCCGGCTAGGCAATCAGTGGGAGGACCAGGGCATCTGGGGGGTCATGCTGTGTTTCCAATTACTGCTCAGTTACTGATTCGGCAACTTTAGGTGTGTTACTTAATCTATCTGAGCCTCAGTTCTTTTCATCTGTTAAGTGGGGATAATATCCAGCTTACAGAGTTATAGAGAGTAAAATTTTTCAGCATATGACTGGTGCTAAGGGAACCTATTTTCTCTACAAGTGTGTGCTCTGCACACGCGCACTGATCTCACTGATCTATTCTCCTTTTATACAGAACCCGCCCCCCCAATATTTTGATGAAGCTAACTGGAGAGTTATTTGATAGGTACACATAGGCACATTTTAGCATATGCTTAGCTGCAACTTTGAGCCATTTCTGTGCACACCTCTCATCTTTTAGGGCATAAACAGTAGAATTAGTGCATGTTTGGAAGCTAGGCTCTCTGCTCTTGGACTTAGACCTGTCCATCCTGGCAGACAGGAATCATTCAGTGATCTGAAGTCTGCTCCTCTCACTTTCCCTGCTTTATAGATAGCAGATGTTTCCTACGGAAGCTGCCCATCAGACCAATGAAACCACAAGACAAAAAGTTCTCTTCAAGAAGGGAACAACAAGAAGGAAAAAAAGGTCAACAATCCTAGGTAAAAAAAAGACAAATGTGTATCATCTATGGTATGTTTTTACATGTCTGATGAACAATTCCCCCAAATCTGTGTAAGGTAAACTACAACCCTTCCTGAAATTATTTTCAAACCAATGAACACAAGCACATCCCAACATCCTTACGAGGGGGCCCAGCCAAAGATTGCTGCAAGAAGGCAAAGAAAGATAGGCGGGAAGATGTCAGCCCAGGCTGTGTTTCTGCAGTAGTGTGAGAGGAAGAAAGCCAGAGAAGGGGAATGGGCTGAATGAGCAGAGAAACATCAAGAAGGGTGACAGTTTTAGAACTGGAGAAGGCTGTGAGTAGCTAATTATACATCCCCAAAAAGGTATTTGCTGGTACCCTCCAAAAGCTCGAGATAAGTAATCAGGGTGTTTCCTGGGCTGGGATAAGGGACAGATGGCCAGCTTGGGGCATCTGTGGGCCCAGTCCCTAGTGAATGACCCCAGGGGTTGGGAGGAGGCACTCTCTGAATGACAGGGAGTTCAAGCATCACCCCTAGATGCCTGTCTTCCTAAGGTTTGTGGATATCTCTGGGCAAATGTGGAAGATTCGTGCTCTCTGGACCTCAGGGAAATGGCTGTGACTCTAGGGGACAAAACAAAGAACCTCAAGACAACCACAGAGAAACACACATCTGGGGCCAAGCTGCAGGGAGGCAGGTGACACTGACTTCTTACTCCCTGGGTAGAAGGAGTCCTTTGGCCTGTACTTGAGATCCTGGTGGAGAGGTGGGGGGAGGAGGGGGCAAGGGGCAGAGGCTGAGGGGGTATAGTGTGGGGTGATGGGCAGAGTTTGGAGGGGTGGGTGGGGGAAAGTGAGGGTGGGAGGGGGGTGGTCGGGGGTGAGGAGAGAAGGTAGGTGTATGCACTGCAGAGCCCAGTTGGAGAGGTCCTGGGGTTCAAGGGAGTGGAGTTAAGGGGAGAGAGCAGCCGGTGTTGGGGGGGTGCCTGAGACTGGAAAGAGGCAAGGAGCACCAGTTCCCCTGCAAGGCGGCTCACTGAGGCCTGAATGGTGTATGGAAGTGTGTCTGGAGGGCCGAAGGGGAGGCAGCAGAAAAGGTCTGGAGGCCAAGTGTGACCTTTGCTCAAGGGAGGATGAAAGGTACAGCGACTAGGCTTCCTCAGGCCCTCACTAGTCCACTGAGACTTAGGAACCCCCTGGCTGGCTTGCCAGGGAAGCCCTGGGACCCTGCTTCAAGGCTGACTCAGGCCGGGTACTGCACCCTGGGGCCTCCCCCTGGGGGTGTGGCAGCTGGCAGGTGCACAGTGGGGGGCACCCTGCTCCCTGCTCCCTTTTCCCTCTGTAGGCACAGCCCTTTGCCCCCAGCAGGACCTCCCTTCCTGGGCCTCCATTCCTACTATAGGCCTAGTGTTGCTCCCCCCACCCCAGGTTCCCCTGGGCCTTCTCCCCCCCCCCACCCCCAGATAAAGCACTCTCATCCCTGCATCTCCTCCTCCATGCTAATCTGGTGGTAGTGCCTGGAGGAGCACGCAGAGGGCGGGGCGGGGGGTGGTGCATAACCCAAAGTGGACTCCGAGAAAATGGAATAACACAATTCAACAGACAGCTGATGTTCCCAACGCCGTGCTAAGGACGGCAGTTGGGGGAGCAGAGTTTGGGGTTTGGGGTGTTAATCCACATGGGTGGATAGTTCTATGTTTGAATTAGTTCGGTTTCTGAAATTTAGGAGCACGAGTCTAGAAGATTCTGGATGAGGGGCAAAAGTGTCCACACCTCCTCCTTTCTGTATCCCATGGTGTTTGAGTGAGAATTCAGAAAGAGGCAAATAGACGTAGTAATAAGCAATGATGGATAATTCAGCATTTCTAGAGCACTTCCAGTGTTATAACTGGGCCAGAGTCTCTACACCATACTGCCATTTTTAAATCCTAAAATCCCGTCGATGGTGAGACACACTCTCAATTTAAAGATGGCCTTTGAGAGAAAAAATAAAACATGATGACCTGAAATGTACCAGGGATTGTAAGACACACTGATTTCAGGAACATAATACAGTAAGAAAAAGTGAAACTTAGAAGGGAAGAAACAAAGTATATTAAGTGTAGTTCTCTCAAGGGCCCTGCTAAGAATTATCCCCACTGTACGGATGAATAGACTGAGGCTGGGAAAGTTTTCACCACTTGCTCAAGGCCACAAAGTCGGCAATTTGCAGTCAGAATTAGCACCCAGGTTTGCCTGCGGTCAGAGCTGGAACAGTTTCTCCCAGGGCACATAACCTCGGCAAGACTGGGCTTTGTCAGCTTTTTCTAGCCCCAGTTCCACATCTCGACCCTTTTACCATCAACGCCCCCTCCCCCACCCTCTAAGCTATGGAGATTTCCATGAGGAGCAAGTAATTCAGTGGGGAGAAAAGGTACAAAATAGTCAAATGACATTCTTCAGATTCAAATAGAGTCTTTAAAAGGGTAAAAACCATGCATGCCAGGTTTTGCCTTGCACTGCAGGAAGTCCATGAATTCAAGGATCCCTGTATTGCTGAAAATAGAATTGTAAAAAATAAAAGGGGTGGGGGGAGAAAGTGAACGAAACTAATCCTATTAAACGTGGTAGCATGTTTTTGTGGCACGCAGGGAGAGATTAAGCACAGGAAAGGGGATAAGTACTGCTTCAGTTTCACTAAACTAATGTGACAACTTGTCATTGGAAATCTTTGCAGCTTGTTAGTAGACGACTAGCTGATTCAGAAGTGTTTTCTATCATTCCCTTTGTGTCTCCCGTGAGGTGTTTTTTTTTTTTTTTTAATTTTCTTTCTTTTCCTGTTTCTTTCTTACCCACGCTGCTCTATTTTGCTTTTTAATCCATCGTGTCTCCTTCAAGTCAAAACATTTAACTTGCTCTAATCAAGATTTGGTTTTGAAGATGCCCTTTGACCTCCAGGGGCCCAGAGAAGCCCCTGAGGGGGACTGCCCGCCATCCCCAGCCCAGGGTAGGTCAGTCTTGTGGGTGGAAAATGCAGGCTTCCGGGGCAACACTCTCATTTCGAAGATTTTATTTTTCAACTGTCCTCCCCCTCTCCACTTTCTCCTTTAGTTCTTGTTTTAACCTTTTATCCTCTCTCGTTTGCCTTTCATTTCCAGGCTTCTGATTTTTTCTTTTTCTTTCCTTTTCTCTGCTCTTTTCTAACTTTCTTCCCTCACCTGCTCGCTTTCTCCCTTTCTTAGGATTTCTTTTCCCTTTTCAACACACCCCAATAACTCTCTTATTCGAGAGATCGAATCAAACAGATAAGACTGTAGGATTCATAGAGGAAAGTTGTGAATCCTTCACCGTGGTTTCCACATCGAAGTAACTGCTGCTCGAGGGGGCAGTGTCCTGGGGAGGAGGGTATCCAGGGCCCATCCCACATGGGGAACAAAAGGCTGATCTCAATCGAAGGGAAGCAAGAATTTTAGGCTCGGTCACTGCCTTTCCAAAGCAGGTGTTTAGCATGTTTGGAAATGCGGCTGACCGGCCCTCTCTCTCTTGCTTTGGCATGGCTCTCTCCCACCTTCCTCCTCCCTCCCCCGCTCCAACTTTCCCCACTGGCTTACCACCAGAGGCGAGATGTTGAGTCAATGGAAAAACAACATTCGCCAACATTAAAGGGAGACTGTTTGGAAAAGGAAGGCCCTGCTGAGGTGCAGAGGAAGTCTGTGCATTAACACGGGCCACCTCTTATCTGGGGCAGCTGGGCCCGAGCTGCCTGGGCTGATCCCCCGGCTTTGCCAAGAGGCCTTCAGCAGAGAGGACAGGCCGCCTTGCAGGCTGGGGGGCTGATCCTCATCCAGAACCCGAGCATCCCAGCATTTTAGAGACAAAAAGGCCTTGCTTTTCTCCCAGAGGCTTCATGGGGAAACCTGTCCCAATAAGCAAAGTCTTGCAAAAAAAAAAAAAAATAAATAATAATAATAATAAAATAAAAGGCAGCAGTTCTCAGGGCTTTGGTCCCTGGACTTAGACCCAGGCCCTCTCGTTTCCAGTCCTTTCCAAGACTCCCAAGCACTGTAAGGACTGGCCATTCTGATCTGAATGTGATTTATGGGGAAAAACAAGCTAAAGTGACCCAAAGGAGAATTAAGAAAGAAACAACAACAAACATACAAAAACACGTGGGTAAGTGGGTAAGGGCGCACTGGCTCTAAATTGCTTACCGTTAAGTCTTGAGCCAGGTCCCGATGGAAAGATAAGGGCAATCCTTAATCAGTCAATAATTAACCGAAGCTCCATTAATGGTCCAGTCAACCAAATCCTGCTGACACCTTCAGAACCCTGCTTCAGTGGGAGGGTTAGGTGGAAGCTTTTGACAGACCCCGCTCATGGATCACACCAAGAGGGGTAAAGTTATGCCTGGACCTGCCGGAGAAATCTTTTGGTTAATTTCTGCAGATTTCACTTTTCACTCCCTCCATCTCTCCACCAGGATCTCAAGCACAGGCCACAGTGCTCCTTCTGTGTTGTGCATAAAACAGTCTGGAGATCCATTCTGGTTCCAGGTCAGTTTGAAGCAAATCCCAGATGTGATCTGCTCGTGGCTACCCCAGTTTTCCTAGAGGACCATATCTTTTCTTCCCTGCTTTGCTCATCATAGTAATTTGCTCATTTTTGTAGTTTATTCCCAGTGTCTGTAGGTATTTCTATTCTTAGTTTCTCAATGTCCACATCTCTTCAATTTGTGATAAAAGCAGAAACTCTTCTGAAGTGATCAGCAACCAGATAGCCCTACCAAAGCATGAAAATAATTTTCGAGTTTTAAATAAGTAGACGATGAAAAGACTAATAAATATCGATTTTTGTCTTTCTGGTAGATCATGTTCTTTTCACTTCCGACAGACACAGATTTTTAGGAGAGGCTTAAGTCGTAAATGGTTTTTTTTTTTTAAGCTTTTATTTATTTATTCGACAGACAGAGATCACAAGTAGGCAAAGAGGCAGGCGGGGGCCGGGGGGGGGGTGGTGCGGGTGGACGCAGGGTCCCTGCTGAGCAGAAAGCCTGATCATGACCTGAGCTGAAAGCAGAGGCCTTAACCCACTGAACCACCCAGGCACCCCTGTAAATGGTTTTTAATTTCATTTTTTTGTTTTTGCTTTGCTTTGTTCTATACAACATCTAGTGTGTTATGATACACTTTTAGTTACACTATTAGATGAGAAAAAAATCAGTGTATTAAGTATGGTTTGAATTTTTCCTAAAGTTAAGCTGTAGGTTATGACTGGGTGCCAGTCCTTGAAGTTTTCTCCTAATTTTGTCTATTCAAGCCATTTAAGAAATCTGTTCTTTTAAACACGGGGAGGGGGGGTAATGGGGTATAAGAATGTGGCTTGATAATGAATCCATCTCCATCCCCAAAATAACAAAAACTGAATGTTTGGCTACTAAGGTATCAGTGATGTTATTCCTACATTGTCAAAGATGGTTCATCCATTTACACTTCTGTTGGTTCCCCGGCTCAGCCTCTGTCATCACCAACACATCATTCTCCTCTCCTAATAGAACTCAGTAGTCTGGGTGCTCAATTAATCGTTGGCTGCTTGGGGGAGTTGCCAATGAGTGGAAATTCTGCCAATGATCTGTGACACCCTTTTCAACAAACATTAATTGAATGACATTTCTTTTTTCCCCAAACCATCCATCTGTCCTTTCTTATGCAACTTCTGAGTTTCAAAAGGGTAGAAGGCAAGCTTTCTTTTGGTCACACATTTGGCCCAAGAGGGCAATCTATGAATTTAAAAAAATGTAAGCAAACTACAGCCTTATAAATAAGTTTATGAGATTCATCTTTTTTTTTTTAAGATTTTATTTATTTATTTGACAGACAGAGATCACAAGTAGGCAGAGAGACAGGCAGAGAGAGAAAGGGAAGCAGGCTTCCCGCTTAGCAGAGAGCCCAATGTGGGGCTTGATCCCAGGACCCTGAGATCATGACCTGAGCTGAAGACAGAGGCTTAACCCACTGAGCCACCCAGGCACCCCCAAGATTCATCATCTTGAAGCAACATGTTAAATATAAAACCAGTTAGACCCAGCCTTCTTTTCTGTTTGCCTATTAAAATTTCTTGCTCCCATGAAGGCAGTTAGTAAATGGCTAGATTCAATGTTGCTGTGATCATTTGGGGGTACAAGTGGGAATGGGAAAGGTAAGAAGAAAAACAGATTTTTTTTTTTCAAAACTAGTCACTAAATTTGTAGGTAAACAAATCTAGGACCCAGTTTTCTTGGGGTTTCTGTTAACTTTTGATTGTTTTATAATATGGTAAAGTATTATCTTGCCTGTAAGAATGCTGTTAAGTGAAGCAGAGGACATAAATCAAGTTGCTGTGTGGTCATGTTGCTTGGATATTAAAATGAGATTTTAAAGAATGAAACTGGAGTCTATTTTTCAACAGATGGAAAGGCATTCATAATTACACTAATAATTTTTGAGTATCATATTAATGAAGATAGGGAGACATAGACCTTGACATCGGCATGTTGAATTACATTCACTGTGAATAAAAATGTTGTTTACCCCTCTAGAATTTCTTAAGAAAAAGAAAAATCAATCTCCATCAATGAGCAATATTTTTCTCCCCAAGGGATATTGATTTGAACATTGACTTCACAATGGGTGAGTTATTTCCCTCAGACCCCCTATTATGAATTGTTCGGTGACATGTCTTTTATGAGCTAATAAACATGTTGTTTCTAGTGTAGCAATCTCGTCGCAGAGATTCCAACTTCTGAGTTGTGATTGGTTGGGAATAGTTCAGCTTTTGTATGGGAAGTATTTCTACAGTGTATATTCCAAGTTTAAAAAGCAATATCTCGGGCGCCTGGGTGGCTCAGTGGTTAAAGCCTCTGCCTTCGGCTCAGGTCATGATCTCAGGGTCCTGGGATCGAGTCCTGCATCGGGCTCTCTGCTCAACAGGGAGCCTGCCTCCTCCTGTCTCTCTCTGCCTGCCTCTCTGCCTACTTGTGATCTGTCAAAAAAAAAAAAAAAAAAAAAAAAAAAGCAATATCTCTCCTCTTCCTTTTTAAATGAAATACAGCTCTTTCTATACTTCTGAGGGAAAAATCAGGGGACAGTGAATAATTCCCTTTGCTGTTTGCTCCTCCACCACGCGTCCTCTCAGCTTGTGTGTGGACCCATGACTCATGCGTAGTCATACACATGTCTTCATGATTCCCTTTTCTCTCTTTATGTCATGGCACAATATTGGCATCTCTAATTTTGAAAATAAACCAGATTTTCAATTTACCAGAGAAACCAGTTCGTAAAGGACCACTGTGGTAGGTGGAAGCAGAGGAAAGGATAGGTGGTGTTGAATTTTTGTCAACATGAATGCTCATTCTTCAATTTATCTGTTAGGATGTGTGTATAATGTATTTTCTTAATGAGCTTCTTAAAGGGCGAATTTAGAATTTATATGAGATCGCCTTTGGGTTTATTCATCCATCCATTTATTCTTGAACAAATATTAATTTACCGCCACATCCCGTGCCAAACACCGTGCTCAGCATTGATGATAATGATACGTAAGACCCATCTGAGGCAGTCACAGGGTGGCTGGGAAGACATTAGGTCAGAGAGTTATGAATACATGTTGACACGAAACACTTTAGGAGCCCCGAGGCTTAGCTTCAGGGAAGCTGGGAGTATCAAGGAAGCCTTCAGGGAGAAGGTGAGCATAAGCCCAGTTAATTAATCAGACCACGGGCTGAGGAGAGGAACAGAAGTGTGTTCCCTGTTGCACCGTGAGAGAAATCTTAAGCGAGTCGCCATACCTCTCTCAGCCTTAGTTTCCTTGTCTGCCAACTGGGCGTAATAATACTTGCCTTATGAGATTGTTGTGGAGATTAAATGAGAATGCGTGAAAAGCTTCACCACTGTGCACAAAGTAGGCACTCCATAAACGTTTGCGGCAGAGCTATAAGGAAATGATGTCACAACGCACTCTAATATGAATCCAACAAATATTTATTGGGCACCAATTGGGTGTGTCACGTCCTGGCGCTGGGTCCCAGGTGAGACACCATGATGGTGGAGGGAGGGATGGGATGGCAGGCAGCGCGTGCGTGTCACTGAGGAGACACACTGCTTCTGTGCTTTGCGACCTGGACGTGGGCTCTTGCTTCGGGGTTCAGAGGCCCCAGGGGATGCCTGGAGGAGGAAGAGGAGCCAACCTTTGTCCTGCCCTAGGAAGGGCCAGATGTGGCTATGGTGGCCTCAACACAGGCAAAGGACAGGCAGACTCGTTCTTGTGTGATTCCTTAGTTTCCTTTAGTTTTCTTGGGTGCTCACTGGCTTTCTGTAGCTAGATTACAGTCCCTTAAAAGCCAAAACAAACCAAATCAAGACCCCCATCTGTTAGCTGTGGCCTGTTATAATGTGGCACCTCTGGTATACACCCAGTAGACATGACTAGGTCTTCATACTTCCCTCTTCTAAGCATGCTGAAAATTCCAGTTGTTTCTTATGCCCAGTCAGTTTCAGAGGGTTCAGATTTAAATGCTTGCTTTTGTGCTTATTAAAGAGATTCATGAATTGGGAATTGTGATCATGTCACTGCCTAAAACTCTTCGCACTGCTCTTAGGATAAAGTCCAAAATCCTGAATGTGCCTGACAAGACTTTGCATAATCTGGCTCCTGTCCTGGGCTCCCGCCTCAACTCCTGGAACTGCCCATCCTCTTCGCGTCTCCGCGTCCCTGGCCTTACTCCTGCTACTTCCCTGCCCGCCAGCGCCCTTGTACAGGCGGCTGCCCATGCGCGTGCGCACAAGGTCTCCCCAACCCTTCCTCCGGACGGACTCCCCACCTTAGGGGCCCACTTCAAAGTATTTGCTCAGGAAGGGCCTCCCTCATTTCCTAGGTTAGACACTTGAATGATACAGGCTCATATCAGCTAGAGTTTTCTTTTATTCTACTCACCATAATTGCAATAAATTATTACAACGTAAGCTTAATTCATCCAACAAATATTCTTTGAGCCCTTGATGTGGCCTCAATGTCGGGAATGCCACACAGAAAGACAGAGTCTCTGTCCGTGGAGCTCATGAGCGAGGCAGTGAGTGAGAGGTGCCTACAGATGGGGTATGGTGTCAGGCTGTGATGAAAACTCTGGAAAATAGTTAAGCTGAAGGTAAGTTGGGAAGGATAAGAGGGCAAGCTTCTGGCTGTCCTGTTCAGTGCAGAATTCCCAATGCCCAACACAATGTCCGGCATCTAGAAAGTACCTGACAAAGAATTGCTGAATGAAAATCAGGTTGGTTCCAGTAGACTGGAAGGAGTGAAGGGCTGAAGAAGGCTAATAGAGCCATGCTTGCTTCTCTCCAAGTTCCCTGACTGTGTCTGGGACGATGTCTTCTTGCGTGTTCACCCTGCTTTTGTTAGGAATCCACGTCAAACCTAAGTCCCTGTGGAAGTTGACTATAATCACACCTTTGGGGTGGTAACATTGCACATGTTCTTTCTTAATTGCCACAGGCAAAATAGCAACTGGTTGGTGAATGAAATGTTTATGCTTTGAAGAATTGATGTTCTAATCGGTTTCTTTTTATGCCAATGATCAACTATTTCTCAGTGAGGAGGAGGGTGATTTTTTTTTCTGTGATCTCTGTGCGTCTAAGTGACTAATGAAGTCAATCTGGGCTTGGCAGATTTTGCCACAACTTGGACAGACGTGGCACTCATGATGGTGTGTTACTTCTCAGCTTGCTGGTTCCCTTGTTCCCATTGCAATGATCTCATTTTTGGCATTTTCCTTTCACAGCGTTATCTTCCCATTTTGCACGATGCTGCCGTGGGGCTCAGGCTTAAGGCACGGTCCGCCACTTTTCTTTCAACCAACCCTGTCTTAAAGACTATTCTGAAGACCAAACCTATTCCCTTAGCTTTATTTTGTTTTAATTTGGGTGGAATGGGGGTGGGGGTGGGGAATTCATGCTCTCACAGTTTTTTTTCTCTACTTTGGAAAGAACTGGACCTTGGGGCTCAGTGTGACTTGAGAGTCAGACTAATTGGGTCCATTCTCTTGTCTTGGTTTAAAAAAAAAAAAATTGCACAGCAGAAAGGAAGTGTATGATCGGGATGGTTTCCGTTCTCTTCTGTGGACCCTAGCACACCTTTGCTATGGTGCGGTCACCTGGCTCCACTTCTCCCATAAAGCAGTGTCTTTCCCTGCCCCGGGGCCCTTTCTGGTTCCTGCACCTTTATATATAGGAGCCCATTGCTTTGTTTGTATCACTGTTTTGACAGAAAAAAACCCAAAGTCCATTCTCTAAGTTCATTTTGGGTCCAGTCCCCACTGTTTTTGTTTGTCCCACCCCTTTCTCTCTGTGTATCACACTGTTTATCTCCACAACCAGAACCCAGACTCCCCAACAGAGAATCACATAGTTTGTATCTACCATTAACTAGCTCCCCAACCACCCCGTGCTCTAACCAGAGGTCTTCCGGTAGTTACTGCTCAGGGCTTTGACGGGGGAGAAAGATTGGAAAGAAAAGACTCTATTCCCAGCTTCGCACTGTTTCCTTTAAGCTCACCAGTTTGTAATTATATATTTACTTATCTTTCTACGTATTGACTGCGCTCCCTTCCCTCAAGCTTTAAGCCTCATAAAGGCTAGAAAACGTGTCTGCTTTGTTGACCAAGGTATGCCTGATGCTGGCCAGAGCAAACATGTGTAATGAATCTTGGTGAAGGCCAGGAGTGAATATAGAGGAGAGGAGATTATTCAGGGCGGATTTTCACTTACCCTAAAGAAGTGAAATGAGAGCAAACTTTGGTGGTTTTGTTGAACTGTGGGCAAATTGGTATGGACAGAGAAATTCAATGAACTGTATTCAATAATTTTTGTTCCTGGGCTAGAATCATGAGACTAAGACCCGGAATTCTTGGTCCCACCTCTTTTGGGGCATTAAAAACCAAAACCAAAAACAAAAACACCAAGCCCAAACCTTGGCATATTATACCACCCAGATTTTTTTCTTTGTCTCAAAGAAGGCTCAGCTGAACGGCAGATTCCTGACCTAGTGCAACAATCACAAACTCCGAAAACCTCAGCTGCCCCAGATGATGTCACAAAACCCTTAAGAATGCTCACTGCTGAGTTGGGCACAGGTCCAGCAAACACAATTCTTCCTGTCAGTTATTCAGGGTCTTTGACAGATTAGGTGGTCTTTTTTCTTCTGCTGCTGCTTCTTTTTTTTTTTTTTCCTCCAACCTCTTAAAAGGCGGTTCAGTTTACCTCTAAGCAAGACATTAGCTCTGGCTGCCCCAAATAACATTTTAATTGAAGTTTCAGTCCAAACAAATGCCCAGCCTCTTTATTAACCCCAACAATGTAATTTTTCAACCTAAGACTGATTCAGGGGGAAACTGTCTCACTTAAACGGCTACGCACTGGGACATGGCATTTTCCCTCAACCAGTCTCTTTTCTGACCTTGATTTGAACCTTAATCTCTTCTAACGATGTTTTCTTTATTAGCTGCTCACAGCCGTGGCAAAAGACTAATTTTCCTGTTTTTAGACTCTCAGTTTACAGAGGTATTTCACTCCCCTTTTTGCCCCCAAAAGTCACCAAGATTTCATGGACCTCTTTGGGAAAGGGAAGGGAATACCTATTTTGCACATTTGTTGTCTTTTTTTTTTTTTTTTTTTTTTTTGTAGTTTAAATAGCTGCTTTGCAAAATGTTCTGTAGAATTTTAGACTGTATTTTTGAGGTACATTCAAGTTTAGGTACAAAGAAATCATACTCTGAATTGTCAGAAAAACCTGAAAAAAAAAAAAAAACCTTTTAAATGATTACAGAAGACTTTTCGTCAATAGCCTGGTCCACACTTATAAAGTGAAAACTAAGGCTATTATCTGAGTAATTCAGGCAAAACCAATATGTTTTTATTAGAGACCTCCAATCTTTTGGGGGAGATCTGAATTATCCAGGTAATTGCTGCAATTCCTTTCTTCATTTTTATGCTTAAACATAATCAATGAGTACTGACAGAGAAAAATCATTTTCCTTCGTTACACCTTCCCATTATTTGATATTGGTAAAATGATCTGAATTAAAAAGAAAAAAAAGCACACCCTTTTCAGTAACAATGAAAAAAAAAGTGTTTCTCTATTTGGAGTATACCTTAATATAGCAGAACTATGTAGGTAGAAAAACAGTGCTTATGATCATGTGCTCAATTAGATTTATTATAGGTTTTTGTACTTTTTGGCATTAGCATGAAAGCATATTGGTTATTATTTTTTATAACCTAATTGGAGGCTTTGTATCTAGTTATCCCTCCGTTCTCAGCTTAATACAATAGTTTGTTGATTGCAAAAATTACATTCTGTGACTTTAAAGTCCTAGAACTAGGATTGCCATTGAAAGTTGGGGATTCAGCCTGGTGTTCGGAGGGCAGCGACCATGTGCCCTCTGGGTGAGAGGAGGTAGGCAGCTGGGAACAATTGTCCGTCCCCCGCGGTGTTCAGTGGTATTAGCAGCGTGTTGGCACGATAAACTTTGCCTTCATTTCGCTGGCTCAAACAATTAGTGGGATTGAATCAGAGTTCTACTAGATCATAGTTTATTATATGTTATTAAATTCCATTATTTAAGAAGTTGCTGCTATGATTATAAAACTTCCCAACATATCCTGCAAAGCCCTCATCTCCATTCCTGGTGCATTTCCTTTTACATTTATCTTTGGCTTCTCTGATGGACAAGTTTTTTTTTTTTTTTTTTTTTTGCTTTCCCCTTTGTACTTATTTAAAGAGCTAAGAGCTAATTTGAAAATACATCTACAAAAGGACAACAAAAATGAGATGTGAAAAAAAAAACTGGATGAAGATTCTTAATTAGTCCATTATTTGACACGCACGATTTAACATGGTATGCTTAGCATTGTGCATTCCCCAAAAGAACAAGGCTCTTTTTTTTTTTTCATCCCAAACTTTAACTCCCTCTCATTCATTATATCCCTTCTTGTCACTTTCCATTAGCTGATCATGACATCCTTTGCTGGAAGGGCGAGCAAGCAGATCACTTCCAAACTGGTGTAAGCGACACTCAAAAGACTGGCCTAAAGGGGGTTCTGTGGTGGCAACCAGCTCCTCAGCCCCTGGAGTTGGAGAATGTCATTTCAATAATATATTGGAGTCCATTGTCACGTCATTTCTGTAGCAACTTGGCAACGTCCCAGAAGTGGCAGGAGCGGGTCTTGTACCGTGAGGGAATCTGATGTTATCACTGTCGCTGATGATAATAATAATACAGTGGAATAGTATAGTAATTTAATTATTAATAATAATTGTTATTATTAATAGTATATGCTATTAATAATATATGGTAATATTATTAATAGTGTAGTATGAGAATAAATAATAATTATTATTATTTTTGTAATATATTGAGCCAATCCAGTCCTTCTAACTAGCATCTTGCATTTTACAGATGAGGAAACTGAGGACCAAAGTGGTTAAATAAATTGTCCATGGTCACACAGCTGATAAGTAGCAGAGCTAGGGTTTTAAGTGAGTTCTGGCAGACTCCCAGCCATGCCTCTTTCTGTTAAAGCAGGTTATGCATAACACACCAGCTTTTAGGAGACTTCACTGTGTCTCCCTAATTTTGTTGCAACTAAAAAGTAACCTGTCACTGGGCCCTTCTGAATCAGGGTGGGGGATGACCCTGACTCAGTGCGGGGGACCAAACACACGTGATGGAATGGTACTAAGGAAAGAGGGGCAGAATCTGATCAGGTCAGCCCTGGAGATGCAAACTGCTCCCAGCTCATCACCCCTGCCCACCCCACCCCACCCCCCGCACCCCAGCACCCTTCTCCTCCCCTCAAAGGTCCGACCTTGGGAATCACCCTTGGCCTTGGAAGGGCATCAGCCTAGGAAGAGCTGAACGGTTGCAGATAAAAGATGTATCCCGGTCACAGACAGCGATGAAATCTGATCCCAACAGCCCCGGGACCAGTCCTGGCTGCCACTCAGACCCTCGCGCCAGCTTCCGACCTCATAGGCTCCTCTGTCCCTGAGAACACAAGTTTTCTTCATTAACCAAATTTTAGCTTCTTTCCCTCACATGAGGCACGCTTTAGCTTCTTGTCCCAGTAATCTTTGAAATATTTTTATCGTAGAGAATAGAGAAATATAGAGCAGTATGTGAAGTAAACGTTGCCTGTCGTTTGACAACCAGGAGAAAATTCATAGTCCGGGATATGTATCTTTCCTGTTTGGGCTATACGTACAGGCTAGGCCCCCAAACGGGGTGGGGATAGGATGGACTCTAAAATCAGACCACCCATCTTTAAATGTAGAGCCTGCCACCAGCGGTGTGACCCTACTTCCCTGGATCCCAGTCTTCTCAGACGTAAAGGACCTGCCTCAGAGAGTTGCTGTGCCAGTGATCTCACGGGCGAGAAGCGGCTGCCGCATGGGAATCACGTCCTGCCTCTAGTTACCGTCTCATAAGCGCTGGTCAGTGATCTTGTCTTACCTGCTCTTTCTTTCTTTCTTTTCTTTTTTAAAAGATTTTATTTATTTATTTGACAGAGATCACAAGCAGGCAGAGAAGCAGGCAGATAGTGGGGGGAAGCAGGTTCCCTGCTGAGCAGAGACTCCCCCCCCATGCGGGGCTCGATCCCAGGACCCTGAGATTATGACCTGAGCCCAAGTCAGAGGCTCAACCCACTGAGCCACCCAGGCGCCCCTAACTGGCTCTTTCTGACCATGCTCCAGGCTCCTTAAATTCAAACCCATATTTAACTTCATCCTCAGCCATGATTCCGTCCCTTCTCAGTCCATGTGCTGTGATCTGCTTTCCCCCTACACCTCACTGGTGATTTTCCAGGTCTCAGCTCCTGCCCCGGTAACCATAACTCTTAAATAAGCGCGGACAGCATCTTCTTTCCATGCCTGTGCGATGGACGCATTTCTGCCTGGATGACCCGCTCACCCTGCCTGAAACCCAGGCGAAGCCTGAGCACCGCCCTCCTTGATCTCAGCGGGCTGGAAGGCCTTGAAATGAGCGCAGGTGGAGGCAAGAGCAGGAATTTGTGGTTGTGAAGACAGCAGCAGCATCAACCCACAATTCTGGGGCCGCTGGAATGTCAGTGAAAAACTAGCTTCCAGGTACATAGATGTACGCAATACCAAAGCGAGTGTATTTGTTTAAATCACTTTAAATGTAAAAGAAGAAGGTAATTATGAGTGATTTTTAAAAAAATGTTCTCTTTGAAAGCTCTCTGTTGTCAAGGCATCCCTCCCAGTGATCTTTGTGCCTCTGAGAAGGGGTGAATATGTACGTATGTGCGTATATTTCAACTGGGGGGAGTGTGTGCTGGGGGAGTGGCCGGCCAGTGGTAGGAATGGGGAAGAGGGAATTATATTTAATGAAACTGGGAGTTCACATGGACCTTTCAGACGTTAAAAAAAAAAAATGTTGATTTTATATGCCAAAGTCTTGAAAGGGGCTTGACGGCTTACGGCTTTGGTGTATTTTTCCAGATGGCAGATGCCATTTTGTGTTTTGCATAAACTGACTAAATTTGCTTGCTCTTTGTACTTATTTCACAGGCAACCATTCTTTGCTTTCAATAGGACAGAAGAGCTCCTTGGCACTGGAACCCTCGTGGTCTGGTGAGGGAGGGATGAGGGATGTTCTGAGGACACACAGCCATCATCCAAAACTTCCTCCGTTCAGATGGAGGAAAGAGGTTGCACCAGAGCCTTGGATCTGCTTTGCCTGAGGGATGGTTTGGACTGCGTGAGTGAGTCACAGAAGGTGAGCTATGCTGAAGAACTTTCCAGAGCTATCTTTCCAGTCTGCCCATTCTTATCTCCATGGAGGACAAATAGGTTCTTGATGTTCTTATTTCAAGTCCTCTACATCTTGCTAATTGCTGGTTGTGTGATCCTGAAACTTAATTCCCCTGCACTTTAGTTTTGGGAAAAAAAAAAAAAAAAAGAATTAGGATGATGGGAATAAATAACATTCGTCTCTAAGTGTTGTTGTGAAGATTCCGTGGATTAGTTAACCCATGTAAAAGATTTTTTTTTAAGATTTTATTTATTTGACACAAAGAGAGAGAGATCACAAGTAGGCAGAGAGAGAGGGGGAGGCAGACTCCCCGCTGAGCAGAGAGCCCGATGTGGGGCTCGATCCCAGGACCCTGAAATCATGACCTGAGCCGAAGGCAGAGGCTTAACCCACTGAGCCACCCAGGCGCCCCAACCCATATAAAAGATTTAGAGCAGTGCTTGGCATGTAGCAAGTGTTCAAGAAATGTTGGTAGTTATTATTGTTATGATTAATTTCTGTGGAAATTTGCATTTTTACCCCTTATTTTCTGAGGCTCGACCTGCCCTCCTCCCATTGTCCTTATTCCTACTCTTTGGGTTCCTTTTATGGAATTAGACTAGTAGTCAAGTGGATCAGCAGTCAAACAGAATCAAGCTGAAGTTCCTGAAGGAAAAATCAATAACAATAGCTCCTCAAGAGTGACTTCATTTCTTCAAGCTCAGTTTCTCCATCTGTAAAATAGGGACGATAATCCTCATACCTGTTTCTGTAACATTTGTGAGAGGATTAAATATCACAGGGCTTGCACAATATCTGGCAAGGATGCAAAGCATGTTGGTATTGTTATTATTTTTGCTGCCACAAATATAGCGCTCTTATACTCAAAAGGGCCTCGAGGAACTTGTCAGGGCTCCAGGGCTCTCGCTTCATGTCAGCTACCTCACCAGAGAAGAGAGCACACACAGAAATAGAAAGATGCTGAGAGGCCGTGACTTTCCTGGGACTCTTTGCTGCATAATGACACAGAATTGAGAGAATCGGGTCTTGCTGGACATGGATTCCAATTAAAGTTAGAAAACTCGAATTTCTGAGCAGGCCAATCCTCACTACACTGGGGATGATTCCAAAGCACGGGAACTATTGGAATAGGAACTTTGGCCTTAGTTTTCTGTCCTAAGCACAACCCCCCCATCCCCCACCCCCACCAAATAAAGTGTAGAGTCAGGTAGGCTGTGAGGGAGCCCTAGTGACCTGGGCTGGTCACCTTTCATGGAGAAATCTGGCATTAGCACATCATAAATATTTAAATTTCACATTTTCAAAAAATGCTTATTTTTTGCCTTCAAACTGCAAATGGATAAAAGTTGCATCCGGGGCGCACCTGGGTGGCTCAGTGGGTTAAAGCCTCTGCCTTCGGCTCAGGTCATGGTCCCAGGATCCTGGGATCGAGCCCCGCGTCGGGCTCTCTGCTCAGCGGGGAGCCTGCTTCCCCCTCTCTCTCTCTGCCTGCCTCTCTGCCTGCTTGTGATCTCTGTCTGTCAAAATAAATAAATAAAATCTTAAAAAAAAAAAAGTTGCATCCGTGAGTGAAGGAAACTCCTCTCTCATCGTGTTATCAAATAGTTGAAACCGTCTGGATCATGTTTGTCATTTTCATCCAGCAATGAAGGGTAGTCTCTATTAATAACTGAATAAAGAGAAAAAAATGAACACTTGAAAATTTCATCCCAAAGCTAGCATGGACCCTGAAAAAAAAAAATACCACCAAAGAACATGGAACAAGGAAGTAGGAAAAGCATCACCAACCTCGCAGATAATTTTGTTTGCTCTGTTAGATCTTTCTGACTGCCCCTTTCTGCAGGCCTGTCACTTCCCACAGTGAGAATAAGATGGGACTTGAGTCAGGAGAAACGGTACAGGGATGACTTCCTTTCTCAATTCGGACAAGATGACAGCTCCATCTTTTTCTCCTGACCTCATGCTTAGAAATTTCTCAGAGAGTAGAATGCTGCAGATTCATTATCTTTAACAGTAAAATAAGAGGGGAAAGGAAAAGCAAACAAAAGACACAAGAGAGAAAGTACTTGTCAAAAGGGACAGGGAAGAGGAGTTAGAAGGAGCACAAAGCTATATTATGAATGTGGGGGAAAGAAAGGATACAGCAGCAAAGAAAGAAAGGAACATCACAGTCCCCCAACAGAGATGCCTAGCTGGCCAGTGAAGATATGTCCTCCCCTTCTGCCCAGCGGTGGTGCTCCTGGGATGCAAATTCTCGGAGAAGACTACATTTCCCGGCCTCCCTTGCGGTGATATGGGACCAGGGGACTGGTTCCTATCAGCGGAATATGAACTGTAATGGAGAGAGATGTATCCCTTTGGGGCTCAGTTAAGACACAGGTAGCTTCTCTGTTCTCTCTCTGTCCATCTTCTGGCTAGATGATGTCTTGATGTCATCCATGCATAGAAGATGTAGAGCATGGAAGGAATGTGGATTCCCAAATCACTGCTTGGAGAAGGGCAGCCCAGAAGAAGCTGCCCAACCAGGAACATGCTCATGAGATTTTTTGTGAGTGACAGATACATGTTCATTTGTTTAGTCCCTGAGCTGTTGGGGATTGTTTGTTTTCTCAGCAAGTGTTATTTACCTTGAGGAATCTAGAAATTGATACCAGAAGGGAGCTCTAGTAGTTACTTTTTCTTTTCACCTTTGCTAAAGAAAAAAACAAAACAAAACAAAACACAACCCCCCCCCCCCCCCCCCCGACCGCCAACGAGTTCATTATTTCCTGATATCTTCTTCTTCTTCTATTATGGTAACCAAAGCAGCCAATAACAACCAACACACGCTATTTTTCACCTACAAGCTTAAGAGTCATGTGGTCTGACTTCCAAGTTACTAAAAGCAGCAGTTTTGCCAAGTATTTTTCCACTGCATGTAATGGCTCTCCAGCCATGCAGACGAACATATCTGCTTCTGGCAACCTGACCACAGAGTCAATGCCACACATTTTAGTGTTTTGTTACAGGACACCATATCTTGTACGAACTATTATAGGCGAGTTTAGTCAGAAAAATAGAAGCCTGTTGTGGCAGATACAATGTAATGTCTTCACCAAATGATCTCTCTTCCTGGGCCCTTGGGAAGATCATAATGTCCTCACTCTTGCAATGTAATTGAGGCCAGAGGACCAATTCTTGGTAACGGAGTGTAAACATAAGTACGGTGCCACCTTTGGTCCAGGGAGTTAAGAGTGTGTGTATGTTTCCTGTTTCTTTCTTCTTCTCTTCCACTGGGATCTTGAAGGAGGTGTGTTTCAGATGATATAGCTACAAGATAGAAACCACTCAGCTTATAACCTGAACAAGAAATGACCTGTATTTTGTTGTACTATTCAGGGTTTGGGGCGGAGTGGTGTTTATTACTGAAACATACCTATCACGTTCAGTCAGTACTCAAAGTATTTCATCAGGGGGGAATTCAGTGTAAGAGGATAGAGGATTAGAAAACCAGAATCACCGTGAGAGTGAGGGAACGAAGGTCAAGGATGTTGTTGCTGAATTTCAGGAGATCTGAAGTGAAGGCATCAGCAGGGTGTCAGATCACCACCAATGATCTCCGCTGCCTGCAGCACCGATGGGGGTGAAGCCTAGGAGAATGACACGGAGCCCTGTGTCTGCTTTCTGCTAGTGCCCACACACCTGCTTGTAGCTCCTGATAGGGAAAAATGGCTTTTCCCTCCATCTTCCAGGGATTGCAAGAGCATCTCTCAGTGACAGAGGACCAAAAACACTACTGCCCTAGGAGTCTGGGAATGTAGTTGTCAGGCTTTCAGCCCTTATGGGACAGAGGGGAGCTTAGAAGGACAAAGATGGTGCTTGTTGAGTTTCAACAAAAAAATGTCAGGCACAAATGCTCCTTGTCCTTGCTAGAGGAAATCCAAGTGGTCATCCCTCCATAACCCATTTTCTCTAGATTCTTGAGGGCAGATCTTAATTCTCTATTCCCCAATGCTAGATAATACCAGACAGAAAACTGTTGTGAATTGATTTGGATGGCATGACAACAGAATCACTAGCAGATAAGAAAGTCCCATGTATTTAAGTTAGATTTCAAGGGTCCTGTTTGCGGAATCTGATGATTCTCTCTAACGGCTGCTCTAGCTTCTTCTCCAGCTAAGCAGTCTTCCTTCCCAGTCTGCCCAGAGTGACCGTGAAGAGCTGTTAGCTCCACAGGTGACCTTCAGCTTGAGCTCTGTGTCCTGTCCACATAGCCAAAAAGTGGAGAATTTGATAACGATCTGGTTTATTGGATCTGTAGAGACGGCCAATAATGCATCTCTCAATGTAGTTTAAAACAAACGTGTATATACACGTATATATGTATATACATACACACACCCACACATATACACACACATTATCAAGTTGGTTGTGTAGAGTTGGTCGAAGTATTTCTATATTTTATTCATTTGGCTCTAAACATGACTTTTGTGCTTTGGCAGAGCTGGGATCTCTTTGGGAATGTGGGGTTTGTGAGTTCATGTTGGGGCAAAGTGGGGAGGATTGTGTAAGTGAGGTGGGGGTGGGGTAGACTTGGGTATTAGAGAGGACCTGTTCAGCCATAAGGAAAGGATACTCAGGAAAAGGAGGGCCAAACCCTGGTGTGGCGTCATCTAGAAAGGCACAAAGTTAAAACCCTGTGGAAGATTAAAGACATCCTCTTGGTATTTATTTTCCTCATCAAAAAGGGGTAAGACTATTGTGCCTATGGTAAAAATAATAGTAGAATGACTCAGACTTATTTACAACCATCAAAGAAGTGAAAGATATGGATCATGTCACTAATTAATCTTTTTATCATTATGAAGTGGTGACCGCATCTAGCTGAAGTGTTGTGTGCATAATAGCACAATTATGGGGGATGTGATGATGTAAGAGCTGCTAGTGCCCAGTATTTAGCCTCTCTTTTCCATTCCCACCCACCCTGATCTCTGGCTATATTTAGTCGTTTTACACAGTGTACCTGGACCGAAGTCTATTTTATAAAATTAAAAGAATAGAGAGAAGAGTTAGAGTCTTCATAGAAAAACCAGGCTCTGCAAAATCTATTTCCCTTGGTTACCCATGTTCCTTCTTGGTAAATATATTTTCTCTTACTTTGCACCTAGAATCATGGATGGAACACAATCATGAGTTTATTTTGTGTAAAGGGAAGTAGAGCATTGAGCAATCATCTAATGAATGTAGTCAAGATGGTTAGTGAATCTGGAAAATTCCACTCTCAAAAAAAAATTACTTTCTCTACCCCGTAACAGATTTCCTCTTGGCCTTAATTATCCACAGAGTTGTCCAATTTTCTGATAGTCTTTACCATTGTTGACATCACCTTAATAATTTATTTAATGGATTTCATTGGGTTCATTTGGAAACCCTTTATTCTAAGTGGTTGCTTTTATAAATTATTCAATAAGCATTGAACACTATTCCGGTTATCTGTTGCTGTGTAATAAACTACTCCAAAACCTAGTGACTTAATGCAACAATTTATTATCATCACTCTTGGTTCTTGAGGTTGATGGATTCTGCTGCATGGTTCTTACTTGGAGTCCCTCATACGGTTGCGGTCCGATGGTAGCGGAGGCTAGCTAAAGGGTTCCAGATGGTAGCTGGAGCCAGCTAAAGGGTTCCCAAGTCATATGTCTGGCATGGGGCTGGTCAGGAATCTCTTTCTCTCCACACAGTTACCGTGGGCTTCCTCAGAGCCTGTTGGCCTCTTGGTAATCAGCCTTCTTACCTTGTGACCAGCTTCCTCCAGCACAAGTGCTCTACAGTCCACCTGCGAGTGCCAAAGCCTCTTAAGACCTAAACTTAGGGGCGCCTGAATGGCTCAGTTGGTTAAGCATCTGCCTTTGGCTCAGGTCATGATCTCGGGGTCTTGGGATCAAGTCCCACATTGGGCTCGCTGCTCAGCAGGGAACCTGGTTCTCCCTCTCCCTCTGCTGCTCCCCCTGCTTATGAGCTCATGCTCTCTCTCAAATAAATAAATAAAAATCTTTAAAAGAAAAAAAAAAAGACCTAGCCTTAGAAGTCATGCAGGTCACTTCTATGTTTTGTTTATCAAAGTAGTCACCAGCCATCCCAGATTCCAGGAGTTGGAGAAATAGGGTCCATCCCAGAGGAGGGGAATGGTTTGTGCATTCCAGGAAGGAAAGAAATGGTGGCGATCATCTTAATGACAAGCTACGGAATGTACCTACCAGGTGGCAGGCGCTGTGATAGGTACTGGGGAATTGTGTGGACTACAGAGGCACAGTCTCCGCCCTTGTGGAGATTAAAATCCATCTCCACTCCAGTTTGACTGGACAGGTTCCCCAATCCGCTGCTGAGAGGTAGATCTCAATACTCCATGTATGTGGCCATTAAACTGGTAAGCGCTAATATGATAATTGTGGTTTAGTCATTTTGACTTCCTCAACAGTCGAAGTGATTGAAATTTGTGATTATCGGATCCATAGCTTGGCGGTCCATTTGATGATCTGATCGACCCATGCATTCTTTAAAACATCTGAGCAAAACTAGGCTGTCCTCTGTTGCCTAACGTTGAGTTCCTGCTCTGCGTGGAGGCTGACACTAACTTTTTAAATTTGTGTTGGGGAATATACAAGACACAGAAAAGCCAGATTTTGCTCCTGGTGAGCTTCCATTCCTTTTGGCAGTTTGATCATGAACAGGTGGAGCGACTTGTGACAATTACAGAGCAAAATGTGGAACCCAGAAAACATGGGAGAAACTAGACAGGTAGTATCTCTCCATTTCCCTCTTGAAAATTACCTTTTGGAGAGAGATAATGGACTATTTGCCTCAGGTTTCTTCTCTCCCATGTCATTAATGGAAGGTGATCTAGGTTTGTTCAGTAAAAGGAGATTTCAGGACAGGAATGTTGACAGAAGAATTGGTGGCGTTCAGCAATCCTCAGGTCTTATCGTTTTTGGCATAGTTCATGTCCATTTCACGGTAACAGCCCTGAGGGGCTGGGGGAGGGGGCTCCTGATGACACAAGAGATCCCTTGACATTTCAGAAACAAAGGTCAAAGCCCGGAAAGGTCCCAGAACAGGCAGAATTCCTGCACACGCTCGTCAAGTTCCCTGCTGTGAAGCTGGTATCGTATTGTGCTTTCTCAGGTCTGTTCATTTATGTTATCTCACCTAACGAGAAAGGACATGATAGGGCATATTTTAAGTAAAAAAACCCCAACAATCATAATACATATTTTGCCTTAATTTCATAGGTGTTTCGAGCAAAACTGAATTTTGGCTTAATTGTCCTATATAACAAGACTCCTCCATTAACTTTAACATTGTAACTCATACTTGCCCCGGTATGCATGCTTTTCTCATCCTAGTGCATCTTGTGTCCCCTGGGTATTATTTGAACTTCTTCCCATGTCTCACACCAATTTATTTATCTGTCTGAAATGCCTGTGCCTACTTCTCTGGAAATTCATGAATTTTCATTATACCCTCCTCTTCATTTGGGGACGGCATACTTACTTGAAGTGTTTGGGGTTATGTTCTTTTGTGCCTGATGTTAGATATGTCATTTTATAACTTTTCATGGGCACCTGATCTGCCCACCTTTTTTTTTTTTTAAGATTTTATTTATTTATTTGACAGATAGAGATCACAAGTAGGCAGAGAGGCAGGCAGAGAGAGAGAGAGAGGAGGAAGCAGGCTCCCTGCCAAGCGGAGAGTCCGATGCGGGGCTTGATCCCAGGACCCTGAGACCATGACCTGAGCCAAAGGCAGACACTTAACCCATGGAGCCCACCCAGGTGCTCCAGGTCACTGTGTTCTTAAAACACTGTGTTCAGAAGTAGAATATTGGTACTCCACGGAGAATCTCAAATGATCCCTTGAGGTCCTGAAGGAAGATAGTAAATCTTCTGTTTATTTTATTTTAAAATTTCATCTTAAGTAAAGGTTTTTTTGTTTTTTTGTTTGTTTGTTTTGTTTTTGGAGAGATATATATATCTACCTTTAAGTAAGCTCAAGGCCCAATGTGGGGCTTGAACTAATGACCCTGAGATTGAGAATTGCGTGTTCTACCAATGGAGCCAGCCAGGTGCCCCAGGGTGTGTTTATTTTTGATACGCTGAGTACTGTAATACACATGGAATTTATAAGGGAAAATGCACAAATTGTATATATCTCAAATCTTTTTGCTGATAGAACTGTGTGATCTAGAAGTTTAGCAACTACTGCTTACGCAGGATAAATGCGGGTAAGGTTTTCATGATTCTGCGTGGAAGATCAGGAAATAGTTACAGAATGAGTTTGCCACTTCAGAATCCTGACTGCCGTTATTACTGATTTTAGTCATTTGATCAATAGGGAGTTTACTAACTCTCAACCTGACGCCAGACTGTCCCTTTTAAGATATCAAGAAATTGCTCAATTCTAGGATGTTGACCAAAGAAAGTAGATTTTAATCATGCCTTTTTTTCCCTCCTATTTTGTTTTCTCAAGGGTCTCATGGGAACAGAAAGTTTGAGAGAGTTTACTGTTTGTGCAAGATGACTGGTTGGGTAAAGAAGTCCAAAGTTTATTATCTGCAGAACAAATAAAACCCGGGCAAAGGTAAGTGAAATGAATGTCTCCCACCTTGTCCCCTCAGCCCATCTAAGGGGATGTTTGCGCCAAGGATTGTGTAACCCAGAACCTAATCTACGCGCATTTTAGACTCCTACTGGTTAAAAATAGTCACTGACTTTTATTGCTCTTTGTTTGACAAGCCGTTGGATGTGGTGTCTATACAAAAAGCATATAAAAAAATCTATTTGTTGTTGAGATTAGTTCTAAATATCCAGGTGTTGCTTGTCATATGACATCAGAGGAGCTGAATTAGAATATTTTTCTCCTTCTCCTAAAGTAGACACTGCACAGCTCTTGGCAAATAGGAAAATAAGTTTACCAATTCAGGGCTACTCCGGACTTTTCTGTTGGTGGTGATTAATGACATCAAGGACCATTGGATTGTTCTTATGATTACCCCACAGTAATCAAAGGCATTCAGACTGGTCAAACATATAGTGTAGGGTTCAACTAGTCTTTTAGAAGATAACTTCCAATGCATAAATGTTGATAGGATAGTGGGAAATAACTGAGCAGTAGAGGTTAAGAGCTTACTATTAGGGAAAAAAGAAATAATGCTTTGGGTCCCAGAAGTCCCTTACTAACCAGGTATTGACTGACCATTTCTATATTTTGACTCTTTTTTGTTGTTGCTTTTGTGGAAATCTGAAGTTTGTAAAGCCAATTAGAGAGGCATTTTATATGGGACGGTCGCAAATTATGATAAGGAGTGAACCAGAAGCCAGTTACGGATAGAAGCTAAGTAAATTAAAGAATTGACTTCTAATTTTAAAATTAGGGACTGGAGACTTTTATAAACCTTTTCCAAGTATATTTATCATCAAAGAACTACTTTTTCAAAGAGATGTTTAAGGAAGAGTTTAAGCATGAAGAAGAAACCAATCGGTGTGAGATCCTCTGAGAACTTTTTGGGTGGCTAAAGACCTAATTGATTTGATAATGTGTTTAATGAAATCCACACAAAATTGTCTCTGTCCATGTGAGTATGTATGGATATACAGGTAGTTAAAACTAGTTAGTGTCCAGATTATCTGAATAACCATAAGTTTGTGGCTATAATTGTTTAAGAAGAAAAACCCCATAATTTTCCAGTATGGAAAAGACAAATTCCAATTTCTCAGTTTCTAAACCTGAGCCCTGCTATGACCTATGGTTTGGAATTTCACTCATGACCAGCTATTCACATGGAAAAACTAATTATGGTATAAATTTAGCTTAGACATTTGGAAGTACTTCTGTAGACCGAGACACTAAGCTGGGTTGTAAATGGGTTTATAGTTTCTGGACTCTTTCAAAACCCAGAGTAGACAATTCTCTTTCTGAGTCTGTGAATTTGTCATTTTTTTCCCCCTGAAAATAATGACCTTTGGAGGGTCCATCAAGCTCTAGGATTTTGTCAGCCATCCATCCAGGGCTTACAACACTGTGTGTGAATGTTCTGTTCTGCCTTGAGGGGGACCCACTTTCTGAGGCGCATTGGTGACGGGGGGACTAGAGGTACACCGAGGTAAGGTAAGTTGCAGGAGTAGAGATGCTGGAATGGTTTGTGGTTCAAAAATGGGCTTTGAAACCTGCAGAGCCCATTAGCTCAGTCAATGAATAATAATACAAACAATACTGAGAGACCCAAGAGCATTAAGGCATTTGGTGAAGAAGATGACAGAATGGAAGAGGGGGAAAAAAGAGAGAGGGAGAGCCAGAAGGGCCGAGAAGGACAGGGACGGGAGGGCCCGAGCCCGAGTGTGTCTGAGGTGCGCGGCTGGCCGGCTGCTTGCTCAGAGGACCGGTTTTCCAGTCTGGCACTGGGCTTGATGACTGTGTTTATTCAGCTCTGGTATCAGACATTCCCTTTTCCTGCCTGAAGAAGTCCCCTTTGAAGAATGGCTCTGCTGGGGAGTAGTTTCCCCTTGGACGGGTTACTCCTGTTTGCAGACCTAAAGGAAAAGAACTGGAAAGGCCACAAGAATGTTCTTTAAAGCGATATTCCAGCGCCACGTGAGGGGAGGATGAAATAGCAGTAAAAGATGTATTTCCTGGTTGAGGTATTTTTTTCCCCTCTCAAGTGAATGCAGCACTGAACAAAGGTGTCACATGAATGCGACAGGGGTCAGACGTTCTTGGGTACCTCCGGGTCTGTGTAGCAGGGTGGGCCGGTTGGGAGCATTTTAAGCTTCTGGAGGCCTGGAGAGAGCCGGAGGGCATTCAGGAGCACCTGCGGGCGAGTCTTGCGGGTCTGTTTGTGCAAAGCAAGCTCTGGTGGTGACTTATCAGAGGGCCCACCTCCACGTTCAAAGCAGAGCAGCAGCGAGAACTTGAACGAATTTGGGGGGGAACAATATTCATAACTGTGAGAACTTGAGCAAATGGGGGGGGACAATATTCATAACCAAATTGGGTAATTCAGAGGTCGCCCATTTCCCTTGGGGCCTTTAATATTAATGTCTTAACCGTTCAGTGGCACTTTCTACTTTTCAAAGAAGGTTTTCATCTAGCCCCCACGTTCACCCTGTGAAATAGCTCACGTAGACGTCAGGATCCTGATTTTTTTTTTTTTTTTTCTCTTTGGAAAACGATGTGGCCAAAGAAAAGGGAGGTTGTTGCCTAGCTCGTCACTGACAGGGTGAGGACGACAACCCAGGTCTCCTGACTCTGGGACCAAGCCTCTTTGTGTTCTTGCGACCTATACAAAGTGACGATGGGAGTTTCAGAAAAAAGGAAGGTGACATTCTCCATCCCCTCCCAGGCATGTGGAAAGTTGCTGTGACTTTGAAGCCACTGCTTTGCTGTGTCCAGATTCTCTCTCCAGGACTGGCCTTAGGGAGGAGATTCAAAGTGAAACCTTCAGAGGGGAAGTCTCATTCTAGTCACTGTGGCTGCCCATGCCTCTGGTGGATTTCTTCCATCTTTGCCTGGACCACATAAATCAGGAGCTCTCCAGAGCGAAAAGGGTTCTTTGTTCCATCTCTGAGATGAGCCCTTTGAGTCAGAGATGCCCCTTCACCGTGAGGCCTGGCTTTTCCAGGAGAGGAGTTGGGACCCACACTCTCTCCTTGATTCCTGGCTGAGACTCAATGACTCACGGTGACTCTGGGGCCTGGAGGTAAGATTCGTGGGGGAGGGGACACAGGGCACCCGTGGTGCTTACTTGAGGAGCCGGAGCGAACCAGAATTTCCTTCCAGGGAATACAGATTTATGTATGTCAGGGCTCTAGGGACAAGCTCCAAGAGGTCTCACCTACTTGCTATCTTTTCTACTGTGCCACACAGAGCCTTCTGTTTTATCTATTTCTGGATGGTTGTCTTCTTTCTGCATGTAGATCTGCAGTCCCTCCACAATAAGCTCTGTCTTGTCATTATTTGTATCCTCTAAGGCTTCCTAGTGCTTGAAATACCTGATGAATGAATGGGAAGCCATTTTCAGCCAGCCGCCTATTCTGGGGCCTCTCGGCTTATGGCTCAAATCGGATTCACCAGGAAAATAGGCATGTGAGCTTTGAAATACGTCTCGAGATGAAGCTCATGTGCACCGAAGTTTGAGGGTGATTGTTTTATCCCTTTTCTCCTTGGCTTCGAGAGTTCATGGTGACCGAACCATGCTGTGAGCACAGTTTCAGATTTGTGTGATGTTTTCTGATTCACAAGCCTGTTTCTCCCATGCTGGTCTCACGCAATCCTCATGCAATGGGGCTCATGTAATAACAGCCCTAGGATAGGGATCCCCTTCCCAGTCACTTTACAGATGAGAAGACAGGAGTGATATAGTCCTTGGATCACATCTCTAGGTCTTGCCAAAGCCCGTGTTCATCCCAAGTCTTGTGATTCTAAGCACCATGCTCTTTCACGCACAACCCCGGGGGCTCCTTTGTGAGCATTGCTGTTCTTGGTGTCAAAGGTGTTAGTCCTGGTAATGTTTGCTGTCCACACAGCTGGGGACAGATACTGTGATGCATATGTGAAGCTGACACTGTATATTCCGAATGAAGTCTATAGTAGGGTCAGTGGCTAAGAATGATAAGGAAGTGTCCTCCCATGTAGATGCTATTTTTGGTCGGTATCACATTGGAAAAGCAGAACTGGGACCTAGTGAGAGATGAAGGTCCTTCCAGAGGACAGTCTGGTTGTTGATCAGTGATGAAATTATATTCTCCTAACTTCATTTAGCCAGGGATGGAGAAGGGGTGGGAAGCAGGCTGAAACCCTAGGCCTTGCTCTGTGACCTGGAGTCCCAGGGATGATAAGGCCAGCTCTACTGAGGTTGGCTATTTTAAATACCTGTGAGGCTCACAGCCATGGCCAAGCAAGACGATGAGGAAGTGGTGTGGGTATGTAGAATGCCATGAGGGTGAGTAGGTCTCATCTCACTTAATTCAAAAAAGTTACCGAACGCTCCAAAGTTCTAGATGGTGTGTAGCCTTGCTTCAATGATGATTGGATGGTTGCTGGAGCATTCTGAATACTTGTTCAGAATACAGCACTTTCTGGATGGCTGTTTACTCTTTGATTAGTTACACTGTGCAGACAGCCTTCAGAAATGGAGACTTGTCAACTAAAAGAAAAGGTGGGCCTGAAACTTCTGCTAAGCACCCAATTCTCTCCCACTTAGCTGGGTAAGGACCTCTTCTTTAATTGTGGAGTAACAGATGATTGATATGACTGTACCCTGATTAGAAAAGGTTTCCTTTTACTTGTGCGTGGTACATGGAATTAGTTAAGGGTTGCATTGGAAAAGAAGTGATGGGCTATTGTTCACATTAAATCATAATGACAGGCTTCCTAACCACCGTGTATTTATTATGTAAGAAAAGAAAATGTCTGGTAAAATTCTGTATAGGTTAATAACACCTTCATAATATACTCCTTCTTTCCTATTGACTTGAATAGCCCTCCTACTGACTTTTAATGGATTATTAGAGTTAATTACATCAATTGCAATATAATTGATTCTTAAATACTATGTAGAAACCTCATACAATTATGGAAAAACAAAAGTTATCTAGACATCTCAGATCAAAAAAGATTTGGAATTCCTGCACATTTAATTTCTGATAATCACTACTCAGTTTGGACATTAAGATTGCATGGTGTCCTGTTTTCTCTTTGCTAGGTTTTGACAGAATTGATAGTTTTACAACATTCAACTCAATACGCATGGAAATATAAGATTAAAGCTGTGAATGCAATTTTTTGTCTAAAAAAAAGATCACTTCATGGCTTAAAAGCTGAAATGTGTTACCTGCCTAACATTGACAGAAACAAACTCAAGGGAAAATCAAAAGTGGATTTGATGTTGAGTTTTAGAAATCTCTTCTCCACAGGTGTAAAGATTCCTGTGGGTCTTAGGGTTTGTTACCTGAGGCTTTAAAATATGACAAGGGGATGAATTGTGCCTAAAAGGGCCAAAAAAAAAAAAAAAATCCTTGCATTTTATTACTTAGTCACAGTCTGTGTGTTCTAATGTCAAAACCAGTGGTTGAAAAGTGAAACATCATTAATACCTGTTATTTGATGTCACATGTATCAAAAGGCATCCCTGTAATAGAGTTGTATGAATGCAACCTTTTCCTTTTTAACTGATTTGGGGAAACTGGTTTGTGGGTATTGACACAGTTATCAATGTGAGTTTTCTAAAAAGACTCTGCTGCTTCGCTGATACGGATTTCTAGATCATTCCAAAATCATCAACAAAAGAAGGGTGTAAAAGCCTGATGCAGTGGGAAGGTCACTGGAAGGGGAATCAGCCAACCTGGTGTTTTCTGTTGCTACTTAGCTCGATGACTTAACCTGAGTGGGCCTTAATGTTCCCTCCCATAAGATGAGAGAGAGAGAGGGTGAGCCTCTGGGCTTTCCCTACTGTAACTCTCCTCCCTTTGAACTGTTTATTTTCTATAGTAATTCATTTGATTCTTAATACATGCCAATCCGTATGCCTTATATGTATATGGATAAATGTCCTGCCTGGTTAACTAGGTTGTACATTTCCAAGGACAGGGACTATGCCACATATTATTCCTATGTGCTCATAACCTGTACTGCCATAGCCTAGCACAGAATTGCTGCCATTTGGTTACACAAGCAGCCGGTCAAAAGGATGTATTTCCATTTATCCCCGGAAAGTCTTAATATAATAAGAATAATAACAAAATATCCTACTCATTACGCTAGTTTAACTTTTAAAAGTATTGTAATTTATCTTATGAAACTTTGTGCTTTATTTTTTTAAAAAGATTTTATTTATTTATTTGACAGAGAGAGAGATCCTAAGTAGGCAGAGCAGCAGGCAGAGAGAGAGGGGGAAGCAGGCTCCCCACTGAGCTCCCTAATTTGGGGCTCTATCCCAGGACCCTGAGATCATGACCCAAGCTGAAGGCAAGAGGCTTAACCCACTGGGCCACCCAGGCACCCCCAAACTTTGTGCTTTAAATCAGATGCATTTAAGATGTAAAATTTCATTCAGTTTTTAAAAAATGTAAATTGCACTGCGACCCCAGGAATGGAACTTGAGCAGTCTACTCTAAAGTTCATCTGGAAGAGCAGCACGTGACAACAGCCACAAAAAACAAACAAAAACTTAAGATGAGTGAGGACTTGCCCTTGTAGAGGTCGAAAGGAACTATTCATCGTAAGCAATATGCAATTGTGACATAGTGAGTGCACAAGTGTGGTGATCAAGAAATCGAATAATAATCAAATAATCAAATACTGTGATCAGTAAGATCACAGTCCAGAAACAGACCTAAGAATATAGGAGAATTTAGCAGATAATATGGAGGCATTTTGAATCAGTGGCTGAAGGCGGACTGCTCAGGAAATGGCGTTGGGACAACTGGCGGTCCATCTGGACTACTACCATACACAAAAATAAATTCCAGATGGAATAAAGCTCTGAACATAAAAATCAAATCTATATAAGTATTGGAAGAAAATATGAATGAACCTTTTTTTTTTCAGTCATCTTGGATTAGAAATTCTTTGTAAACAAGATGGGAAATCCAGAGGCCATTAAGGAAGACCTGAGAGAGTTGACTTTATTAAAAAAAAATCATAAACAAAGTTAAAAGAGAAATGACAGATTGGGACAAAATAGTTGAATCGTACATTACAGAATAAAGGGTGTTACTGTCCATTATTTAAAGAGTGCTCCCAAGTTAATGAGAAAAATAAATAACGTACTTGAAAATGGCAAAAGAAATAAAATAAGCAATTCTCAGGAGAAACTGCAAATGGCTGAAAAATACGTTCAACCTCATTAGTTGTAAAAACAAATGTACAATAAAAGGACATGAGCTGCCATTTTTTTTTTTTAACCTAACAGATCGGCCAAAAAGCTAAGGGAACTGATTTGATACATCAGTTAAAATGAATGAATAGGGGTGCCTGGGTGGCTCAGTGGGTTAAAGCCTCTGCCTTCGGCTCAGGTCATGATCCCAGAGTCCTGGGATCGAGCCCCGCATCGGACTCTCTGTTCAGCAGGGAGCCTGCTTCCCCACCCCTCTCTATGTGCCTACCTCTCTGCCTACTTGTGATCTCTGTCTGTCAAATAAATAAATAAAAAATCTTAAAAAAAAAAGAATGAATATACCATATAGACTGTCAAGGACAGATGTCAAGATTACGTTGAGGGCAAAAGAAGCAAGTTGTAGAACACTGTACATTATATCATGTCACTTTCATATTACTTTTTAAAAAGCACGTGTAAGTAGAATTTGTGTTAATAATTAATTGTTTATGCATGACAAATACACATTATTTTGTATAGTAGCTATCTCTTGGAACAGCATTAGAATGAGTCTAAGTATACATCCGTAGCCTTTGGGTTACTTTTCGGCTGGAAAACTTCCCTTTTATTATGCTTTATTTAACACTCATCAAGCTGAATAAGTGATCTTTAGGAGACGGTTACAAGTCATTAGTTCAGGGGTGTAATTGGATTGAGTATTATATTAATATAGTGCGGTATTTTATGGAATTTCAGTCAGCTCTGATTAGGCTCTTCAAATCAGTCCTGTTGAATTGGGTCATGGAGAGAGGGCTCTGGCCCTAACCCTGGCTGCACTAAGGATCTTGTCAGGACCCCTTCAATCTTTAGGTCCTTGGGTTTTGTGCAAAGGCTGAGGTAGAACGGCTTCCTCCGCCAGCTGTGATTTTTCTATATGACGTCCAAGGACACTCCCCATCTGCCCCAGGAACCACCCAGAGGGTTAACTAAATCACAGCACCCTGGCACCCAGGCCCTTGGCAGCGCTGAACAAGTCAATGTAAATAAAGTCTTATGATCAGTTTGAACTTGCTTCCAAGTTGTTTGTTAGCAAGGAGTTAACAAGCTCAGACCTTTGACCATCTGGGTCTTTAAGGAAAGCTTTTTTCCCCATTCCAATGACTTCCTGTTCATGGGAAAATGAGAGGAAATGAACCTCCAGCAGGAGGATGGGCCCACCCTTTTCCAGTCGTGTGGCTTAATTTGTCAGGTGTAATATTGGCACCTGGTGGCTTGTATTGGCTTCCTGCCCACCCTTGCTGGGGAAGTATCCACATACTTGCAATAGGCGGTAGAAGACTTCAAAGCCATTTGTAAGGGAAAGGATATTGTCATTAAAGAACTTAATGGTGAATACTCCCATTTAGTGATGTCAAGATAAAAGGAAAATTTTAAAAACACATTATCTAGAATTTTTTTCTGATGTATCATATGACCTGTTAAAACAAAGTAATGGAGTTGATTTAGTAACATTTTTAAGGATATATATTTATTGATTGAGTGTTCAGTTTTCCTGTTTTTGAGAAATTAGCAAACGTGTCCATTATTTATAAGAAGATAATGAATTGTTTCTTTAAGGGTATAATTCTCTTTGCTCAAATTCATCTCGAAATAGGTACTCTCTTTGTGTCTACTGGTGGAATTGTTTCCTTTGAATCAAAAGGGAAAGCTCTAATACTATCAAGGGGATCTAGTAAATGAAAAAATATGATATGGGTTTTCAGAATTCATCAGGAATTTTGGATGGGTACAGCTGGTTCAGTTCCATACCTTTCAATTTTCAGCTAGAAATAATTACTGCCTTTTGAACAATGGTATATTTAATTGTCCAGCAATTCAAGGTAAATTTGTCTATGAATGGGGATTAACCAAACTATAATCAGTGGTCATTAAACCAGAATAAATTCTACATAACAATGGAACTTACTTTAGTTTTTTTTTTTTGATTAATGTAAACTATATTGGCTTAGTAGATCTAAAACTCTCCTGGCAGAGTCAACACTCATAGATATGGACAACAAGAATGATTAATCTCCGTAAAGCGTATGTTCATGGTGTCATCATTGCAAACTTTGGTCAGTAATTGTCATCAAATGATTAACAAGTGTTTATTGGCCTAACACAGTATCAAAAAAAGTTTTATAAATCATTAATTGAACAGATATTTATTGAAGGTCTGTTCTTTTGAAGAGCATAGAATTGAATTTGCTCTGGCAGAGATTGAAGACTTCTACAGGGGGAACACTAAGGATACATTACGGAGGTCCCTCAACCCTAAGAGTTGACGTCAACTTTCCACAGATCTTACCCTCTTTACGATCTATCTGGCTGGCAAACCTGAAATACATGAACAATTAGAAATAATATGTTTTGTGACATAAAACGTAAAGCGGGTGGGAATCCAGAAAAGAGATCCATGTTGGTTGGAGGAGATTAGTTTGCTGAATCTTAAGGATGGATAGTGTTTAGATAACCAAATAGGAAAACTGGACATTCTGAGTGAGTGGGAGCCAGGAATGAATGACTAGGTCCTCTGAGCAGGTACAGAAGACTCTAGCACTGCGTCTTGGTTCCTGTGTGGTGAGAAATGAGGTAGATCGGTTCGGTAGCAATAAAATGAGAGTTTTTAGAAGCTCAGCAGAGGAATTTAGGTTTGGAAGTATGAGATGGGGGTGGGGTAATGTGATTTGAATAGTAACTTGGGAAGATTTTTCTGGTAGTTATTTATAGGATCACTATAGCAGGGGACAGGCTCTCAGGAGGGACATTTGTTAGGGGACTCTTGCAAGAGAGGGTTACAAGGCAACTCCAGATGGTGATGGTGGAAATGGATAGAGAGAAGTCAACTCAAGAGGCATTTTGAAGGAGGGAAGGATGGGACAAGGAGGCACTGGATATTGACTATCTGTATAATTAAAGATAACCCCACATTTTCTACCCTTAGGAGGCTGGATAATTGATAACACCACTGACCTCTTGATGCAGGAAGATGGTGACTTCTATTTTTAGACAGGTTATCTCTGGGATCGATTGGGATGTCCAGTAGGACCATCTTATAGGCCATCAAAAACGTGGGAGTCGTAAGTAGCCAAGGGCCCAGGAGAAGACATGAAAAATTAATGATGAAGAGCTACCTGTTGCCCATGAACCCCGTCCACAGCCTGATTTTCAAGGCTACTGTCATCTAGCCCCATCCCACTTACTCAAATTCATCTGCAACTACCCCACAGTGCAGCTCCCCGCCTGGTCCAGTTAGTTAGCAAACTACACTTGCTTTTTGGCCTTTGCCTTTCAGTTCTTGCTATTCTTCGTGCCTGGGCCCCACTCCCCAAATGTCTAATTGTCAACATCTCTGTGTGAGTCAGGGCTGGCTCAGGTCCTTTCCACGTGAAGATGTTTTTCAAGAACTCCAACGCACACCCTTCTTTCTCTTTGTCAACCCCCTGTAGCATTTACAGCACTCACTCTTTGTAAAGCACATGATCATACACATGTCTGTGTCCTTGTTTAATCGGGTCAAACACAAGTACCTATCTTGTTTTGTCAGTAAAGCTATAAATGCCTTGAGGGTAAGGATCGATGTTCCTCTTGCATCAGTTAGGAATTTTATTGTACTGCTGAGAACAGAAGCTCCCAAACAGTGGCTTTTAAAAAAAAAATTAGGTGTTTGATTTTGCTCCTAGATGAGAAGTACGAAGGCAGGTAATCCTAAGCTGATTTGGCAAATCTTGATGAGAGCAGAGACCCAGCCTCCTCCTACCTTCCCACTTAGCCATCCTTAGCATGGATCTGTCTCTTCAGAATCGCAAGCTGGCTGATCCTTTTCAAGTAAAGCATCAGTGCTGCAGACAAGCAGAAGGAGAAAGGCAAGGAGCAAATGGGCTTTCCAACCTGATCAGCCCTAATTTTCATGGGCTTCCCTGGAGGCTCCATGCCACAGTACTACCTACCTTTTGCTGGTCAGCAGTTAGATATGTAGCCATTCGGTTTGCAAGGAATGCTGCAAATATCATGTTGTTGTTGTTTTTTAGCTGGACATACTGCTTTCTCCAACAAAATCTGGGTTATTTTAATGGACAGAAGGGCCATTGACAACTTGCAGACAACTAATATTCTGTGCTCTGTCTTTGTCTGACTCTTCCATTCTGTCTCTATCCCTTTGTATAAATTCTTGTTTGGATGCACACATACACACACATAAATGGAGAGAGACAGAGAGCTTATGCTGTATGTCTCTATCTTTATCTGTATTTGAATAATACAAATAAATATGTCCATATATATTACATATGGGCATATGTATATGTGTATATACACACAGAGGCATATTTTCATTTTGCTGCCCAAATACTGCACTTTTTACCAATTGAAGGTTTGTAGTGACCCTGTGCCAAGCAGGTCTATCAGCCTCATTTTTCCAACAACACTTGTTCACTTCCTGTCTCTGTGTCACATTTAGGCAATTCCTGTAGTATTTCAAAATTGTTCATCATTATTATATTTGATATGGTGATTTGTGATCAACGATCTTTGATGTTACTGTTGTGTTTTGGGACACCTGGAAACACGTCTATGTAAGATAGTGAACTTCATTGATTAATGTGTGTGTCTTCTGACTGCTCCAACAATTGGCTGTTCCTCATCTCTGTCTCCCCTCAGGCCTCCCTATCCCCTGGGAAATAACAGTGTTGAAATTAGGCCAACTAATAACCCTACAATGGCCTCTAAGTGTTTAAGTGAAAGGAAGATTTCCGTGTCTCTCACCTTAAATTAAAAGCTAGAAATGCTTAAGCTCAGAGGCAGACATGTCCAAAGATAAGACAGACTGAAAGCTAGGCCTCTTGTGCCAGTTAGCCCAGTTGTGAATGTGAAGGAGAAGTTCTTGAAGGAAATGAAAAGTGCTGCACCAGTGAACATCTGAATGAGAAGAAAGGGGAATACTCTTATTGCTGATATGGAGAAAATTCTAGTGGTCTGAAATAAAGATCAGACCAGCCGCAACATTCCCTTAAGCCAAAGCCCCATCCAGGCCTCAGCTCTCTTCAGTTCTATGCAGGCTGAGGGAGGTGAGGAAGCTTCAGGAGAAAAGTCTGAAGCTAGCAGAGGTTGGTTCATGAGGTTGAAGGCCAGAAGGCATCTCCAGAGCATACAAGCACCAGGTGAGGCAGCAGGTGCTGAGGACGAAGATGCAGCAAGTCATCCAGAAGGTCTAGCTCAGAGGATTCCTGATGGGGGCTATGCTAAACAACAGTTTTTCAAGGGAGAGAGAACAGCCTTCTCTTGGAAGAAGATGCCATCTAGGGCTTTCATAGCTAAAGAGGAAAAGTCAGTGCCAGGCTTCAAAGCTTCAAAGGACAGGCTGACCCTCTTATTAGGAGCTAAAGCAGCTGGTGCTTTCTCTTAAAGCCAATGCTTATTTAACATTTTAAAAATCCCGGGGCCCTTACAGAATGATGCTAAACCAACTCTGTCCATACTCTGGAAATAAAACAAAACAACAACTTCTGGACCACAGCGTATCTGTTTACAACATGTTCTGCTGAATATTTAAGCTCACTGTTGAGACCCATGGCTCAGGAAAAAAAAGATTCCTTTTAAAATGTTACTGCCTACTGGCAATGTACTTCCTCACCCAAGAGCTCTGATGGAGATGGACAATGAGATCAAGGTTGTTTTCCTGCCTGCTCACACAACATCCTTGCTGCAGCCCATGGGTCAAGGAACTCTTTGGACTTTCAGGTTTTATTACTAAAGAAAAATATTTTATAAAGTTTGAGTTTCCATAAATATTGATTCCTCTGATAGATCTGGGCAAAATAAATTGGAAACTTTCTGTAATTATTGAACCACATGGTATTTCTATTTTTGAGTTTTAGAGGAATCTTCCATACTGTTTTCCACAGTCAGTGGCTGCACCAATTTACATTCCCACCAATACTGCATGAGGGTCCTTTTTTTCCCACATCCTTGCCAACAATTGTTACTTTTTGTCTTTTCGATTTTAGCCATTCTGACAGGTGGAGGTAAGGGTTGAAGGGAAGTAGGAGAAATGGGCCTCCAGTTGTAGATTAAGTAAGTCATGGGAACAAAACCATAATATAGGGAATATAGTCAATGATACTATAATACTGCAGCTACACTTGTGGGGAGCACAGCATAACATCTAGAGAGGTTGAATTACTATGTCGTATATCTGAAACCAATGTAACACTGTATGTCAACTATACTCAGATAAAAAATTTTAAAAATATTAAATATCAGAAAAAATATATATATGATGAAAATGTTCTGGAAAGGTTCCCCATTCTAGATGCTATTAAGGGCATTCGTGATTCAGAGGAAGAGGGAAACATATCAACATGAACAGGAGTTTGGAAGAAGTTGATTCCACCCCTCATGGTTGATGTTGAGGGGTTCAAGACTTCAGTGGAGGAAGTAACTGCGGATGTGGTGGAAATCGCCAGAGAACTAGAATCAGAAATGGAGCCTGAAGACAGGACTGAATTGCTGCTCTCTCGTGATCAACCTTTAGTGGGTGAGGAGTTGTTTTTCATGGGGGAGCAAACAAAATGGTTTCTTGATGGAATCTCCTCCTGGGGAAGATGCTGTGAAGACTGTTGAAATGACGACCAAGGATTTAGAAGAGTGCATCAACTGAGGTGATAAAGCAGCAGGGTTGGAGAAGACTGACTCCTGTTTTGAAAGAAGTTCTCCTCAAAATACTCTCAAGCTGCATCACGTGCACCAGAGAGATCATTCATGAAGGGAAGGGCCATCAGTGCAGCAAGTTGTCTTGTTCCGCTGTTGTCTTGTTTGAAGAAATTGCCACAGCCAACCTGACCTGCAGCAGCCGTCAGTCAGTCAGCAGCCATCCACACTGAGGCATGACCATCCACCAGCAGCAAGTTTACAGCTGCCAAAGCTCAGATAACAGTTCATATTGTTTAGCAATAAAGTATTTTTAAAGGTATGTACATTGTGTGTTTTTTTTTTTTTACACATAACACTATTACACACTGAATAGACTAGAATGTAGTGCAAACCTAACTTTTATATGCACTGGGGCAACAAAAAAATAAATTTGACTTGCTTCATTGTGATATTTGCTTTATTGCAGTGGTCTGGAGCCAAATCTGCAATATCTCTAAGGTATATCTGTTTTTCATAGATAGATAGATAGAGAGAGAGATTTGCTATTTCTATCTCTATTTGAGCACTTATACATACACATTGTTAAAACTGAGCAAAATCGAATAAAAGTAACAATAAAAATAATCTGATACGTTAAATATGATGCTAATTACCATGCCTGTTGTAGTTACACTCAAGTGGAGGTATTTTTACCTACATAACTACTGGTGTTATTTGTCCAGAATTAAATCAAATTTTTTTTTTCTATCGTGTGACAGCTTTGATTTGTTTTCTGGTGCCTGGAGTCAACATCACTGTTGATGGGAATGTCTCAACAATTACAGCCTCCCATTTCTTTGAAGATAAATGTACTGATTTAGTGATCCAGGCTTTAGTTTCTGCATTCTTAATTTTCCCCTTTTGTTCTTGTCCACTTCTATGGTTGAACCAGTAATTTCCAAACTGTGTGACATATTTTTGAGTTTTATAAGTATCATCAGCACATAGGAAAAGAATGAAGATTACACCGAAATGAACCAGGAAGGCATGGGTGATAATTTCACACAGTTGTGGGCATTCTGACCGTGTCACAGAAACTATGGAAGCATCCCCAAATAGTGTGTCTACCAGTTGTCACTGCTCATCCCATGTCACTGTTCACCACACTGACGGTGACTTGGTCATTTTATGAGCAGAGCTCTGATTAAGACTCAGGTCATAATTCCAGGCTCAAAGCTCTTTCTACTACATTATTCATAACAGCAGTAAGACAACAACAACTGACGTTTTTGTGGAACTGTAGAGTGTCTCACCGATCATGCGTGGTAGACAGAATGAATATCATTGATCTTTTTTACGTAATGATGCACTGTACGAAAATCACGACAGGTAGTAGGTGACCAGTAATTGGGATGCTATCTCAGACTCATTGGCCATTGGAGGAGCTTTCCCTTCCTGATTACAAATACTCAACTGATAACTGTTAACCAGGTTAACAGATCAGAATGCCCCACTCTGAATCCCTTGGATTCACCGGTTGGGCTAAGGTGATGTTTGCTAGCCACTTTCCCTATTATTTAGTCTTATCCAGTGTAATTATGTCTTGGTGGTGAAACAACCAAATCAATAAGAAAAATAAAAATTTACTGTACCTTCTTGTTCCACATCACTGCCTTCAATATGGCACTTGAGATTTTAATTTTCTAAGACAACATTATCACTTAGGGTTTAGGCATCTCTTCATCTGCTGACTGATGGAGTGTGTGGCAGGCATTTTCACACCAGGACCATATGTGATATAATTACCTGAGCATTACAAAGAGGATAGGTATAGGAGCCCTCGCAGATCTGTTACAGGGACGATGATACTTAGGATAGTGAGAATAGGAGTGGAAATTGATGGTAGGGAAATAGTTAAAGGCAATCGATATGAATTGGAACACCCTTGTTTGTTTTCTTTTGAAACGTTAAAGTTATCCAAATGGAGTGTTAATTTTAAAAAAGCTGTTTTCTTGGGAGAAGACAATATTTTGAAATGTTTTTAATTTACGAGAGCCCGTTTCCTTCAGTCTCTCATTGCTGCATGAGGTTGAACAAATGTTAGCGGCAACTAATTAATTAAGTTTGCAGAAAGTAGCAGCAGGGGATTGGAAACTTGAAGTGGAAGTGAGCTTTTTGACTGTAAACATGTTGCCTGCCTGAGAGACTATATCTGGACTGCGTGCTTGCTGAGTTTTCCAAAGAAATGCAGTATCTCTGGGAAATTCAGGCTTGGCAAAGGGAAAAAAATAACATTGTCTCTTGCTGGGAAATCCATTCATTTATTTCTTGGGTTCGTCTCTTGTGTTTTGCTTGGTTCTGGCCAGACACTATGATGATGCTATCCTCTCTGGGATGAAGGTGGCCCCATAGTACCTGTCCTCAGAAGGAAAGGAACTAATATTTGTGAGTACTTTTTCTATGGCTATTTAGATGTATCCTTTCATTTCCTTCTGTAAAGCCGATATAACTCTGTCCTTTTACCGATAAGAAAAGTACAACTCAGAATTGGAGAACTCACTAGGGATCAGTTTATAGGCAATGAAATTGGGATTTGAACCCAGACTAATCTGATGCACAGTTTTTCGCTACCAGGATGCTTAATTAGCTGCAGCCTCTTGCCTGGGTTCCCTTATGGCCGAGGGAACTGTAACTCAGGGGAAAGACATAGGGCCATGGAAAGTGAGAGGGTGATTGTTGGATCTGAAGGAGATCTACAGATCACACTGAAAAGTACGAGTTAGAGCTATTCCTGAGAAAGATTCTATGAACAGGAGTCCTCATGACTATGTTGGGCTAGTCACCTTCCTTTCCTCAAGATATTGAACCCAGACGTCACATCGGAAAAAGTGAAGGGATTAAAGCTGAAAGGGGATGATATAGGGAGAGAGGCCAGGATGGCTGTAAGGGAGGCATTCTGGGAGATCCGAGGTTGAGGGAGTGGAAAATCATGATGAATCCACAGGAAGTTGTTGTTGTTTTTAGATTTTTTTTTGAATTTATTAGAGAGAGAACGAGGAGGGAGGGGCAGAGGGAGAAGCAGACTCCCTGCTGAGCTGGGCACCCACCATGGGGCTCAATCCCAGGACCCTGAGATCATGACTTAAGTCAAAGGCAGATGCTTAACCAACTGTTATTCAAAACTCCATGTCCATCATGGGGTTTGAACTCATGACCACGAGATCAAAAGTCATACCCTCTGCAGACGGAGTCAGCCCAGCACCCCCACAGGGAGCTTTCTGTAGAGAGGAGGTAAGAGCAAAGGCAGAGAGACAAGTAAGGACAAAAGTTGAGACAGAGTTGACTCCCCAGTCTTTGGGGCTGTTTCAGTTCCCGGGGTCTTCGTGTTCCCATCATGATGCAAGGCATGTTGATCTCGCCATGACAAGCCTACCACTTCAGTTTCATCATTTTGCTCTTTGAGTTGCCAACACGGGGCACTAGGACTATATAGATTAGAGACTTGTAGGGAACATTATTTAGGAATGCCATAAACAATTCAGGATGCTAAAAAAATTCTGGACTATCTAAGGAGAACTGCACAGGGGTTTTCTAGGAGATTAAATAGGACTTAAGTCAGATCATTGGTTTTTTATTGAGTTTTTGATGGATATTCCTGGTAAAAACAATCAATACAGAGTAAAAATTATAGTATCTATACCTGTACTTGGTAAAATATATTAGAGTCTACTGCTTGCCTGAAAAAAAATGGAATGTTCTTGACTAAGTTTAGGTCTCCAAACCTTAAATCAGTAAAATTATACAGTAGAAGCTATGTTTGCAGTGAAAACTCAACCGAAGCTATGAGTGATGTCATTTTATATGGTAAAAAATACCGATGAATAAATCAGATCTCGGTTGTAAATTTATGTAGAAAAAAATTGAGCTAGACATGTCAGTAAATAAGAATGAAGTAGAAAATACTGGTAAAGCTTGCCTATTCTATATAGGAATTATTTGTGGAATTAATTTGGGCTAATGGGAACTTCTTCAATAGTATGTCATGGCAGGCTCTTGGCTCTGGCTCTAACAACTAAAAAAAAAAAAAATGGAATATATTGAAAAACTGTATTTTTAAAGAAATTCGAGAACTAAGAAACAAAAAGTATTAGATACATTAAAGTTCCAGAGGGAAGTTTGCTTCCTGGGTTAGCTGAGGTTACTGGCTGTTTTGTTTCCTGGGGACAACTATACGTATGGTCACAGGCTGAGGGTTGGTCAGGCATGGCCTAGACAGAGGGACTCTGCAGGAGAAAGACATACTTGCTGAGGAAGCTGGCAAGCTAGGATCTAGAAGGGCTCTAGATGTCTTAGCCAGTTTTCTTAGGGGACATATGCCAAGTACTGGGGTGGCCCAAGAATCTGGGAGCCTGGGCTGGGAAAACAGAGGACAGTGTCTTTCTGCTGTCAAGTGCTCTGACAACCATCCCAATGATGGAAGGACCTACAGCGAGCACACGGTTGTCCTTGAGATATTTGAAAACAGGGGTGGACTTTTTCTAATGGACGTTTCAATCTGGCTCCAAGTCAGCCCAGTTCCATACCGGACTGAGGTGATCAATTCCTTTCCCCATCTGCCTTCCAGAGGAATGTACAGACCCTCTGGGGGAAATAACAAAGACCCGTCTCTCAGACTCCTTACACATGGTGTTACCTATACAGTAAAATATTACAAGGCAGGTGATGAAGCAGAAAAACAAGACAACAATTAAGAGAAAAGCAAGGAATAGAAGTAAACCCATAGATGGTCCAGATATTGGAATTCATTCGAAGGCTTTAAAAGAGCTAGTATAAATATGCTAAAGAAAATGGAAGAAAAGATGTACAAAAGAGGAGAAAAGATGGGAGAGAACCAACTGAGAGTTTGAGTCTATATAAAGGTATCAATCAGATGTTCTGAAACCTAAAAATATTATGTCTGATATTAAAGACTTCCCTGGCTAAGTCTAGCAGCTCACCAGGTGTAGCAGAAGACAGAATTAGTGGACTCAGAGTCGGACCCAAAGAAAATAGCCAAACTGAATCACAGGGGGAAAAAAAAAAATACTGAGCAGAAGAGATAAATGGGACATAGTGAAATGTTTTAGCACATTTATAAATTCGAGTCCCGGGAGGATAAGAGAGTGGCAATGAGGAAGGAGAAATATTTGAAGAGATAATTGTCAAGTATTTTCCAAAAATTGATGAAACACATAAACCTCTAGATTCAAGAGGCTTGGCAAACTCCAAGCAGGATAAACACAAAAACCCCGTGCCTTTGGAGACACCAGGGTGAAGCTGGTAAAACTAGAGATACACAGAACCAAGGGGGTCTGCTCTAGGAAATAGCTTCTTTATGAAAATTCACTGGTGTTGGTATTCCTCTGATTAAAATGTCTGCATTTACAGGTATAAAAGCAGTGTGTTCCTAAGGTCCAAATTACAGGAGGAAAAAAAAAGGCAGGGTTCGAGCATCATCTTTTTCCTGGTATGTGTGGGTGAGTTTGTTCCTTGTCATCACAGAACCTACCTGGGCTCCTCCTGAGGATTTCTCCTTTACCAACCCTCTTGTTCCCTTACCTGATCATTTTAGCTTTGGGGCTGAACATAGGGCTTTTAGTTCTACTTTTTTTGCTTAATTGCTCTCCTGAATCTTGGAATTTCTAGATTTTCAAAGTGGCATTGCTCTGGCCGTTACTGTTTCACCAGGTGAGTGCATAGCCTGGAGTGTTCTGGTGGGAGAACCCTCTTGGTCCTGGACCCTGAAAAGCGGTGTCCGGTAGTCAATCGCTTTTGCCGTTGGGGTCTGTTTCCTATGGTTGGAGCAGATGGTCAGGAAGGAATAGTGCAATGGATTGTATTTACTATTCTGGGTTTGCTCAAGTGATTTTGTTTTAAGCAGAGACTACACAAATACAACAAAACAGGTAGTCCCTAACAGGTGGATAGTTGGAATGTACTTAAAACACCTGCAGAGGGATGGATGTCAACCAGTGTCCTATCTTTTCATGCAGATGATGGAATAGATGTGTCTTATCTCACTTGAGCATTTGTCAATGCCTACACTTTCCCAGTTATGCCTTGCTGTAGGTCTTAAGGTGGTTTACCTGCTTTCTTTTCCCTGTCCGGTTGGTTCCTGAGCCAGTAGTAGGCAGACCTGGTACTGGATCGAGATCCTCATGACATAGCGAGTGCAATTTAGAATTGTGATCGGCTGCTCAGGGCAAGAGTCAAGTGTGCATGTATGTAGTCCTTGTACATAACCTCCCTCGTTAGCCCTGTTCTCCCACAGATTCTGGGGGACTGTCAGCACTGTGGCCCTCTTATGTGGGACCCCAAGATTCCCACCCAGCTCTTGCCATTCTCTCTCCTAAGAGATAGATCCTGATCCGATGTTCCTGGCTGTTACCTGGGGTTCATTCCCACCTACTATGTCTATATTCAAGTTCATTATTTCCCTTAATGTTTTTATTGATCACTCAGTGTGTGTCTGCTGCCACACCAGGTGCTGCAAACGCGGTGGTGAACAAAATGTTCTAAACCTTGTTCTCGGGGAGTTCATATTCTACTGGGGAAGAAAGACACTAAATAAATAACCAGAGAAATAAATATCTGATGATAAACTGGGATAAGCACTATGAAGGATGAGAACAAAATTCTAAACGGAAATACCAAGCAGATCTAATGCAGATTGGGTCAGGGACCAGGGAAAAGCTTTTGGAGTCAGGCAAGTGAAGATTATGGGAGAAAGTGCTTCCGATTGAGAAAAAAACAGGTGAATGGCTCAGAGGTGGCGCTGAGCTTGGCTTTTCTGATGGCTTTCCTTGTGGCCAGTGACATCAGGGCTGTGGTTGCCAAGCCCGGCTCTATGAGTTTCCTGTGGCTGCCGTAACTAATCCCTGCAAAGTTAGTGGTTTCAAACAATAGGACCTATTTTCTCATAGATCTGGAGGCCAGAAGTCCAAAATCAGCAACACAGCACTGAAATCTGGGTGTCACCTGGGCAATACTCTTTCTAGGTGCTGCAAGAACTGCAAACTGCCCTTGTCAGTTTCTGGTGGCAGCCAGCGTTCTCGGGCTTGTGACCACATCACTCCAGTCCTCAATGCTGCAAGACTCTGGATCTTCAGTTCTCTCTCTCTGTCCCTCTTTACATTAACCTCTTCTTGTGTGTGTCCAGTTCCCTCGGCCTCCGTTTTATAGGGACACTCGCGAGCGCATGCAGAGCCCACCTGAATAACACAGCATCGTCTCTTCAGCTCGAGATCCTTAATCACATCTGCAAATCCTCTTCTGCCATCTAGATCCCATCTATGGGTTCCAGGGATTAGGACCTGATATCTTTGGGGGCTGACAGTCAGTCACTTGGGTCTCTTTGGGAACTCCTAACTATGCAATTGCTTGGGCTCCACTTCAGATAATTAGGTCAGAATCTCTGGGTGAGGCTTGGGCATGGGTATTTTTGAAATGCTCCCCAGGTGACTCTACTGTGTCACTAGGACTGAGAGCTACTGATGAGTGCAGAGTGAGGGAAGAGTGCTTGCAGGGGCAGGCAGGAAGTCATCACCGTTTACGGACCTCTGCTGCCCTCTGAACTTGGTAAGACCGCTTAGCTAATGACCCTGTCTGAATGAGGCCCTCACTTCATGGGCCTTTGTGAAAGGGTTTGTGATTTACTTCCCTGGGGTTCTTGGTCCTACCTCCTTCAATCCTTACTACTTCTTTCCATCAAGCTGACACCGAGTTTCTAGAGTGTGTGACCCCCGAGTCAGTCCAAATTGTGAAGAAGATACAGAGCTAACAAACCGATGGAGAGCAAACCTAGCTGTCGTCACACAAATGTAGAGTTGAGCTCCCTGGAGTTGGAAGCCCAAGTCTGGAAAGTGTGTATGGACATACATGCATAAATTTGTAAAAACAACGAACGTCAGTCCGCACTACAAACCAATGTTAGAGGCAGGGCCAGAACTGGGGAACATGCTGGGAGCCTGAGCACTCCAGAACTCACTACTTGTTCTAGCCATGAACGATAACTTTTTTTCTTTCTCACTGTACCCACTTACCTATAAAAAATATTGATTCTTTTTCAGTGAATATATTTGGGGGGGAATCAGAATTTGGCCTATGAAGACTCTCCTCCCCACCTCCCCATTGCTATCTGGAGCCTTGGCCCTAAGGACAAACGTAGTCTCACAAGCATGTAGGCCTGTCACTTGGGAGCTCTGAGAAAGACCACGTCATCTGCTGAGAGTCTGATCATCTGAGAAAAAGATCCCATTTAGGGAGTTCCTATAAAGCCTCCCTAGCTCTTTGCTGGTAGATCAACATTTTTAAATGGCAGTTTGAGAGAAATTCCCAAGCCCAGCTCATTACTGGCCCACTGGGGATTAATCTGAGGGCAGCCATCTTTGCTTCAACAACCACTAAATTGTCTCCGGGGAGGTGAAGAAGCAGTGATCTCACTTTGGAGGCTGCAGTCTTTTCATGGTCAGATCTGCTGATAGGCTTCAACTGCAAGGCAATGTTGCTTGCATGAGTTGCATTTTTAATTACCGGGAATGTTTACCTGGAAATTTTTTGTGGATGGGTCCATAGTCCATGTCCATCCTCCTCCTGTCCTGACCCATGATGTCACACTATCTCTAGCACAGTGTCGCATTCAGTTTGCTGCCACTCGTTGCTGACATAACCTTACCCAGGGCTGGATATCATGGAGAGATCCAGTGAAAACATGGTGCTTCTTTTGGAAAGTTCTTCTACCACCTTCCCCCTCCTAACTACCCTCTCCTTGTTTCCGTAACTATGTGGACCAGATTATTTCTCAACCCTTGGTGAAGACATTAACATGTGTCTGTTTCCTAGTGGGCTCACCTAGGGGTACTCTCTCAATCGAGGGAAGCTGAGCAGTGCTATTGTTTTTCCTGGGTCCTTGGTGCTAAGCATGCTCAGTGCTTAAAAAAAAAAAATCTGAATTTACGTTGGACTCCCTTTCAGAGCCCTTTTAAAAAACTTTCTATTTCATACGCCCTCCATTTTCCAAAATGGCAGTTGCATGTCTCGTGACTATCTCACCTTTTGCCTTGATGATCTCATCTAGGTGGAAACCTATGAGTCATCACGTGGTCATCACAAAAAATTCTTGCCTGCTAAGATCTGGCAGGTGGTCCCAGTAATACCTTTCTTATCTAGGAAGTAGTTCAATTATTTTCACCTATGACAAAACGCTGAACTCACTCAGGAAGAGAGGACAGAGGGATTGGAATTGCTAGCTCCCACCTCTCCCCCCACCCCCCTTTGTGGGGTAAGGCGGCTAGAAACAGCCTTGCTCTCAGGCATGAATTCCCCTCTTTCTCCGAAGAGCAGCCATGTCCGAGGCATTGGCATGCAAACACTTGCAAAGTGAAAATGGATACACTTCCACAGCTCCTCATCCCTGGCCTCCGGAGGACAGCTTGCCAACCGTGCATGCATGTTGGTTTGGCACTGAGACAAAAGTTCCCTGGAGCATAGACTGAAACCACCAAACTGATATCACATGGGACCCCAGCCAAATCCTGACCTTGCTCTCTGTAGGTGAGCGGCTGCGGAATTAACCTGTGATGGTCTCCTGCTCCCGCCTGGTTGGTGTCCTGGGTTTTTGGTTTTGGTTTTGGTTTTTTTTTTTTTTTTTTTCAATGGCAACATTTGAATCTTAACTGCTCTTCTCACTCCCCGGTATCTACCAGCCACAAAACCGCTTTCCTGGTCTTGGCTTGTGAATAGTGGGCTGCTTCTTGGCTCCAAGAAATGGGCAAACCACATGATTTCTCCTTGCCTGGTGTCTTCTTGCCCTTTGAGAGAGAAGGGCCACTCATAGACTGTTCCAGAATCGTGCCTGGGTGGCAGGGCGTCGCGGGTGTCTGTGATCACTGTCTGCTCCTTTTGCCTCCTCCTCCTCTGCATTTTCTCCCACTGCTCCAACTCTTCCCATCCCCTTTTTTTGTTTCCAACCCTTATTTATTCAGAGCTTCCAATATTCTAAGTTTTTCATGAATTCAGGGCTTTAATTTAGCATGTGGGGTGCTGGCTCTTCCAGCAAGCTGCTTTGGTCATTATTTCCAACTTGAGGGAATAAAGAGGCAGCAGGGTGCACTGGGGAGAGTGGGGGCTGGGGGCCAGAAGGCTCGGTACTAGTCCCAGCTCCACTTCTAATAGGCTGTGGGACCCTGGCCGGGACACACCCTGACCGCCAGCCTCGGTGTCCTCTCCCGAGTCCGGGTGAGCCATTTGGACACACAGATTTCTGAGACTCGTCCCATCCCATCATTCTGGGGGGCTCACGGTCGATGTGAAACCCATATGGGGTTGTGCCAATCTCACTTCCCTTTTTCTTTTGAAAAACTTTATTGTTAAATGAGTGAATGAAGAGATGTGAGCAGAGTCCCTAAGCTCGATGTTTCCAGTGCAGAATGCTGGAGGGAGGGAATCTTTCTTTATATCGGTGTCCAGAGGCTCAAAGCCTAGAAATCAAGTTCAAGACACTTCCTGTCTTGAAATGTGCAACCATGTTTTCCACTAGGGTAAGAAAAAGAGGCACGGGGTATTGGCTGCTTTTGAAGAATCCAGTTCCTGTACTGGAGCACAAACACGCACAACTGTTCAAGTAAAATTGTACTTTTGGAAGGAAAAGGTTAAAGTTGGCTACTGATATTCATCAGGAGATGGATATTTAATCTTTAATCTCTTGTCCTAGGCCTCTACTTTGGATCAACTCATTATCCCGAATAAACGATGTGTCATTCCCATTATTTATGTTTCACTGCAGCCAAAGTATCTGGAGCTCGTTTTAGCGAGCGCCATTCATTTCGACCCTTTCAGTATTAATCTCCCTGCTCACATCTTTCCTGTTCTATGCGCTGTTCCTATTTGCTTTTATGTTTTCTGCCGAGTGTTTATAAAAGGATAATCTTTTACAAAGCAGACAGAATTTTTGTGTATAAACTGCTCTGTTTGAATGCCTCATTGATATACCATCTAAAAACTGAAGTGTTCAGCAAGATTAGCAAAGCCCCGAGCTATCGAGCTGGGGAAAACATGAGAACCAGTCCCTTCTGTACAGGAGGCAAAGGTGACGAAGGATGCCTTTGCTTTCGCAGTAGTAGCGAAAGCGGAGCTGGGGCCTGCACGGGTCCTCCTGGGCCTGGTTGCCTAGAAATTAAAGGAGTGCGAGGCGAGCGGCTCAGAAGTCACTCAGAAAGGGGTAAAGAGCGCAGGGGGCCAGCGACTTCTTCCCTGGAATTCTCTCAGCAAATGCAAGGGCTCTCCAAATGCCAAATTTTCGTCCAGTTCCCACTTCAGCTAAACCCTTTGCAACTTGCCCAAGGTATCTGCACACCATTGCTCAGTTGCTCATAGAGGCTAAATGATTTGTGTTCTTCTGGTCTACCTTGTCCAAAGGGCAGGAGGAGCTAAGCTAGGATGGGGATGGGGTGGGGCCGGGGGTCGGGGGGGCGATGGTGGGAGGCGGTCACTCCTGCTGCCTCCGTCTTCTCTCTCCAGGGACTGGGATCTCGTCCAAATGGCTCTCTTTTCCAGGGAGGAGGGAAGATCACTTCATTTTACAATGGACAAAGAAGGTTCCTTTGTGGAATATTGCATGGCATGGGGTCCCAAATATGCCACCGATAAAAAGACTTAACAGATGGACTCTGAGAATAGGAATACGTTCAAGAAAAAAAAAATATATTTTTTTAAATCAGTGGAAGGGGGTTGCGAGTCTGGCCACTGTGGGAGCTGAGCACGGGAAGTCGCGCTGATTTGTACCTTAGGGCAAGTGCTGCTGGTAGAGATGCATGGAAGCATCTGAAACACAGCCTGTGCTGGGCTTCTAGTTGGCAATGCTGTGGGGGAAGAAACATCCCAAGATGCATGGTGCCAAAAATTATACGTGCCTTCAAAGTGTAATTTTTTCCAACAAATTGAGCACTTGTTTACTCAATAGGAAAGTGTGTTATTTTCTAAGGGGTGCCCTTTGTAGACCTGAGAATTTTGCCTCTATTTCACATTTATCAGGGAAAAGTTCAAAATGGACATGCGGTTGGGCCATCCTAATGGCAAAACGCTGAAATGGTAAGGGCTCGCCAAATCTCTCCTGAAGATCTACGCTATTAAAAATACTCCGAGTGAATCCATCAAAAACTCTGCCAACGGTCAAGCACTGTTTAGGATTTTGGTTTCGCTCACTACCACCATTGTTGATCACAGACGATGGCGTTGCCTAGGTTGGGCGCCCTTGCCTTCATCTGTGATCTGCACCAAGATGAGGGCAGACCGACTTTGGGGAAGAACTTGAATCCTTGTTCTTTGGGGGCCCTCTGTATGGCCTGTGGGAAAGAGGACACCAAAGGACAGTTCTGCCTCACCCCTTGGCAAGATAAGTCTGTCCTTGGGGTTGATGGAGGGACTGGGGGAAGTGGGAGTTCCTACAGTGAGCCTGGCCAACCACAGTAACCAAAAGAAGACAGCAATGATGTTCTCCTGCCAGGGAGCCGACCTCTTGATGGTAGGGAAGGTCCGAAGTTTGGCTCCTTTGGTTTTGACCTTGACACCTTAACAAACACACAAAATGCAGAGGGCCCGCTTTAGTTATTCGAAGGGTCCATCTCAGTGAAGCCTTGTTTGGAACTTCATTTCTTCTACTTGCCCTTCCTGTTTGTTTTACACCATTGTTTTTCTTCCCTTCTTTTCTCTTTGATTTTCTTCGCTTCCTGCCCTCCCTCCTTTTCTCCCTCCCTCCTTCCTTTCCCGGCCTCCCTTTCTTCCTCTTCATCTCTCTGTCTTCTCCTTTCTTCATCTTGGAGCTATTGGGGATGATAGAGTTTAGAAACATGATCCTTGCTCAGAAAGGGTGACCGTCAAAGTTGGTGAACGTGGGCCAGCACAGAAAGCGTCTCGCGTAAGGATGGCCAGTCGAGCTCATTTGGCATTTTGGCGCCTATCACTTATTAGCAGCTCCCTGGGGCCGTGTGCCAAGAGGATTCTGAGATCAGAACTGGGCTCAGAGGGAATGACTGTCCTGATCAATGAGATGTGACAGCAAAGGACATAAAGGGAGTGGAAAGAGGAGCACTCGTGGCAGAAGCTTGCCATCTTGGGTCTACATCAGGGTTCATCAACTGCAGCACTACTGACATTTGGACTAGATAATTCTTTGTTGGGGGGGGCCATCCGGGAGCTGTGGGAAGCTGAGCAGCATCCCTGTCTTCTATGAACCAGATGCCAGTAGCACACTCACAGTTGTGACAACTGAAACTGTCTCGAGATATTGCCAAGTGTTCCCCAGGGGGTAAAATTGCCCCTGTTTTAAAACCATGGGTCTAACTAATTACCACCAGACTAAATACAGGGAAGCAAATGAGAAAGTTAAAGGGGCTGGAAGGATGCAGAGCTCTGGGGAGAAGGTGAGGTCGTGTGAGAAACGTGGCAAGTGTGTGATGGCAGAGAAGAACGTCTCGGTCGCCCCTGTTGTCTGCTAGGCTGTGTGTTGTCTGCTGTATTTCCATAGTTCCAGGGTCCTGTGCACGACTGGACCAGGACCCTGCAGGATAGAGCCTGAGATCCCAGCAGGAAGGACTGAAGTCTACTGTAGTTTATCGAGCCTAAGGGAGGGTGGACCTTTGGATCCCATCATTGCTACAGGCGGAGTGTTCTGTGCTGAAGATTTCAATAAATGAAGATGGTGATGCTCCTTAGAGCTCACTAGAAGGTGGACTGGCTCACATGTGGGGGAACAGGACATTCCCTGTGCGGCCATGAGAATCCCTGATGAGTAACGGGACCTGGGACCCTAGGAGATGAGGGCCACTGGGATCATAGACATTATATATCTCTTTTACGGGGGGTTAATTCATCTTACATGTCCTGACTTGATCTGAGCATTGGTAAAGACTGAACAAATGCTAATGTATTGGATAAAGTAAACCGATGGCTTCAGGACACACTCAAAGTGCCCAGCTTAATTCCGGACCCTGTTTCAGTTTATGCCACTGAAATATTTCAGCATGGCTCATCTTGGTGCCGTGGAAGGTCTGGGTTTGACTTTGAGCTCTGCTCATTGCTCAGAAGCTTGAGACAAACTTGAGACCCTTGGTGTCTGTAAGATGGGGATAGTATTTCCTGCCTAGCAAGGTTGTCATGAGAGGATATCAATCAGAGGCTGTCTCAGGAATTGGCACAGATCAGGGGGTTAAAGAAAAGGCATTAGTCACCTTCCTTCTTTTTTTCTTTTTAAAAAAATTAAAAATATATTTTATTTATTTGACAGAGAGAGCACAAGCAGGGGGCAGCAGATGGAGGGAGAAGCAGGCTCCCCACTGTGCAAGGAGCCTGATTCAGGGCTCGATCCCAGGACCCTGGGACCATAACCTGAGCCAAAGGCAGACACTTAGCCTCCTGAGCCGCCCAGGCATCCCTAGTTGCCTTCTGTCTTGCCCTTCTCCCTCTGAGTCTTGTTGTCATTCTTCTCCTAAGTTAAGATAGTGGGAAAGGACAAGGACTTCTGGTTTCTGATAAAGGTTTCCTTGAAGCTCCCTTGGATCCCATTCCATCCACTTCCAGGACACTGACAGCTAAGAAAACAAGCGCAAGCCTCAGGTCAGACTGAAGGTTTGAGTGAGTGAATGAGTGAGTGAGTATAAACCTGTCTAGTTCGTCCCCTGGGCATCTCTCGTACCTGGGAGCATCCTTCGTCATCCCTTTCATGTGTCTATGCTGTGGGCAGGCATGATGTGGGACCGTTTCTCTAGTCTGGTAAGTTTCTTCATAGTGAATAAAAAACAAAAGTCGTCTCAAGGAACCCAAAGAGAGAATGTATCTATCATCTCAGTTTCTTCCCAGAAGCTCATTGGATTGAACTGTGAAAACCTCAGTATTTAGACGGGAAGGGACTTCACGGAGGACATGAAGTCTAGCTCATTCTCTTCCCAGATGGGTTCCCCAGAGTCTGGGGTGTGTGGGTTCACCTGACTAGCATGACTGTCTTATTAGAAAGTCTTGGGACCAGAGCCGGGGTCTCTTTGGATCTGAGCGCTCAGCCCGAATCTCCCAGTACCAGCCTCTCTGCATTGACCTGCTTAGCTGCTTCTGCCCTGGACCAAATGACAGTTGTTAATGGGCCCTGCTTTATGGATTTATTCCTTTCTTCCTAACCAGGCCAGGTTCACACATTTTTTTCAACACCACTGCAGTCATTTGTAGGCGTACACCTACTGTGTTCACGTCACAACCTTACCTCTCACCAGGTCTGAGGCACTGGGCAAGTTCCTTAACTATATGAGCTTTGCCTTAGTCAAGGTTGTCCAGGGAAACAGACCAATAGGAAACTGTCTACCCAACCATTTACCATCTATTCGTCTAGCTGTCTGTGAAATACATTCATATGTGTACGTACACATATGTAAGAATTGGAATTGGCTCACGAGTTCCAAAATCTGCAGTTACCAAGCTGGAGACCCAGGAAGAACTGATGTTTTCATTTGCATCTGAAGGCAGGAAAAAACCTGATATTCCAGCTCCAAGGCAGTGAGGCTAGAGGAATTCCACCTTCCTCGAGGGAGAGTCAGCATTTTTGTTCTGTAAGCACTTCAACTGATTTGATGAGACCCACCCCATTATTGAGGGGCGTCTGTTCAGTCTACCAATTAAATGTTAATCTCCTCCAGAAACACCCTCACAGACACCCCCAGCATAATGTTTAACCAAATATCTGGGGACCCTGTGGTCCAGTCAAGTGGACGTGTAAGATTAACCATCATAAGCTTCTATCTCCTTCCTCCTTTGTAGAACGGGGGTAATAATAGCATTTACGGGGTTAATGAGAACCTTCTCTTGATCTTATGAGTTCATAAAAATAAAAGTTAGTGAATGCCTTTACAGTATTTCAGTAAGTGCTGTTGTTAATGTCATTGTTATGGGAAGCCCTTACAGATGGAGACTAAGTTCCAGAGAGACAGAGGTGCGGGTGTGTGGGAAGGCGGAGAGAGGCAGGGCTTCACCGCTCCGTGACCTGCGTCGTCATACACACGGACCCACGCTTGGTTTAATGTGTCGTCATTGCTGTTTCAAAACGCTTAATAATTTTGAAGAAGGAGCCCTGCATTTTCGTTTTGCACTGGACCTTGCCAATCATGTAGCTGGTCCTGGAGTAAGGGATAGGAAATCTTTAAATAATGCCCAACGAGGTGTTAGTGAGCTGTCTGGGCTTTGCCCCATCCCAGCTCCCCCCACCCCAACCCCCCGCTGCTGAATTCTGCAGGCATGAAAACTGCCACAAGACATTCATTTTTAATGACTTGTTATGGGCTTCTTAGCAATATATCTTTGGGTATTAAGGTGTGGAGTCAGAGACTTAAAATGATTGATGTCTTTGCTCCACATAAGGGGTCTCGCACGCTTACCTAGTGCCAGATATCCACTGGGGAAATTTATGGGAGCTCTTGGCAGCCTAAGCGGCCATCAAATATTAATCAAAAATATGTAATAACTAATATATACTTAAAGAATTGAAGAAAATTAATATTCAAGGGAAGCATTCAGGGACCCATAAAAATAACAAATGCTAAAGAGACTCAGTCAAGGTTGGCAGGTTGAGAGCTCACCCTGTTCTCAGAGTTGCTTGGAGACTCTGGGCTTACTGCCTGATCCTCAGATGCTGAGACGGCAAGAAAGGGGACTTAGTGCTTATTCCATTGGATCTGGACTCCTACTGATGAAAGGAGCGAATTCCTACTGCAGGACACTGCATTTCTAGACCCCGGTCCCCTTTCCTCTGTATTTCCCTCACGCGACACCAACATACCCGATCCACATTCTCTATGGGATTCTCTCCCGGCAGCCCCTTGGAGATAGACTGTGTCTCCTCTCCTTACACATTTTCAACACCACCTAGAGCAGTGGCTTCCATAAACTATTAAGCTGAACCTTACACTATTTCTACTTGTGTGGGTCAAAAATGGGCAAATGACAATTTGACATGTCTTGACGTTGAAATTCCTCAACCTGGGGGCACCTGAGTGGCTTGGTCAGTTAGGCGTGTCTGACTTTTGGTTTTGGCTCAGGTCATGGTCTCAGGGTTGTGAGATTGAGGCTCGCGTCAGGCTCTGTGCTCAGAGTGGAGTCTGCTTGTCCCTCTCCCTCCCTCCCTGCGCTTTCCCCTGCTCCCTCTAGCTCCTACTCTCTCTTTTTCTCTAAATAAATAAACAAAATCCTAAAAAATTAAAATAAAAATCCTCACACCGGACCTGCCTTCCTAGGAGAACTTTTCATCAGAACGAATGGCCTCTTCAGAACAGGCTGCGAGAGTTCCCCTAATGCCCAGGTTCAGTGACTGAAACTTCTGATTATCCCATAGGCAACAGGCAACTGTCTAGTCATTTACGAGGGAAGTCTCATTTTGCCTTTCCTCGGCCAAAATAAAGGGGTCTGAAAGTGGATCTGCTGGGACCTAGGCAAAATTAGTTCAGTTCTCCCCACGGCTGCTTTTGATCGAGAACATCTATAGTCCTTTCTTCTCACTCATATTTTTTGTCTTCAGCTCCTTCTCCCTCTTATCCAGCAGCAGAGCTCAGATGAGCAGGGCTGCTTGTGTGCGTGGCTTTGCTGATACTGTCCCTGGAGAGGCAGGATGCCCGGCTTCACCAGGGACAAGGGACAAGGGACAAGGGACAAGGGAGACTCTTTAATCCCAGAGAGAAGGAGAGATCGGCAGATCGCCTCTGCTTGGAAGGGAGGGGTTGGTTCGGGTGTTGGACCACCATGGCAGTTGCTGGTCTCTTCTGTTATTATGGAAAATCAGGAGCGGAGCCTGTCACTTGTCATCTGTTCTTCGAGTGTAACCAACTTTTCTTCCGTGGGCCATTTGGTGTGACTGTGAATGATGGCTCTGGCTAAATGACACCATCCTGATGGTGGAGTAAACAGAAGTGATGTTGGAACAGGCACTTTGGATCCAGCCTGTGTTGATGGAGAGCCGAAGAGAGGGTCTGGGATGGAGAGGGAGGCGCGGTGTGCTCGGGGCTGAGGTCCTGCGTGTGTCTCCTTTCGTCTCCCTGAGCTTGTGGGGCTTTCGAGCCGGGCTATTGGAGAATGATCCCATATACATTCACTTGGAGTAGATTCCATGTAGAGATGGAGAATGCGCAGGACATTTCAGCATCATTTAGCTCGTTCTCTGTTTCCGAAGCCAGGAGATGAAGGCTCAGGAAGGCCAAGCAGCTTGTCTTCAGTCATATGGCCAGTACTGGCATAGCCGAGACGAGAGCAGGATTCCTGCCTCTTGGTCACGTGCCCCTTCTCCTCCATTGTGCCCACATCCCCACACCATGTCCTCTGTTCTTAGGTACCACTGTTTAAATAACAACTGCTTCTTTTTTGAGGATTAAAAAAACAACAAAACCCTCTGCTACCCCATTAAATGTATGCACCAGTTGTAAAGCTTAATTTAGAAATATTGAACACTGCATCAAAAACTAATGATGTACTCTATGTTGGCTAACTGAACATAATAATAATACTAATAAAAGAAATATTAAAATGAAAAACAATGCATCGAGAGGTAGTATGGAGTGGTAAATAGAACAGTGAGTTCTGGATTTCAGACATACTAGCCTCCCGTTCTAGTTCGGTCACTTACCTCTGATTTCGGGCTGGTTAATCTCCCCATCTCTGTTTTATCATCTTGGGACTAAAAATAGTACCTACTTCCAATGGTTGGTGTGATGTGTAGTTGAGATAATATACATAAAATGCTTGGTGCCTGGGGGCCCCAGTCAGTTAAGCGTCTGCTTTTAGCTCAGGTCATGATCCCAGGGTCCTGGAATCAAGTCCCGTGTCAAGCTCCTTGCTCAGCAGGAAGTCCGCTTCTCCCTCTGCCTGCTGCTCCCTCTGCTCATGTGCTCTCTCTCTCTCTTTCTGTCAAATAAATAAATAAATAAATAGATCTTTAAAAAAATGTACTAAAAATGCTTGGCACAGTCTGGTACATAGTTGGTGCACAATAAACTCAGACTCATTATTATTTGCACACATGTTTGTGCGCATCTGTGCATAAAGGCCCTCAGAGGTGGAAGCAAATGCAGTTTGGGTGATGGCTGCCTGGATCTGTTTCAGGGTGGCTGTGAAGGTATTTTCTGAGGCATGGCATATTGCCATAACCCTTGGTTTCCAAAACCATTTACTGTTCGCGCTCTAAGCAATGATGAAATCTATCTGTTAACGAGATACATTGTTTCTCATATTTTATGTGTCCTTTCTAACATTCTCTCCCAGGATTTAGTAAGAGTTCAGGAGATTATTCAGGCAATACACAATGAAGTAGCTTTTGTGTGCATAGATATTTGCTTTGCACATATCTGACACATAATAACTGCTCAGTAAACATCCAGGCTGTTGCTGTTGCCTACCGTGGAGTTGTAGAAGAGGGGAGAGAACAAAATAGAATTTCACAAGCAATTTTTGGTTCTTCTATCTGGACGGCATACAAATCTCCCAAGTGTCCTTGCCACCCATTTGGGAGGAATCGGATGTGTTCTTTCCATTGTACAGATGGAGTAACCGAGAGATTGAAAAGTGACATCACCAACAGGCGGTGACCTAAGGAGTCAGGGCCAGAACCAGGTCTGGAATACAGACTTCCTGGCTCCTGACCCAGGTTCCCTTCTGCCATGCAGGCTTCCCTGGGAGGCTGGAGGGACCAGGGAAGTATCTGTTTCAGGGCTCTCTCGGTTGCCCTTGGAAGTTTATCATCTCTCAACTGAATGTTGACCAAAAACACACTAATTCCTGAGGAGACCTTACAGGATGTCCTGTGGAGACTGTTCCTCCTTTTTTTTGTCAGTGCTTTGCTAGCGGATTAAAATTCAGTGGACCCCATTTGTAGGAAGTCTGATAAAATATTCTCATCTCAATCGCAAACAATTTCTCCATCTGCCACTTGGCTGAGCGGATCAGACTCAAACACCCTCATGAGAGGGGAGAGTGATACCAGCAGAGAAGGGTATAGGAAACAGCGAGGTTTTGTGTCTGAACACGATTTCTACCTGGTCTGTTGTCTGGTAGAGCTGATTCGTCAGCTGTTCTGCGGCTGGTTTCTCTTCACCAAATTGACCGAATCTGCCTAAAATTCCTTTTGCTTATTATTTAGTGTCTCATAGATGCAGCTCTGTCTAGGCCGTGCATGGATGTTAAGAGAAATAACAAATTTGGGGCCAGGCTGTGGACATGGATGGGCTAGGGGAGAAAAAGACTAGAGGACATATGAAGTGAGGTGAGCAAAGCTGATCTGGGAAAGTTGATGCGGTTTGCAAAAGCTATGGAAGGAAGTCAATGGAATCTACCCAAGAAGGCATTTATAAGACCTAATAGTGGTGAAACAAAATATTTTGGGGTGAATAGGAAGTGAAAATTTCCCTTGATTTGAATTGGTGAGGGAAGCATTTCTTCATTCAGCAATCCTTAGCACATGCCAGGCACTTTGCTGGATCCTGGAGATGTACTAGTGGACAAGAAAGACAAGGAGCCTATCTCTTGGAACTTACTACATCTTAGCAGGAGAAAGCAACAGGAAAGCTGTGACCACGGTTTGTCATGAGTCTTTAGAAGGGAATAGGATGGTACGGTGATGGAAGGTATCAAGGTAGGGAACATGGTGCTGTTTCAGATTAAGGAAGCTCTAGAGAAGAGCATTATAGTCAAAGTAATTTCAACTGTGAAGATATGAGAAGAGACATCTCGGCACATTCTAGAAACTACCCAAAAGACTATGTAGTGGGGAGAAAGATGACAAAACTAAAATGGGAATCTAGATGGGAAATGACAGTGGTCAGACTGGGATGTGACAGTAGGATGGACGTGGATAAATTCAAGATCTTTGGGGTGAAGGGTGGGAGCTGATAGGATTAATGGCCTAGACTGAAGGAGTGGATACGGGAGTAAAAAAAAACCGCATGGGTTTCTGGTTTAAGAATTTGGCATGTGGTGGTGCTACTCACCATGACAGGAAGCACAAAGAGGGAATATATTTGCAAGAGGTGGCATGAAGAATTCCATCTGGGGGCCACATAATTTGAAGAGAATGTCCAAGTAGACATGCTAAGTATGTGTGGATAGATATGTTGGTCTGGAGCTCAAGAAAAACTTTGGGTTGACGACATGCAAACTATTAATTTAGAAAGAAAGAAACAATTGACGTGTTACATGTATTTAGAGAATGAAGCAATTAATTCAATGAGGGATATATAGATGTTGTTAGGGACATGTCAAGTTCTGCAAAGGCCATAGCAAAGGAACAGAGAGCGGGTAGAAAAAAAATAAAGAAATGCTTTTCTTTGCATGAAGAAAAGACAAGGTTGATGATTAGTGATATCAAAAGGACTGTACTTCTAAATCCTTCCCCAGGAAGTTAACTGGGAGAAGGTACCAGATAAGATCTGCTCTTTCGTTAAGAACATGAATATTCAAGCCATAGGCTGAGAAAAGACATTGCAATATAAATGTGACAAGGATCTTAGAGTCATAATATATAAAGAACTTCTAAAAATCAACAATAAGAAGACAAAAAGAATGGGCAAAATCTTGAATAGAGATTTCAAAGATCGTGTACAAATAGCAGGAAGGAGATGAAAAGCTGTTAATCATCAGGGAAATATAAATTAAAACCATAGTGAGCTAATATTTGACACACATGAAAATGGCTAAAACCAAAAAGACTGTCAATACCAAATGTGTGTATGTGGAGGAATCAGAACTTCCTTTGATACATTTGTTGGTAGGAATGAAAAATGACATAATCACTTTGGAGAAGTATCTGGTAGCTGCTTAAAAAATTGAACATATATCTACTGTAGGACTCAGAAATACTACACTCTAAGTATTTACTCAAGAAAAGTGAAAACATGTGTGCACAAAATGACTTGTACAAAAATGGTAGCAATCTTAGTCATAATGGCCAAAAGCTAGAAACAGCCCAAATTTCCATCGACAAGAAAATGGATAAACAAATAGCAGTTTTTCCAGACAATGGAATACTATTCAGCAAAACAAAGGAACAAACCACTGATTAATGCAACATCTCAAAAACACTGTTTGGGTGAAAGAAGCCAGATATTAAAAAAAAGTACATGGTCTAGGATTCCATTTATATTGTTATAGAACAGAAAAAAATTAATCTATAGTCACAGAAATCAGAAAGCGATTGCCTGGTAAGGGGCATAAGGAAACGTCCTGGGGTGATGGAAATGGTCTATATCTTATTTAAGTGGTAGTTAAAAATTTAAAATTTAAGTGGTAGTTTTGAGTGTATACAACTGCAAAACTCATTGAACCAAATGTTCAAAAAAATTTTTTTTAAAGATTTTATTTATTTATTTGACAGAGAGAGATCACAAGTAGGCAAAGAAGCAGGCAGAGAGAGAGAGGGAGAAGCAGGCTCCCTGCTGAGCAGAGAGCCCGATGCGGGGCTCGATTCCAGGACCCCGAGATCATGACCTGAGCCGAAGGCAGAGGCTTAACCCACTGAGCCACCCAGGCGCCCCCCAAAATTTTTAAAAACATTTATTTAGTTGAGAGAGCAAGAAAGAGAGAATGAGTGGGAGAGGGGGGAGGGGCAGAGGAAGAGCTAGGAGGAGAGAATCTCAAAGATTCTGAGCACAGAGCCGGACGTGGGGCTTGATCTCATGACCCTGAGATCACAACCTGAGCCAAAATCAAGAGTCAGACTATTAACTGACTGAGCTGCCCATGTGCCCCCACATGTTCAAAATCTTAAGATCTTGCATTTTATTGCATAGAACTCATACCTCCATTTAAAACAATCCAGATAAGTCTAGCTTCAGAGCCTGCATTCCAGAAGTACTTCCCAATTTTAGGGGGAGAACAAGAAGAAACTACATGGGGGAAATTAATTGAAATGAAATGGGTGAATTTAAATTAGCATGGTCTAATGGTTTTGCTTTCTGAGTCATGATGCACATAGTCTCAGCCCACAGTTTCTCAGGTTGATCTGTATTTCTGTGGATATACTGATATTAGATGAATATCACATTGCTGAATTAGAGATGTGAAATTGTTTTTGTGGGTAAAGTTCAGTACGGCCTGCATTTATGCGCCACTTAATGAATACCAGGCCCTGGTTGTAGTGTATTTCCTAGAGTCACCTGTTGGCTGCCCAAAGGATAGGTGTTTTGGCTTCTATTTCCCTGGCTTCCTCCATGGTAGGTCTTTTTGCTCTTTTCTTGATTGCTCACAGAATGATGTCTGCACAGAGTGGGTGCTGAGTAAATATTTTGGGAATGAATGGATGAAGAAATGAATGGTGAATACCAAGTGTGTCATAATCTTTAGGCGTGTAAGAAGTCCGTGTTTAATTTCTCTGTTTAAGTTAATGTCACTATAGGGGCACCTGGGTGGTTCAGTTGGTTAAATGTCCAACTCTTGATTTCTGCTCAAGTCATGATCTCGGGGTCATGGGATCGAGCTCTGCGTTGGGCTCTGAGCTCAGTGGGGAGTCTTCTTAAGATTCTCACTCTCGGGGTGCCCGAGTGGCTCAATGGGTTAAGCTGCTGCCTTCGGCTTGAGTCATGATCCCGGAGTCCTGGAATCAAGTTCCGCATCGGGTTCTCTGCTCAGCGGGGAGCCTGCTTCTCTCTCTGTCTTTCCCTGTCACTCTGCCTGCTTGTGCTCTCTCTCTCTCTCTGACAAATAAATAAATAAAGTCTTAAGAAAAAAAAAAAAAGATTCTCACTCTCCATCTCCTCACCCCTGCTCACGTGAGCACTTGCACATGAGCACACACACACACACACACGCACTCTGTAAAAGATAAATAAATGAAAAAGAAATACAATAAACGTCACCACATATCCAACACCAAAAACAAAAACAAAACTCTCACCAGTTTCTTTCTACTCTCTGTGCATTGAGGTAGAACTAATGAAGAAGATACAGAAAATGAAACGGTCTCATTTTCTGTCCCCTCCGGGTACTAAAAGCCAAACCCGTGACAACTGGTCTCGTGGCTGGACTTTGGATTATTAAAAAATATTTTGCAAGAAATAAGCTTGGCTTATATGATGGCAATGAGATAACCTACTTTGGTAAGAATGACAGCAACAGTTGATATGTCTGAGTGAAAACACCACCAAAACAAGAATCACAAAAAATCCCTCCCAATTTCAAGAGACAACGGGATATAGAGGAGGTTGAATTTACCTGCAGATGCCAACAGAGAGAGCCTTTGAGAGATATGCTTAGTGAGGATCTTTTATCAAAATTTACCAAGTGCCAATATTTTTTACATGGCGTATAAAGTGGCCAAATAAAGCACTTAATGATTTTAAATCTAGAATGTATTTATAGAAATAAAACAGAATTAACCTGGGTCAAATGCTTCATCCTTTGAATGCGTCTCTTAATGCTGTGAATTAGCTTAGTGATAAAAGAAAGTAAGTTTAAATAAATCACTATGTTGAAAAATAGAATGTAATTGATAATTTATGAGTTAGCATACCTTAACTTAGAAAGAAAATCTATTCTAATTGTATACGTTTGATTTTAGATGTCAGAAGGAAGGTTGTTAAATATTTGGATATTTTTATATGAAATTAAACTTTATATTCTGATTCTAAGATTTAAAAGCTCAGGTAATACATGTTTATTGAATATTTTTGTAAAATTTTAAAATTCACTTATTGCAAATTTAATGAAGAAATGGATGCATTCTACTTATGTCTGTTTTCCCATGAGATTTATGATTTCTTGCAAGAGTAACCAGTCTACTATAAAATGGAGAACAAATATTGTCTTGAGGATATAAATAGGATGCAGAGTTAGGGTGTGGTAACAGGGAGAGTTTCAAAAGAGGGAGAATTTGTGGATGCATAGACCTTCACATCTTATACTGTCCAACTGCCATGGAGCCACAAATCTGGTTTTGAGTTTCCTGATGACCAAGTCAAAAAGGGAAACACCACTTAGTGACGTGCTGTATAACACAACTGATATTAACTATATTGACCTTGAGCAAAGACTATTCTTTGTCAAAAGATTTTATTTATTCAGACAGAGAGAAAGAGAGGCAGAGGAAGAGGGAGAAGCAGGCTCTCCACAAGCAGGGAGCCCGATGTGGGACTTGATCCCAGGACCCCAGGATCACCATCTGAGCCAAAGGCAGAGGCACCCCCAAAGAATGTCTTAATTGGGAAAAAAGCCACAAATATTAGGGCTAAAAAAGAGGGTGTGTGTGTGTGTGTGTGTGTGTGTGTGTGTGTGTGTGTGTGTGTGTGTTGATTTCAGGAGACCGAATAACAAAATTGACCATATTTTCAACACTCTCCCTTTATTAAGTGTAATAGAGAATTTTGTTCTGAAATGCCAACTTGGAGGAGGTAATGCTATGTCTGAGGAGGGCTAGGATCAATGCAGATGGTCTGGGCTTCAAGCTATCTGTCAAGTCCACGACAACATGCTTCCCAGTTAAGTTGAGCTGCAAAGAATTGGGGTTTTCTGTGAGGGTATCAGGCAGTGATCAGTCAGCTTTAAACACTGCCTCAGAGAAAGTGTATTAGGAGACTTTAGTGAAAATGGGGAAGCCAGCCCAGGTGGGGCTGGGTAGGAAGTGGCTGACGACCGCAGTGAAGATGAAGTCCTTCCAGACCTGAAAGTCAAGTTGCAGAGGTGACATAGCATCTTGGGGCTTGGCAGTCTGAAGGCTTGACATCACCTTTTACTAGTTGGGTGACACAGTGAAATCTCTGAACCTCTCTTGGGGTCAGTTTCCTCATCTCTGCAATGATACTGGGGAGGGGAGGGTTTCCCTGCTCCTGATGTTTCTTTCCATGTAGGAGGCGTGGCACGCTGGACCCTGTCATTGCTTGACTTCATTCCCTGCAAGGCTGTCACTTACCTGATTGATACATTTAAGAAAAAGAAACCGTACATGTTTGACTCACCTCTCCCCTTCTCCTTCTTGGGAGCTCTCTGCCTGCCTGTCTGTAAGAAACAGGAGTTTTCTTCCCTCTCTACACCGCAAAGGCCATCTCACCCAGATCAACATGCCCTGGGCCTGGGAGGGCGATTCTACCTAGTTCTGCGGTGCTCATGCTGAGCGGGGTCCTTCCACTCGGCCTTTACTAGAGGTGAAGATTTTATTTTGGTCTCCATCTGACACTTTTGTTTTAGTTATCAATTTGTTCAGATCTCAGGTAGAGAGGGGTGCTATTTACTGGCCCCCTCTAGAGACCCCAGCATGGTTGACTAATTTATTTTTTTGAACATGTATATGTTAATATATAAATATAAAAATATAAAATATATAAAAATTTAAAAAATAAATTTATTTTATTTTTTTAACATGTGTATGTTTTTAAAAATTTAAAAAATATATATATGAAGAGTGAGAGAGAGAACAAGCAGGGGAGGGGCAGAGAGAGAGGGAGAGAGAAGCTTAAGCAGGCTCTATGCTCGGCATGGAGCCCGACACAGGGTTTAATCCCACGACCCTGAGATCATGACCTGAGCTGAAGCCAAAAGTTGGGTGCTTAACCAACGGAGCCACCCAGGTGTCCCAGGGTTGGTTAATTTTTAATCATACCCGTGTCATATTGAGTGTGAGGTCTGAACGAGATAATGGCACAGCAGTGGTATGGCGTGCAGAGGCTGGGGTGGAGAGACACTGTTGGTTATTCCTATCTTGGCTATTTTCCCCAGATCCCTTTAGTCTGGAGGTATACTGAATAACACCAGTCACAGTACCCATCCTAAGACACTGCACGGGGAGCGATGGAGTCTTGGGCACTTTCCCACCAAATCCTTACATCCTGTTTTGAGGTGCCTGCAGACATCTGACAAGTGCTCTTCTTGAACAGCTGTCTTTCTGGGGCTGCCTACAGTGTCTTGCTCCTTGGGGTGACCCCATCTGTCTTAGCTGCAGATGTGGTTTCTCTCTCAAGGTCCTTTCCAACACCAACGTCAAACCAAATCCTTATGAGGTGGAAAAGTCTCATTGGCCTCAGGGTGAAAAATATGGGGTCTCTAGAAGCAGGTGCCAAATTAATAAATACCAGGAATGGCCAAGTGTTCAAGGTCCTATTGGACTCATGTGTGGGGTACGGAGGATGGTGTAGAAGGCTCCCTTGGGCAGGTCTTGTTGTTGAAGAACAGGGCTGACACAAACACCATTTCTGGAACCGTGGTTTCCCAGTGTGGCTTCACGCGCTTTCTCCATCTGCTCCAGAAGCATTACTCTGGGCATCGTGACAGGAGGCCTCCAGAAGAAAAGGGAGAACAAAAAAGTGCATTTTTTTAAAAGATTTTATTTATTTATTTGACAGAGAGAGATCACAAGTAGACAGAGAGGCAGGCAGACAGAGAGAGAGAGAGAGAGGGAAGCGGCTCCCTGCTGAGCAGAGAGCCCGATGCGGGACTCGATCCCAGGACCCTGAGATCATGACCTGAGCCGAAGGCAGCGGCTTAACCCACTGAGTGTGTGTGTGTGTGTGTGTGTGTGTGTGTGTGTGTGTGTGTGTGTGTGTTGATTTCAGGAGACCGAATAACAAAATTGACCATATTTTCAACACTCTCCCTTTATTAAGTGTAATAGAGAATTTTGTTCTGAAATGCCAACTTGGAGGAGGTAATGCTATGTCTGAGGAGGGCTAGGATCAATGCAGATGGTCTGGGCTTCAAGCTATCTGTCAAGTCCACGACAACATGCTTCCCAGTTAAGTTGAGCTGCAAAGAATTGGGGTTTTCTGTGAGGGTATCAGGCAGTGATCAGTCAGCTTTAAACACTGCCTCAGAGAAAGTGTATTAGGAGACTTTAGTGAAAATGGGGAAGCCAGCCCAGGTGGGGCTGGGTAGGAAGTGGCTGACGACCGCAGTGAAGATGAAGTCCTTCCAGACCTGAAAGTCAAGTTGCAGAGGTGACATAGCATCTTGGGGCTTGGCAGTCTGAAGGCTTGACATCACCTTTTACTAGTTGGGTGACACAGTGAAATCTCTGAACCTCTCTTGGGGTCAGTTTCCTCATCTCTGCAATGATACTGGGGAGGGGAGGGTTTCCCTGCTCCTGATGTTTCTTTCCATGTAGGAGGCGTGGCACGCTGGACCCTGTCATTGCTTGACTTCATTCCCTGCAAGGCTGTCACTTACCTGATTGATACATTTAAGAAAAAGAAACCGTACATGTTTGACTCACCTCTCCCCTTCTCCTTCTTGGGAGCTCTCTGCCTGCCTGTCTGTAAGAAACAGGAGTTTTCTTCCCTCTCTACACCGCAAAGGCCATCTCACCCAGATCAACATGCCCTGGGCCTGGGAGGGCGATTCTACCTAGTTCTGCGGTGCTCATGCTGAGCGGGGTCCTTCCACTCGGCCTTTACTAGAGGTGAAGATTTTATTTTGGTCTCCATCTGACACTTTTGTTTTAGTTATCAATTTGTTCAGATCTCAGGTAGAGAGGGGTGCTATTTACTGGCCCCCTCTAGAGACCCCAGCATGGTTGACTAATTTATTTTTTTGAACATGTATATGTTAATATATAAATATAAAAATATAAAATATATAAAAATTTAAAAAATAAATTTATTTTATTTTTTTAACATGTGTATGTTTTTAAAAATTTAAAAAATATATATATGAAGAGTGAGAGAGAGAACAAGCAGGGGAGGGGCAGAGAGAGAGGGAGAGAGAAGCTTAAGCAGGCTCTATGCTCGGCATGGAGCCCGACACAGGGTTTAATCCCACGACCCTGAGATCATGACCTGAGCTGAAGCCAAAAGTTGGGTGCTTAACCAACGGAGCCACCCAGGTGTCCCAGGGTTGGTTAATTTTTAATCATACCCGTGTCATATTGAGTGTGAGGTCTGAACGAGATAATGGCACAGCAGTGGTATGGCGTGCAGAGGCTGGGGTGGAGAGACACTGTTGGTTATTCCTATCTTGGCTATTTTCCCCAGATCCCTTTAGTCTGGAGGTATACTGAATAACACCAGTCACAGTACCCATCCTAAGACACTGCACGGGGAGCGATGGAGTCTTGGGCACTTTCCCACCAAATCCTTACATCCTGTTTTGAGGTGCCTGCAGACATCTGACAAGTGCTCTTCTTGAACAGCTGTCTTTCTGGGGCTGCCTACAGTGTCTTGCTCCTTGGGGTGACCCCATCTGTCTTAGCTGCAGATGTGGTTTCTCTCTCAAGGTCCTTTCCAACACCAACGTCAAACCAAATCCTTATGAGGTGGAAAAGTCTCATTGGCCTCAGGGTGAAAAATATGGGGTCTCTAGAAGCAGGTGCCAAATTAATAAATACCAGGAATGGCCAAGTGTTCAAGGTCCTATTGGACTCATGTGTGGGGTACGGAGGATGGTGTAGAAGGCTCCCTTGGGCAGGTCTTGTTGTTGAAGAACAGGGCTGACACAAACACCATTTCTGGAACCGTGGTTTCCCAGTGTGGCTTCACGCGCTTTCTCCATCTGCTCCAGAAGCATTACTCTGGGCATCGTGACAGGAGGCCTCCAGAAGAAAAGGGAGAACAAAAAAGTGCATTTTTTTAAAAGATTTTATTTATTTATTTGACAGAGAGAGATCACAAGTAGACAGAGAGGCAGGCAGACAGAGAGAGAGAGAGAGAGGGAAGCGGCTCCCTGCTGAGCAGAGAGCCCGATGCGGGACTCGATCCCAGGACCCTGAGATCATGACCTGAGCCGAAGGCAGCGGCTTAACCCACTGAGCCACCCAGGCGCCCAAAAAGTGCATTTTTTATCGTCTCCAAATACCTACAGCTCAGGGATATGAATGAAAAACACTTATCTTGTGACCTTTCAGGCCCCATTGCAGGAGAAGGACAGGAAAAACAAAACAAAACAAAACCAAAACCCAACTATTCAACCAAACACAAAAGGCACCATCTTGTTTCTTTTCTGTCCTTGTTTGCTCTTTATTTAAAAGGGAAGAAAAAAGAAATCTGGTATTTAAACCAACCTGTTGATAGACGGTTTGCTTTTTATTTGATTTACACTTCATTTGCATGAATAAAAAGTACAGGGACAGTGTTGTGACTCAACAGTGCTATAGAAATGATCGAGAGGGGACTCGATCATTGGCTTCTTTGTGACAGGGCAATTAGATCTGCTTTCAGTCACCACATGTCATTTAAAACACAGCTATGGAGATTGATAGAAAATACAGTTTCCTTCCCTTCAGGGCATGCTGAGTCAACTACAGACTGTAGGTAAAATTTACCAGATCCCAAAATGAAAAGGAAAGTGACTGCTAGATAATTAGTGTCTACTCAGTCAAGGACAAAGGGGGAGGGCGCCATTACTGTCTATCAACCAGAGGAAGAACAGTACTTTCCTTCTCCCAAAGGAAGCTCGTCCTGTCTTGCCACTTTCCCATGGAGAGGACACGGGAACTTTGTGGAATTCACCTGATGATGCAAGTGATTCTTCCCCAGAGCCTCTGCCTGGGTTCTGGTAGGGGTTCTGGCTCAAGGCCAGCCCCAAGTGTAACCGGGGTATTAAGATTTAACAGGCATTCGTGATTAGGGTTGCTTTTAGCAGTATTTGGTCTACATCTGTCCTCTGGCCTGTGGGTTTCCAGTAGAGCCACATTTTCGTTCTAGGGGTATTTATATTTTAACAGGGATTGAAACCTTGGCTTTTTCTGAGAGTAAGCATTCAGGAATCTCCAGGACTATGGGTGGAGAAAGGTTCGAGGTAGGGGAGACAGGTCTACTTAGAAGCCACTGATGTCCCACGTCACTTGGATAATTTCCTAGCTTTCCAGAGACCAGAGATGTATGTTCCTGGTGAGAAAAGTGGCTGGATTTCAAGTTGGATTAGTAATATTTGTTGGGGTAGGAATTTGGTTGCATGTAACAGAAACTCAAAATGATAATGCCTTCAACTGGGTACACATCTTTCCCATGGAAGAATCTGGAAGAAGGTGCCCTAGTGTTCATACGGCAGGCAGCTTTGCTCCTTCAGATTTTCCAGGGGCCAGAGCTCATGCTAACTTTTTGCTTTGTCTCCCTAGGGTATACCCCATCTCTTCTTGATCTAGGTCACTCACCACTACATTCACAATAAAAACAACTCGAGTAAGAAAGAGGAGGGAAAAGGGACACGTGCCTCCCTTGAAAGACATGACTCAAAATTGCACTCATGACTTCCATTCACGTCCCACTGGCCAGGCCCTTCTCACACGGGCACACCTACCTACAAGGGAGGTTGGAAAATACCCTCTTTATTTATGTGACCGTGTGCCGGGGTTCTGCTTCTGTGAGAAAGAATGGAAGTGGTTATTGGAGGACGACCAAGAGCCGTGATGAGCAGGTTGGGTAGAAACTGTTGGAAAGTAAAAGTTGCTCCCTTGGGAATGCCGAAAAAGGGTGTTTGTGTTGGGTCGGGGGGTGATGAGAAGTCTGGGTGATCATTCTCCTGTGACTTCACTTCCACTGGCTCGGTTTCATGTGTTTTCATGCCCGCTTCTGATCTAATATAGTCACCCCCATATTCCCCTGTACTTCTCAGATTTGTTTTCAACTTTGGGTTAAAAAAATACAGTCACTGTGTATTCAGATGATTCAATTGAATGACCACTGCGTGAGCAAACACTGTAGGCTATGACATGTGAGGTGTGGAAATACAATGCTCAAGAAGCAGTAATGTCTGCCCTTAAGTATCTTACAATCTCCAGTAGGGCTTTCTCAGCCACGAAACTATTGATGTTGGGGGCTGGATAATTCAGTTTTTTTTTGGGGGGGGTAGTGTCTCTACCCATTAAACATTAGTAGCACCCCCCATTCTGGCTGCAGCAACAAAAAATGCCCCAAGGCATTGACTGATGTCTTCTGGGGATAGAAATCACCCCTAGTTAAGACCTCTTGATTTGAAGAGTGAATCAGATCACTGGATCTCAGTGTGTGGTTCCTAGGCCAGGAGCCATCAGGGAAATGCAGGCATCACCTGAAACTTGTTAGCAATGTAAATTTTCCGACCCTACTCCCGGAAGGACTGAGTCAGAAACTCTAGGAATGGGGCTAAGGAATCTGTGCTTTAACAAGCTCTCCAGGAGATTCTGATGATTCTGAGTCTAAGGTTTGAGGGAAACCAAGCCAGATCATTCATCAGCCTGGAACTCAGTTCAGTGTAGTACATGGTATAGGGCTGGTATATACTGAGTGCCGTGGAAACCCAGAGAAGGGCAGCTAATCCCACCTGGGGAGGTCAGAGGAAACTTGTCAGAGTAGATGGAAGTGGGATTTGCATCTGGAAGCTTTCTGTAGATGGTGAGCAGAGGAAAGAGTGGAGGAGGAAGGATAAAGAGGATGAAATAAATCTGCCGGTGGCCTGAAGGAGCACAGTGTGTAGACGAGTACGCGTGGCTCAGTATTGCTAGATTGTGACGTCCTAAGTCAGGAAGCCCTGGGCTTTGGGACTGGTGGGGCAGGCAGGGACTTGGTCACAGGGTAGGGGTCCAGCAGGTTATGTTGGACAGTGGTTGTTTTTAAGCTGCTCAGCCTCTGAGCCCCTTTCCAGTGCATGGACACTACATTTAGGCATGAGACTTGGTGGGAGGCCCAGCCCTTCCTGCATTAGAAAAGTTGAGCTTCCTGAAGCCAGCAGCCCACCACCCAATGGGAGCTAGGGTGTGCGCAGACACCTTAGCCCCACCAGTCACATGCCCCCTCTCCCAGGCTCAGATTCTGGAAGGAAGGTGAAAAGACAGTGGGGTATTCAAGCCATTGGCACTGGAGGTGTGGAGAGCAGTGTCCGCTGTGACATGGCATGGACTTCTCCCTGCGTGGGTCTTCAAGCGTGATTTTGCCCGTGGTCCAGGCTGTCTGGGCTGCTCTGGTCCTTACACGTTTTCTTAGCTGATTCTTCAGGCCTTCTGGTGAGTCAGGGAAATACTTTCAATAGATTCCTTCCCTGGATGGCGATTTGCAGAAGCTCTCCAGCCAGAGGTGGTGTCCTCCAGCGGCTACTTGTACGTGGGAGGTAAAGCGTCTTGGGAGCAAGGATATTTACCACCTGCCATGGGCAAAGGGAAAAGAAATAATAAAGCCAAGCATTACGGAGCACTTTATCTAGGTTATCTCCTAACTCCCCAACCAAGCCTTGAGAACATACCATTAGAGCCATCCTCACTTTACACATGGAAAGCTGAGTTCTGAACCCGGGGAGTCTGTCTCTATGGCCTATTTCCTAGACAGTCATGCCTAAAACCCAGTCTGAGTCCAAATCGGAAATTGCCTTCAAGACCTGTACCAGCCATCAGCTCCCCACCACAAAATGACATCCTTCATCAACCTTGCCTTGGGTCCCTGATGGTCCTTCTGTGTTTTTTTTTTTTTTTTTAGTTTAACCCAATACCGTGTTTACTCCCTGGCCCACAGCTTCAGGCATTTCTTTTCACATCGTCCTAGAATGACTCTGTAGCTGTCTGTCTCCCTCTTCTACCTCTATTGTAAGCCACTCGAGGATTCTCTTCCTGACTTTGCCACTCACTAGGAGACGGTCACAGGCTAGCTACTTGGAGAATGTCAGTATGACCTCGAAGTGTTGCTGTGGGCCGGGGTGGTCTTCAAGATGCTGCCTTTGACAACTGCTTCTTCTCGAGGGGGCTGACTAATTGGAACAGCCAATGGCTGTAAGTATCTGGGGTCCGTGTACCATGCAAACAACTGAACTTGAGCTCTGCTTGTAAAAAGAGTGACAGATGAACTTCTCTGTACATTGTACAGCATGACAAACATCCCAGGCATTATTTTTTTTTAAAGATTTTATTTATCTATTTGACAGAGAGAGATCACAAGTAGACAGAGAGGCAGGCAGAGAGAGAGAGAGAGGGAAGCAGGCTCCCTGCTGAGCAGAGAGCCCGATGCGGGACTCGATCCCAGGACCCTGAGATCATGACTTGAGCCGAAGGCAGCGGCTTAACCCACTGAGCCACCCAGGCGCCCCATCCCAGGCATTATTATTTAGTCTGCCACGTCTTGTTAGCTGCCACAAAGCCTAGTGTGTTCTCTGTATTTGGTAGGTCCTTGATATGGCTCTGAATTAATGGCCGAATGATTGGTTTAATCACCGTGGACCCGCTCCCCCGACCTCCCACAGGTAGAGTATCAAAGCCAGTAATTCCCTATTTTGGTTGAATAATGATACCAGAGATCATCTCTTTGGTGACTGGATAGGGAGGAGGTCATGAGCTTTTCAAACAGTTCTCCCCCTGGACTTCACTTTGATTCACTGATTCGAACACGGAGCGATAACGGACCGTGCCGTGCCTTCAGAGCGGTGGAGACAGGGGCCTTGAAATCAAACGAGAGGAGCCTATGAGGCTAGTCTAGTTTCGGCTTCCCTGGGTCACCTGGTTCGGGTGAGGAGGTCAGCACCCCGCCCTGCTGCAGGGCTGGTCTGGCTCCCTCGGGGCTCTGGCTGGCAATTCTTCAGCGAAGGCGGCCGCTCCCAGGATCGCCTGGTGGGTCGGCCTCCGTTGCCCCAGAGCCCACCCCCCTGCCTGGCGCTCTGGGCCTGTTGCTGAACGTTCTTTTCTTCCTTCTGTTCCGTCTTCCGTGGCTCTCACGCCGACAGCTGCGGGAACACATGGAGACGGCTTGGCAGCTGGTAGGCACAGATGCTGGGCTCTGCAGTGCATGGTTCCCTCCTCTGCTGCCTGTTTCTCAGTGTCTCTCTGGGTGCCTGGATGTCTCCGCTCTGCGTGGGGGCACGGTGTGCTTCGAGGTGCTGGTGGGGTTTCAGACCTTGGGGGATTGGCTCTGCGGAGCAGGCAGGATGGTTGGGTCCTGACGACTGTCTTTGCCTTTTTTGCACCCAGCGTCAGTTTTCAACTGTTCTGCATGCCTGAGAATGGTTGAAGCTGGCCTGGAGGAAAATAACGTTGGGGTGTCTCTTTTCTCCCCACCCGCGGAACACCTGCTTCATCAAGGCCTTCATTATTTCCCGGTTGCTTCCCTGCAGGAGTCTCCTGGGCTAACTGGCTCCTTTGCCTCCGACTTGCCTCTTCTCTTCCTTCCTGGCTTTCCTTTCCACGGCGCTACAAGGGTGATGTCCCTATAACGAAATCTGATTGCATCTCTCTCTCTCTCTCTCTTTAAATCCTCATAGCTGGCAAGATAAAATATGAACTTAGTGTATCCAGAAGGCCCTTTGTGACTCATCTCTGCTATAGCTGCATCTATTTTGACCAGAGCAAATCAGCTGTTTTTTAAAACTTGGTCTTGGCACTTGGGTTCTCCAGGCCTAGGAATTCCTTCCTTCTTCTTATCTGTTCCTTGGGTCCCCTCTGTCTGAGCCAGAGAGATTTCTAGGGTACTCTCTTCTAGGTGTAGCCTCTCCCTTGGCCTGATCCTTGGTGGGCCAGACCGGAGATGATTGCCACCTGAGCCATCTCCATTTGGAAACACTCATTCAGGCAAAGCTGCTGACGAAGCATACTTCTTGCTACCAGATGCTGGGACCCAAGTATGAATAGGAGAGATGCACCAGTCCCCAAGGAGTTAATCAACTATTGGACAGATGAATGAGAAAGCACACAATTAAACTATGGAATGAGATGAGCTTGATGATAGAGGTGATGTTAGGTGATATAGGATGTTACAGGCATTAGATGCCCTCCCTTTGTGCCCCTGTACTGTTTCTTAACCGCCTTTACTAGCCCTACAACACAGTTGACCATTGAACAACATGGCACCCGGTTAGGGGTGCCAACCTAATAGACACAAATCTGCATATAACTTTTGACTCTCCTCAAACTTAACCACGAAGAGCCTGCTCTTGCCTAGAAGCCTTACTGATAACAAAAACAGGGGGTTAACGGAGCTTTTGTGTATGTCTTATATCCTGCATTCTTGCAATAAAGTAGACTAGAGAAAAGAAATTGTTATTAAGAAGATCACAAGGAAGAGAAAATACATTTATAGGACCGCACCGCGTTTATCCAAGAAAACCCACATTGCAAGCGGCCCTGTGAAGTTCAGACCAATGTTCTCCAAGGGTCAACTGTACCGTAATCGTGCACTTTTAGTTTGTCTCCCCAACAATCTCTGAGTTTCTCGAAGGCAGAGGCTGTTCTTTAAATTACACCCCTCACGGTCACCCAATGCCCAGCACAAAACTCAAGAAATGCCTGTTGGACAGTGGCACCTGCATACTTGTGCCCACACACAGATTGCTCTGCAGGAGACCCGTTGTTTCAAGGCCACTGTGTGCCTGTTGGGGTTGGCAGCAGCCCCAAGGAAGTATCCTGGACTCCTTTTGGGTTGAAGGACCTGGGAAAGAAGACGTGGGAAGTTAGAGGGCTTGTAGGTTCTGGAAATTTTCTACCTTGTTTTGGAAAATGAAAATCTTCTCTTTCTATAAGGTCCTCGGTCCCGGGAATGCAGAGCTGGGGTCATTCTACTTGGTTCTCATCTTTGCCCTCTCCCTTGAGAAAGCTTCTCCTCGGCTTTACTTTTCTTCTGCTTCTGGACAGAGAAAGCATTTGTTAGAGAAAATTGAATGTTGTTTACAAGTATTACTTATATACATTTAAAATAAATTAATGTTGAGAAACTGACAAGTGAAAAGGAAAAACAAAACCTTGAGCAATCCCACCATCCAGAGCTGCCCAGTGTGTTACCGCTAGTGTGTTGGTGCACACTTTCCCAGACTTCGGTCTACGTGTATGTGCAGACAAGTGTTTGAATAAAGACTCTGGATTTGGGCTGCCTGACTCTGAAGCCAGTCACTTTTTTAGACAATGTGTAACAGCTTGCGTTCTGGTCAAACCACCAAAGACATTAACTGGTTTTGTTATTACAAAGAGTATCATATTATATGGCCTATGGGATCTGCTTTTCTCATTTACAACATCCTGCTGTGTATTATAACATTTTTCTATGTCATGAAACCTTACATTATTCCTATAATAGCAATACAGTATTTCATTGAATGGATACTGCACTTTATTTAATAATCTCCCTGTGCTAGGTATTAGGTAGTTTCTATTTTTTTTTTTTTTTTTTTTTTGTATTTTAAAGACCAGCTTGAAGAAAATCCCTGCGTACATGTCTCTATGCACTTACCTGAGTATTCCATTAAGACAGACTTAGAAGTGGACTCACAGACTTTCATAGTGGACTGTAGACCTCCCTCCTGTGAGGGTTACCCCTCATGCTGTGGGCGAGAGCCTTGCCTCCACACTCGCATCTGGACCAAGACTGAGCTTTTAAATTCTCTCGAAACTTTGCCCAGTAAGGCAAAACTGGCATCATGTCATTTCTATGTGCATTTCTTTAACTTCCAGTGAAGCTGACTTTATGTATACACACTTTATGGGCTATTAGTTTTCTTCTTTCCTGAGTTGCCTTTTTGTGTCGTCTAAAGCCTCTGCACTCTGACTTTGATGAGATGATTGTGAATGTTGCTAAAATTGGATCGCTCTTCTCCGTGGAAGACCCGGACCCACAGTAGCTCTATGAGGTAATGGTTTCAAGGGCCACGTGCTCAACCTCCTCTGCTATGTCTTGGCATTTTCCACTAAAAATGTCTAACAAGTTATAAATTTTCTGCACTTTGCCAGGAACATGGTTTTAATACTAATGAACACTTTTTTGTACATCTCAGAGAGAGCAATGGCCACTTTGGCAGACTGTGAAGTGCTAAGTGATATCTGGTTATGTATATGGACACACGGCCTGGTGCGTTCCTGAGTTTTCCTCTGTGACAGGTGTTGGGATAGCTGAGTACACATGTGTGTCTGTCTGCGCGTGTCTGGGTCTTGAACTGAGGTCGGAAAACAGTGCATGCATTTTGGGGGTCTCTGTGAACTTGCCCAGGTACCTTTGTGTGCTCACCACCTGAATCTATCTCCTAAGGGATCTTTAGTTCAAAATTTTCTTCTTTCAGGAAGACCGTCTTAATTAACCACCCATCCTCGGGTTACTTCACTAACTCTCAACTTCCTGAGCACATGCCTTTCACATCGAAGCTTGCTAATGCATTGCTAAAAATGTGCCCTCGAAGTAATTCATATGGATTAGTTCTCCCACGAGAACCTTTGCCTGTGACTGTTTTGAAGTGAGACTCCGGGCGTTACCACATCCCCTCAAGACAGACCCACCCTGCAGAGCATCAGTGAGTTATAGAAAACCGGCTGTGACTTGTGGGGAGATGAAGGAGAATGCTACATGACACAACACCCAGCACTAGATGAAGACTGAGATTTTCACCTTCTCTTGGTAGCGTTCCTCTTCAGTCATGGACCTCTGGGTCTCCTTCCCCATTCTCTGAAACTCTCCCTGAAGTGACCAGTGCCTATGTCCTCCTTTTCTTCTCAGAGACATTCAGCTTTCTTCTGAGTTTCTTAGTCAAAGACATCAACGGATCCTTATCCCCAGGAAAGCCAGCATCTTCTCAACAAAAGTGAATCTCTTTCTGTGGGACAATATGCTGCTAAAAAAAAACAAACAAACATAAGGTTTTCTCTAAGTTGTTTCACCAAATACATATCACAATGATTTGTTTTGTCCCTTCCACCAGTTTGATGACCAGGAACATGCCTTCCAGCCAGTACGTGTCCTGTCTCAGCCTTCATTCCAGTGCTTCCTCCAGGGCCTGTGTTCTTCATAGATGGGTGCTCACCAGTAGGGAATATATTGTTGATTTTCATTACTTGGCACAGCACATGGAACTTAGAAGGGACACGAATACATGGGTGAGTGAACGGTGCTGGCTGGGTCTGTGTACATAATGACGCAGTGAGGCGGTTGCTGTGACTCCCGGGCCCCCAGCACCGCTGGGGTACCCACTGCCATCCGGGCCTTGGGTGTCTGCTCTGCAAGGCTCAGCTATTCGCTTCCTTCTACTTCTCCTTTTTCCTGTAGTGGGCTGGCATCGTCTTCTTCTCTAATTCCTTTCGTGTCTTCCTTTACAAAGGGCTGGGCCAATGCAGGAGGGGATTTCAGAGATCTGTTTCCCAGACTATGACTGTCATGGCAGCTCACCTCCTACCTCCACAGTCAGTAATGTGGTCCCCCCAGCCTCTCCTACATGAGACAGGAATTACCTGAGGTCTGCTTCTGAGGTCCCTCCCACTCCTCCCCATTTCTCCATAGGCCTCTTTCGACAACACTCAGGTCCAGAGGAGGAAGGCATCTGGAGACAAAAGTAGAGATATGCTGATTACATAAAGGCAGAAAGGTCCGGACAGGGATGTGGGAAGGAAAAGAAGATTCCCTGGGGAAGAAAGGTAGGTCTGTTCTACCTGGAAATAAAGACAACCGGATGACTGGGTCAAATCTGTCTCTTGGATTCCGTGCCATGGCATTTCCTCGTAACTTTCCTGTTATTTTTTGGAGACACACAGAATGGAAAATGCCAAGCAAGGGTGACATGGTTGGGAAGCAACTGGGAGTCAGAAAATAATTTCAGGATTCTTTTTCTTCAACACCTAAGGGAGTCTAGAGATCCATCTAGAAGATGGGGCCCAGCCCCCAGATAAAGACTCAATCGAAAACCCCTGCAGATAAAGACTATCTCTTGGCCACTTCTCACTCAGGAGACCCCGTGCTTTGCTTCTCTTCTACCTCTTCACCAATGGTGATGTCTCCTAGGATTAGCGGTCATGCATGAATGCTAACTGAAGATTAAGTTTTTCTTTTACAACAGTTTTTAATGACTTACAGATGTTTTTGTCGTCTTCTTCGAGGGCCTCTGGCTGTAGGCATTGCAAGCCTGGCACATTTCCTCTTGCCTGAATCAAACACATCCTGTACCTCTTCACCCTAAACCCATGCTTTTTAAAAAAACGTATTTGATTGAGGCAAGAACCCTTGACATGAGATCTACTCTCTTAGCAAATTTTTAAGTATTCAACACAGTATTGTTAACTATAGGTTCGATGTTGTACAGCAGAACTCTAGGGCTTGTTATCTTAACTGATACTTGATGCAGGCTTGTTATAACACTCTACTTCCCCCTCGCCTGGTGACCACCGTGCCACTCTTCGAGTCTACGAATTGGCCCATCTTAGAGACCTCATATGCGAGAAACCATCATAAAAGATGAATCATCATTTGGCCTTCTGTTCACTTAGCCAGTGTCTTCAAGGTTCTCAAACCCATGCCTGGGAGACCCTGCCCGTTCTTTTGTGGCAGGATATAGGACAGAACTCAGAGTCCTTGCCCACCTCTTCTTTGTTCATATGCTAGCCCCTTCCCGATAATTTGCTGGCCTCCTAGACCCTGGAGCCCTATTCCCCAAACCCATGGTACTTCCCTAATCTTTTCCCTGTGGCCCCCCACCCCCGGCCCTACTTCCAGCCTGCCTGGCTCTCAGAACTGCACCTGCTGCTGGAAGCTTGCCTGCCTCCTCCCTGCCCAGCTCTCCTGCCTCTCCAGGCACCCAACCTATACCCCAGCTGCCCAGACCTGCCCCGCTGAGGCCCCTGCCTGGCAGGATGTGGTGCCTCTGAAGACTAAAAATAGGACTCGTATAAAAGAACGGTGGGACCCAAATAAAGTCCGAGGCAGGAAATATAATGATCCTCTGAAAATATGATTCTGGTGCTTCCACGGGAGCCCTGTTTCTGCTTCAAAGCATGTGAACTATCTTTATTTTGCATTCAAACTATCTTTCGGGGCCAGGTTTCCTTCATAACACAGCTTATGGCAAAACGGATCTGAAGCCCTAGGGAGTTTATCTGTAGTTACGTGTTGTTGTTGTTTTTTTCTTCTTTCCAGTAACTGTGGGTCGGAGGCATTCCAGCCATTATTAACTAAAGGACTACTCTGTTTTATGACCTCTAATCAGGTGGATGTCCCACTGGGAGAACAGATTGTGTCCCTTTTTTCCCCCTCTGAACTGAGGAGATAAAGAGATAAAACTCGTAGTTGTTTTATTTATTTATTTTTTAAAAAATCAACAGCAGAGTCCCCCGTGAGATCTTCGCGTGAGCCTGTTATGCATGCGAGCCCGGGTTTAACGGGGAAACCTAAGGGCTGGTAAGTGGGACATTTTGTCCTCTCAGTGGCTGTGCTTGGTCCCGTCCCTTCTGGAAGCACCTCTGAAGACCACTCATGTCTTGAAGTAGGATCACCTTTTATTTGTCTTGAGACTTCCTCCTTCAAACCAGGAGATGTCTCCTGGTTTTAGAGCTTTGGGATTTGCCAACAAACCTGTTTGCACTCTGTTGGCTCTTTTCATGATGGTGTAAGTTCTTCTCATTGTCCCTCGGGGGCTGCTTCTGTGGGCATCAGCAGGTCTCATTCCTTCAGGCTGGGCTCTCACAAAGATCCCTCCATCCCCATGATCCTTTGAGAGTCTATCTGAATGCCTTCTGTCCACTGGCATTTCCGTATGTCCATCTGTGCCTGTCTTGTCTTCCTTCATTGTACATCCCTGGAGGCCAGGCAGCCCTTCCCTGGTGGTATCTCAGCCTCGTGGGGAATAGGGCTCCAGGGTCTAGGAGGCCAGCAAATTATCAGGAAGGGGCTAGAATATGAACAAAGAAGAGGTGGGCAATTTGGTATCTCAGTCTGCCATGATGCCATGCCTCGATAAGCATTTTGAAATGGATTTTGGTGAGGAATTTATAGCTCGACTTCAAGGCAAGTTAGTCAGTTTTAATAACTGGCTCTTCATACCTCAGGGCTCAAGAAACTTCTAGGAAGAGACTCCAGCTCTATCCAAGCTCTGGTGGGAGAGTAGGAGAAAGACTTCTGAGTGAGAGTTAAGAGGGTCAGGAAGGTACTCAGTTCATAGCTCTTTGATTTAAGGCATATCCTTTGATAGAAGGAGGGCCCACCTGATGTACTGGGTCATCACACAGGCTCTGGGGCTGGACCGCCTGGCTAGAATCACGGGCTCTGCCATTTCCTAGAAGTGTGACTCGACCTCTTTGCGTTTAGTTTTCCTGTCTGTCAACTAGGGATTCGAAGAACACCTACCCTAACAGAGTTGTGAGGATGAACTGAATTACTCTTTCTGAAGTATGAGAAGATGCCTGGAAAAGAGTCAGTGCCCAATAAACAGACAAGCCTCGTTCCTGGGAAAGACGTGGATAGATGTCACACTGAAACATACCAGCATGTGGATGAATGCCCGCCCCCCCGACCTTGTGCAGGAGACAGTTAGTAGACAGCGGGAGCTCCTGGTAGCTCAGAGCAATCAAAGACAGCTGCAGGGAGGGCTTTATCTCAGAAATAAATAATAAAAGTAACAAAGAATTCGATCCTGTACTGAGCACCTACTCCAGGCTGGAGCGATCAGGGTCATTCAGTCTTACTGTTGTAAGACTGGTGAGAAAGACGCCGTTTCCTCTTGTAGATAAAAAAGCAGAGACTTGGGGAGACTGGTTAACTTGCCCAACAGCGAGGGATCACACTCTGAGTCAGAGCTGGTGCTCTCAGCCAGGAGATCATCTACGTTTTCACCTGATGGGTACCCATCAGTGTAACCGCTGATTTAACTTCCTGTCTCAAGTGGGTGGGATCATCCCTAAGATCCTGGAGTTTATCTTATGGGTTAGTAATCTGGCTTATGGACAGGGCGCTAAATTAGAAGTCAGGAGACCCAGTTTTCGGTCTAACTCAGCACCCTACTGTGCCTGCTGGGACCGGCTAGTTAGCTCTGCTGGGCTCCGAGCGTGGGAACTGATAATGCCTGCCCTGCCTGTCTCAGCAACTATGATGAGCGCAGAGGAGATCCTTCACATTCAAACTCATGAAACAAGGAGTGCTCACTGTGGGCACAATCCTAGCAGCCTGCGCGGGTAACGTGGGTAATACGCATGTATTACCCGTGCTAAATACCCATGTTAAGTGAAAAACATGGTAAAGACCCCTGTTTCTCATTATTGTAAGTTAACTCAGGAAACACTTCAAAAAGCAAGATAGCATCGTTCCTGTGAATTAGGAAAACACGAGCCACTTTTTCTTAAGGGCTTGATTGCCCCCAAGCAGGCTAAACATTAAGGCTCCAGAGCTGGGAGACCAAGCCGTCTATCGGAGAGAGCCAACCTCGCTCTCAAGACCTTCCGTGTCTTTCAGCCTGCCTCTTGCAACTATTGCATGAATGGTAAGCACGTTGAGAGATGCTCCAGAACGAGGAAGCCAGCAAAGTTGGGAGGCCGACCTGAAGACCACGAGGGGCTCTGTGAAGATGAGGTTCTCACGCGGCCCTGGGCACTTCTTTCCCCACGTCCGTCCGCTTGCGGTGGTGGGATGGGTCAGTTCTGCGCTTCGCTAAGAAGAAAGGTATCGAGATGGAGAGGAAGGATTTGAGACACGAAACCACCGTAAAAAATGAAATCCTGGATCTGTTCTGACCGGTCAGTGCCCATGGCGGGTGGCTTGTTAAATATATCGACTCTCACCCCGCGATAAAGCTTGCCTCTGCTTGGTTTTGCAGAAGCTCTCGTTGATTCTGTGCTCTGTCCGGGGCTAACTCTTTTCCCGTCGCCTCCAGGAAGCATAGTGCAGCACCGTGAGTACCGTGTGGTCTCAGGGCCGACACGCTGCAGCTGACTTCCAGGAGGACCTGAAGGAAGGTTTCCGTTCAGCTGGCTCATCTCCTCTCTGAGAACCGGAGCTGGACCTTCTTTGATTCTTCAATGGTTCTGTGCCCTTGTGTTCAGAAGGTATTCAGTAGGCACTCCCTGCAGGAATGGACCCATCAGAAAGCATCCAGGGAGTGCCAGGTTACGTGAGGTGCCAGATTAGTCCAGGTAGAGAGTGAAGGAAGAAGACGAAATCACACCTCTCAGGGAATTTCAGCTTCGGGCAGATGATCCCACCCTGACACGGCAGAAGTAAAGGACACATGAATTTTTATTTGTGCAAACCACGAGATTTAATTTTAAAAAAGGAAAGGTTATCACAAAGCGAAATGCAAGAGCCAGGAGACATGGAGGGTGCATAGAGATTTTTTGTGGATGTCAAGGCCCCAAGAGAAGCAAATTCCTTTGGAAACAGCCCAATGAGTAGCATTTCCCATCCCTTCCGTTTTTGCAAAGGCTGGTTTTGTTGGGTTTTTAACTGAGAGCCTCAGGATGGAGGGAGAAGCTATCTTCTCAGCACAGAGTTTTCTTCCCCTTTTCCAGAGGGAAGGCAGATTTGGGAAACTGGCACTGCCCCTGCCCAGATGGCAGCCAGCAGCTGGCTCTGGCAAAGGGGAAATTCTCACTCTGGGCTGCTGGCTGCCTGGCCCCTCCCGTCTCCCCAGCAGTCCCGGGCCGGGCCATTGGAAAGGCGAGAACGTGAGAGCTTGGCCATGCCAGCAGCTCCTGGCCACCCTGACCCAGCGATTCTGGCTCTGATACCGAGACCCGTGGCCGGGGAGCAGGGGGAGTAGACCCAGAGGCACTAGCCCGCCACCTCCACCTCCTTTTCCTGCCTCAGCGGCTGGTTGGACCTGGGCCGAACCACACTGTGGCTCCTGACATCTACGGGGCTGCAGCGTGAGGGACAGAGGCTGGTGGTGATTTCCGAGAGAGTGGCCTGGCCTCACGGCCACAGGCTGATTGGGGTCACAGGGCCCCAGATGACCCAGCTGGCCCATGGCTGCCCCTTCCCACAGCAGACACTGCCCCGTCTCCTAGCAGACCCTATGGGTCCTCGGTTCCTCTGCCTCAGGCACACATTTTCCTTTTATCCTTTGCTCCTCCCTCCCTTTTTTCCTTCCTTCCTTCCTTCCTTCCTTCCTTCCTTCCTTCCTTCCTTCCTTCCCTCTATCTCTTCTCACAATGTCTTTCTCGTCCTTTCTTGCTTTCCTCCTCCTTTCTGTCATTCTTCGACCCTGTATTGACGACACATTCTGTGTCACTCCTCTGCTCAGTTCCAAGGGTGCACAGATATAATAATAATACAAGAATAGTTGGCCCTGCCCCTGAGGAGCTCACAACTCAGGACATTTGTGCATGAGATGGGATGAGTCTACGGCAATTAGCGACAATAGAGTGTGTTAAGTACTATAAAAGCACACAAATTACTAGGAAGGCAGAGGAAAGAGCCATTAATTTCTACCTGACCCATTTTGGGGAAAAGTTAGCTGAGGTGCTGCCATTTTTCAATTTAGTTGCTCACTCGGCTTCTTATGTTCTGGAGAAAAGGTTTTATGTCGCTTAGTCTCATTGGAAAAATGAAAGGTTTGCTTTTTGTTTCAATTCCTGCTTATGACTCAGGTCCTGAGGTTTTGAATTTTTATCAAGTCCGATTTTATTTATTTTTTTTCTTCTATGGATAACACTTTTGCGGTTGTTTTTGTTTAACCCAAATTTGTAAAGATTTTCTCCATATAATTCTATAATTACATTTGCATTTAGGATCTATTTTTGTTAACCTTTATTTATTTATTTTTAAAGTTTTATTTGTTTATTTCAGAGAGAGAGACAGCAAGCATGTGGTGGGGGAGAGGCAAAGGGAGAGGGAGAGAACCTTAAGCAGACTCTTCACTGAGCACAGAGCCTGCTATGGGACTCGATCTCACGACCCTGAGATCGTGACCTGAGCAGAAACCAAGAGTCGGACACTTAACTGACGGCACCACCCCAGGTGCCCCTTCTTTTTTTTAATATTTAAAAAAAAATAGTATTTCTAATACCAGTTGTTCCAGTGCCACTTGTTTGAAAGACCATCGCTTCTCTATTGAATTATTTTTGCACTTTTGTCAAAAGTTATTTGACTATATTTGTGTGGGTGTATTGCTGGATTCTTCAAGAGGAGTGTTGTTTTTTTGAAGATTTTATTTCTTTATGAGAGAGGAAGAGAGCAAGAGAGCGGGGGTGGGGTGGGGAACAGAGGCAGAGGGACAAGCAGACTCCACACTTGAGTGTGGACCCCGACTCGGGGCTCTGTCTCAGGACCCCGAGATCATGACCTGAGTGGACACCAAGAGTTGGGCCCTTAAATAACTGAGCCACCCAGGTGCCCCTTGGAGGGGCCTTTTTATGTCCAGTATATTACTTCATGCAGTCTCTCTGTCTCTCTCAAAATAACGGCATTCCTGCCATGCAGATTACACCCTATCTGAATTAGAGTCATGACTTGAGTAGGCAGAAGAAAAGAAGTCTGGCCAACCAAGATTCGAATTAACTTTGCCATTGGTGGCTGTGTGACTTTTGCGTTTGGGACTTTTTGATCTTGAAAAAACACAGGTGAGACTCAGTCAGGAGTGTCATAAAGATTAATGAGGGCCACGGCTGGGGGAAGAGCTGGGATGTGCCTCCTCAGTATCCACATATTTGTGTCATTCCTTCTGTCCTGTTTTACGGTGAAAATATTTGGGCGGTGGGGAGCGGCAGGGAAGCTGTGAAAATAAGCCTATTGTTAGATTACAAGCGCTTTAAAGGAAGGTCTGTCTTCTTCTGCAAAAGGGAAGGTCTTCCTGTGACCCCCTAAGGTAGGCAGCAAACAGACCTTCAGGGTCCCTTGTTTATTTTCTGCGGCACGAGGTCGAATGCAAGAATTACGCCAGAGAGCCTTATTCCCGTTACATTCCTTTGGTTCTCCTTCCCAATAGTATCATTCTTTTACAACTTTGGAATGAAGAGCATGCAAAATGGTGTCTTCATATTGCTGAAATGCTTTCCACCCATGCCACTCATTTCTGATTTTTCATGGCCTTAAAACACCATCTGCTGGGAGGGTGGGAAGGACACTTGCAACGTTGTCACGCCCCTCCCTCCAGTCTCAGCCCAGGCTGCACTTGGGCCCATCACATAAAAAGCATTTTTTTTTTTTTTTTTTTGCTTTGTTTTGTTTTTGGTCTTTCTCTGAACGGTTCTCATTCCTTCCTTCCTTCCTTCCTTCCTTCCTTCCTTCCTTCCTTCCTTCCTTCCCTCTATCTCTTCTCACAATGTCTTTCTCGTCCTTTCTTGCTTTCCTCCTCCTTTCTGTCATTCTTCGACCCTGTATTGACGACACATTCTGTGTCACTCCTCTGCTCAGTTCCAAGGGTGCACAGATATAATAATAATACAAGAATAGTTGGCCCTGCCCCTGAGGAGCTCACAACTCAGGACATTTGTGCATGAGATGGGATGAGTCTACGGCAATTAGCGACAATAGAGTGTGTTAAGTACTATAAAAGCACACAAATTACTAGGAAGGCAGAGGAAAGAGCCATTAATTTCTACCTGACCCATTTTGGGGAAAAGTTAGCTGAGGTGCTGCCATTTTTCAATTTAGTTGCTCACTCGGCTTCTTATGTTCTGGAGAAAAGGTTTTATGTCGCTTAGTCTCATTGGAAAAATGAAAGGTTTGCTTTTTGTTTCAATTCCTGCTTATGACTCAGGTCCTGAGGTTTTGAATTTTTATCAAGTCCGATTTTATTTATTTTTTTTCTTCTATGGATAACACTTTTGCGGTTGTTTTTGTTTAACCCAAATTTGTAAAGATTTTCTCCATATAATTCTATAATTACATTTGCATTTAGGATCTATTTTTGTTAACCTTTATTTATTTATTTTTAAAGTTTTATTTGTTTATTTCAGAGAGAGAGACAGCAAGCATGTGGTGGGGGAGAGGCAAAGGGAGAGGGAGAGAACCTTAAGCAGACTCTTCACTGAGCACAGAGCCTGCTATGGGACTCGATCTCACGACCCTGAGATCGTGACCTGAGCAGAAACCAAGAGTCGGACACTTAACTGACGGCACCACCCCAGGTGCCCCTTCTTTTTTTTAATATTTAAAAAAAAATAGTATTTCTAATACCAGTTGTTCCAGTGCCACTTGTTTGAAAGACCATCGCTTCTCTATTGAATTATTTTTGCACTTTTGTCAAAAGTTATTTGACTATATTTGTGTGGGTGTATTGCTGGATTCTTCAAGAGGAGTGTTGTTTTTTTGAAGATTTTATTTCTTTATGAGAGAGGAAGAGAGCAAGAGAGCGGGGGTGGGGTGGGGAACAGAGGCAGAGGGACAAGCAGACTCCACACTTGAGTGTGGACCCCGACTCGGGGCTCTGTCTCAGGACCCCGAGATCATGACCTGAGTGGACACCAAGAGTTGGGCCCTTAAATAACTGAGCCACCCAGGTGCCCCTTGGAGGGGCCTTTTTATGTCCAGTATATTACTTCATGCAGTCTCTCTGTCTCTCTCAAAATAACGGCATTCCTGCCATGCAGATTACACCCTATCTGAATTAGAGTCATGACTTGAGTAGGCAGAAGAAAAGAAGTCTGGCCAACCAAGATTCGAATTAACTTTGCCATTGGTGGCTGTGTGACTTTTGCGTTTGGGACTTTTTGATCTTGAAAAAACACAGGTGAGACTCAGTCAGGAGTGTCATAAAGATTAATGAGGGCCACGGCTGGGGGAAGAGCTGGGATGTGCCTCCTCAGTATCCACATATTTGTGTCATTCCTTCTGTCCTGTTTTACGGTGAAAATATTTGGGCGGTGGGGAGCGGCAGGGAAGCTGTGAAAATAAGCCTATTGTTAGATTACAAGCGCTTTAAAGGAAGGTCTGTCTTCTTCTGCAAAAGGGAAGGTCTTCCTGTGACCCCCTAAGGTAGGCAGCAAACAGACCTTCAGGGTCCCTTGTTTATTTTCTGCGGCACGAGGTCGAATGCAAGAATTACGCCAGAGAGCCTTATTCCCGTTACATTCCTTTGGTTCTCCTTCCCAATAGTATCATTCTTTTACAACTTTGGAATGAAGAGCATGCAAAATGGTGTCTTCATATTGCTGAAATGCTTTCCACCCATGCCACTCATTTCTGATTTTTCATGGCCTTAAAACACCATCTGCTGGGAGGGTGGGAAGGACACTTGCAACGTTGTCACGCCCCTCCCTCCAGTCTCAGCCCAGGCTGCACTTGGGCCCATCACATAAAAAGCATTTTTTTTTTTTTTTTTTTGCTTTGTTTTGTTTTTGGTCTTTCTCTGAACGGTTCTCAGAAACTTAGTTCCCACCTTTGGAAGTTTCCTCTTCTGGGCCATGCCCCATTCTCCCTCCAAGGGCTGCATTCCTGATGGACAAGGAGACTTCATTCATGACAAGCACTTGGGGAAGCTCGTACCATGATAATCATTTCGTGTCTTTGATTAACTTGGCTTTCTTTTCCTTCATAAATTGTTCAAACACTTTAAGTCCGAACACTAACACTGGGGACAGCTTGTGATTAACCTCTCTCCACTCCAAGAAGTAGCCAGCATCAGTGATTCTTCCTTCTAAAATAGCTTAACCAGTTTTTAATACACCAAAAAGACTTTTGCCCATAGCCCTCTGGTCATCTATTTTCCTTAATAGCCTTTTATGAGGGACCTTATCAAAAGCTTGCAAGGAAATCCAAGTAAATTATGTTCCTTGGTTCACCTTTACCTACTATTTCATTAACTTTTTCAAAAACAATATGACATAGTTTTCAACATAATTAAAGGGGTTGGGAAAAAGGGAACTTTAACTACCGTTTGACAGTTTCCATAGTCGCTTAGGGGAGCTGGGTCACTGCTCACATTCTGTCTCTGCTTAAGGACACTAATTCATTTCCCAGGCTGTCTGGCGAGGTCAGCCACTAGTTCAAGGTGGAAATGACAAGTTTTTAGGCTTTCAAGTGTGCAGCACTCAGCTCTCCAGAGAGCACGAAGGAAGGAAGCCGTAAGTTTATCCAGGTCTGGCCCAGAGAAAGAGGAAATGATGGGGAAAATCAAGACAAGGGCAGAGGGCGGTGTCTCGGTGGAGGGGAGAGCTAGCCTGGGAGAGTCTCCCATATTCCCAAACAACTCTTCATAGTTTGCATGAGAAATGGAGGGGCTGAGACCATAGAATTTGGGAAGATTCTCAGTGTTCCAGGGGAGGTATGGAAGGCCAGAATGCAAGGGTACATAGAGGTTGGTAGAAAGAGAAGGGAAGAATTAGATATGGAAGAACAAGTCGGAGCACCGTTAAAAATGATGGCTATTACCATCTTAAGAATTACAGTTGTATTTGCTAAGTGTCTCCTATGTGCAAGGCTGCTCTGGGCGGGTGCACGTGCCTATCTCGTGTAAGCATCGGGGTGGGGAGGGACGATAGCATTCTCTTCACTTATAAATGAGAAAAATAAGGCACAGAGAGTTCAAAGGACTTGAAGGTCACACAGTTACTAAATTATCACATTTGGGAGGAAACCTCGTCCTTCTAATCCAGAAGCACATGGATTTTCCATGATACCAGCTAGCCGATTCTGAGTCCTTTCGGGGGCAAAATTCTCCCTTAAGTCAAATACTCTGGTTAACTCGATGTTCTAAACTTTCTAATTATGAATTAGCAGTTTTCATGAAGTAAGTATCATTACTCAGTCGTTAAAAAAGGGCAGCCACAATTTAATTTGTATTGGTTCACAAAGCCATTTAAGGCTACAGTCTCTCCAAATGGCTCTATGAATCTTCATTTTCACTGGTCTGGGACTTTGGAAGTATTTATTTCTCTTTTTTTTAAGATTTTATTTATTTATTTGACAGAGATCACAAGTAAGCAGAGAGTCCGGCAGAGAGAGAGAGAGAGAGAGAGAGGAGGAAGCAGGCTCCTCATGGAGCAGAGAGCCCGATGTGGGGCTCGATCCCAGGACCCTGGGATCATGACCTGAGCCAAAGGCAGAGGCTTTAACCCACCGAGCCACCCAGGTGCCCCTGGAAGTATTTGTTTACAAAGGACTCTGGCTGGCAGAATGCTAGTAAAATGGGCTTTTAATGTCGAAAGGAATGCTAAAGAAAAGCAGAAAAGCTTTCATTTCTTTCTGGCTTACTTTTTGGTTTCCCCTGGCTCCATGCCTTTCCTTATGTCCTGAGGAATTGGCCGTTTTTAGTCCTTTCCACAACTTCAGAAAGCCCACCATAATTGTCCTACCACACGGTTCAGACTCCAGAGGATGGGATGCCTGCATATTCCAAAGCAGTCGTCTACGTGTCTTCTGGAGACCAGCATGCTAATCTCAGATTCTTCTGGAGGCTGGTTTTCCAAGCCATCATGGCACCTTCCTTTCTGCCTTGTGCATGTTTCTTGTGGAATGTTCAGGACAGGCAGGTATCAGAAGGAACCTGAATGAGCCTGAGCAGCCCAGCCAATGAGGTCCCTACCCCTGCTGCTGATTTGTCAAGACCATGGTCCTGAAGACCAGGAGTCTGAGAAGCTGAGGAACCAGAAAAGCAACTTGGCCTTTTCTTCAAAGAATTGAATGCACCGATCCGAGTGAATGCAAATGTGGCAGCCAGAGAGAAAAAAGAATTCTTTCCATCTCCCGTCGAAATAAGGAGACTGAGGGAAAAAGAAAAGTCTCCTGATGTAGGAGGGGAGATGGCATGGGCTGCTGGATCTTAGTAAGGTCAAATAAAGTTGGAGGTTGGCAGTTTTGATGGGACATTTCAGTGTCCATCTCCAGATAGCAGGAGGCATCTGCCTGGGGCATTCGTCAGGGCTATAGTCATTAGGCAGGTCTCTGTATGAAAAGTTGGGCAGGGGTGCGAGACCCTGGGCCATGCAGGGGAACAGAAAGAGTCCTACCAAGATCGTGTTGGTGCATTCCAATACAAGTTCTGGTACCTTCTAGCTTTGGTGACATTGGCAATGTAAATCTTGATTTATTAATCAGAGTTTCAGTTTCCTCATCTAGTACATGAGAATAATGCCCAGTTTACCTGGTAGTTCGAGGAATACGGAAGATAGTGTATGCAAAGTCTCTGACAACATGTAGCAGATAATGTCTTTCCCAGGAATTTTTTTTAAAGATTTATTTATTTATTTATTTGAGAGAGAGAGTAAGTGAGAAGGTGGGATGGGGGGGCAGAGAGAGAGGAAGAGAAGGGAAGCAGGGCTCAATCTCGTGACCCGGAGATCATGACCTGAGCCAAAACCAAGAGTCAGATGCTTAACCAATGGAGCCACCCAGGTGCCCCTTTCCCATAAATTTCTGATGTGTTATTTTTCTAAATGACAAATATAGGTTCATAGCATAACTACATGTATGACTTTGTGTTTTTTATCACAGGTATATCTAGGAGATACCGTGGACTCTGTTCTGGGCCATTGCAATAAAGCAAGTATTGCAATAAAGCAAGTCAAATAAATTTTTTGGTTTCCTAGTACTTATAGAAGTTGTATTTGTGCTATACTATAGTCTATTAAGTGTGCAATAGCATTATGTCTAAAAAACCAATATAAATACCTTGATTTAAAATTATTTTATTGTCTAAAAGACACAAACCTGAGCTTTCAGTGCCTCATAATAATTGCTGGAGAGGGTCTCGCCTTGATGTCGATGGCTGCTGACTCATCAGGGTGATGGTTGCTGGTGCCTGGAGTGGCTGTTGCCATTTTGTAAAATAAGACAGCCTTGAAGTTAGCTGGACCAACGGACTCTTCTTCTCATGAATGATGTCTCTGTAGCATGTGATGCTGGTTGATAGCATTCTGCCCCCAGGAGGACTTTTCTCAAGGTTGGAATCAGTCTTCTCCAACCCTGCTGCTTCTTTATCAACTAAGTTTGTAATATTCTCAACCCTTAGTTGTCATTTCAACAATATTCACAGCATCTTCACCAGGAGTGGATTCCATCTCAAGAAACCACTTTCATTGCTCATCCTTAAGAAGCATGTTTCCTCCCGTAAAGTTTTATCATGAGATTGTAGCCATTCAGTCCTATCTTCAGGCTCTACTTCTGATTCTGGTTCTCTTGCTATTTCCACCATGTCCGTGGTCACTTCCTCCCCTGAGGTCTTGAACTCCTCGGAGTCATCCACGAGGGTGGGGAATCAACTTCTTCCAAACTCCTATTCGTGTTGATGTTTGGGTCTCTTCCCATGGATCATGAATGTTCTTAATGGCATCCAGAATGGCAAATCCCTTCCAGAAGGTTTTCTTGCTTTGCCCAGATTCTTCAGAGGAGTCATGATCTATGGCAGTTATAACCTTACGAAATGTATTTCTTAAATGATAAGACCTGAAAGTTGAATTACTTGATCAGTGGCCATCTTGTTCCAACTTCAGCTCCCCGCATGTCCTCTAACCTCTGCAGAATGGATGTTGTGTGAGCAGGCATAACAACAACATTCATCTCATTGTCCATCTCCAGCAGAGCTCTTGGGGGACCAGGTGCACTGGCAATGAGCAGTGATCTTTTTTTTTAATTTAATTTTATTTTTTTCAGTGTTCCAAGATTCATTGTTTATGCACCACACCCAGTGCTCCACACAATATGTGCCCTCCTTAGTACCCACCACCAGGCTCACCCAACCCTCCACTCCCCTCCCCTCCAAAACCCTCAGTTTGTTTCTCAGAGTCCACAGTCTCTCATGGTTTGTCTTCCCCTCCAATTTCCCCCAACTTTTCCTCTCCTTCTCCCAATGTCCTCCATGTCATTCCTTATGCTCCATAAGTGAAACCATATGATAATTGACTCTGTCTGCTTGACTCATTTCATACAGCATAATCTCCTCCAGTTCCATCCATGTTGATACAAAAGTTGGGTATTCATCCTTTCAGATGGAGGCGTAATATTCCGTTGTGTATATGGACCACATCTTCCTTATCCGTTCGTCTGTTGAAGGGCGTCTTGGCTCTTTCCAGTTTGGCGACTGTGGCCATTGCAAGCAGTAATCTTTTGAAAGGAATCTTTCTGCCGGGCACTAGGTCTCAACAGTGGGCTTAAAATATTCAGTAAATGATTTGTAAACAGTTGTGCTGTCATCCAGGCTTTGTTGTTCCATTTCTAGAGCACAAGCAGAGTAGATTTAGCATCATTCGTAAGGGCCTTGGATTTTCAGAACAGTGAAAAAGCATTGGCTTTAAGAGGAAGTCACTAGCCGCCTTAGTTTCTAACCAGAGTCAGCCTATGCTTTGAAGCTTTGAAGCCAGGCATTGATTTTTCTTTCTAGCTATGAACATTCTAGATAGCATCTTCTTCCAAGGGAAGGCTGTTCTGTCTGCCTTGAAAATCTGTTGTTTAGCGTAGCCCCCATCAGGAATCCTCTGAGCTAGACCTTCTGGGTGACTTGCTGCATCTTCCCCCTTGGCAACTGCTGCTCACCTGGCGCTTGTATGCGCTAGAGACGGCTCCTTGCCTTCAACCTCATGAACCAACCTCTGCTGGCTTCACACTTTTCTCCCGCAGCTTCCTCCCCTCTCTCAGCCTGCACAGAACTGAAGAGAGCTGGGGTCTTGCTCTGGATCAGGGCTTTGGCTTCAGGGAATGTTGTGGCTGGTTTGATCTCCTATCCAGACCACTAACACTTTCTCCATATCAGCAATAAGGCCGTTTTGCTTTCTTATCATTTGTGTGTTCACTGGAGCAGCACTTTTAATTTCCTTCAAGAACTTCTCCTTTGCATTCACAAGCTGGCTAACCATTCAGGGCAAGAGGCCTCGCGTTCAGCCCATCTCAGCTTTCAACACGCCTTCCTCACTAAGCTTTGTCATTTCTACCCTTGGATTTAAAGCAAGAGACCTGTGAATCTTCCTTTCACTTGGATACTTAGAGACCATCACAGGGTTATTAATGGGGCTAATGTCAATGCTGTGGTGGCGCTGGAAACAAGGAGGCTTGAGGAGGAGAGAGATGGGGAAGGGCTGGCTGGTGGAGCAGTCGGAACACATGTAAGGTTTGTCTGGTCGATTTGCTGTCTTAAATGGGAGTGGATCATGGCACCCAAAACAATTACAATAGTGACGTCAAAGATCACTGATCACAGAATGCCATAACAAAGATAATAATTATGAAAATTATGAAAAAGTTTGGAATATTGTGAAGATAATCGATATGTGACATGAAGTGAGCGGATGCCGTTGGAAGAATGGCACCGATGGACTTGGTCTTTATAGAATTGCCACAAACTCTGAATCTGTAAAGGATGAAATATTTGCAAAGTACCATAAAGTGCACACCGGAATGCCTCTGTTCTCTCCACCGATGGCAAAGAAATAACACTTTTAGGTGGAAATGTAATGACTGAGTTTTTTCCCTCCAATTGGACTTATGATGTAAACTCCCCAAATTTGATAATTTAATAATAGATGAGAAGCCTTACAAAACTATACAATTTAGATGACATGATGTGTATTTCTAGTCACCTGCATTGTATCACTTAAAGCATGGGTAGGGCTTCTAGGCATTTTGACCAGCAACTTTGCATCATTAATAGAGTCAGGGTTAAAACTCATATGCACTACACTCAGTTGAATTAAAAGCATAGAGCATGTAACTTCCTGATGTAAATTCTCATTTTGCTCTGATCCCTTTCTTACGGAGAAGTGGAGGTGCACAAGATGGGACTTCAACTTGACAACTAAAGGCAACCTTTTCTCACGTTGACAATAGCCTCTTTGGGGTCAATGTCAGTCTTTCGGGACTTTTCTTCTCCCCTCCCACCTACCAGCTATGGACAGCATTTGTGCTTGGGAGGAAGCTGTCCTGATAGGCTGGGGAGGGATGCCTGACAAGGATGCCTAAGTCCTTGCTGGTCTTTGCTGCAGGATAAGTCTGGTCTGTTCCCTAGATACACTGGGTTGGTGGCCATGAAGGAGTAGTTTTTTCATCTGGTCTTTTGGGGTTTGTGTTTAATCCTGCCCATGGTCCTGGTCATTTGCATCTAGTGGTGGCGTCCTTACACTCTGTGGCTGCCTTGTTTCAACTCCAGATCCCTGCTTGTCCTCTGGCCTCTCAGTACCACTGTATCATTTCACAGGGCCTTTGGGAACTTCTGAATTCCATGTATACTGAGTACAAGCCTTGGGAAGCCGGAAGGTGTACTTCGGGGCACCTCAAGAACTCCCTCAGCCAGGTTAACCTACCATATTGCTGAGGTTTCAATACACATGCAGGCATTAGGGGGAGGGGATAGCAGGATTGAGATTTTCCTGGTGTGTTCACAGGAGGGCAAAGAACAAACCCCATTCCTCTGGGGAGTTCCTAGTGCGGATGGTACGAAAAGTCAGAGATATATATACCTGGCTAGTTTCCTTGGTTGTTTTGTTTTTTTTTTTTTGTTTTTTGCTTTTTGTTTCACATTTTCCAATTCTTCCTCCTCCCTGGTCCAGAACAACTTTGAATTTTCTCCCCAAGCAGATAAGAATGTCCCTTATGTCATATTCTAAATTCTTTACTCCTATAAAATTCTATAATGTTACTCAAAGTACGACATTGCTTACATACATGAAGGGAACTTTTGAAATTTAGAAGTCCCTTTTTCTCAAAGCTTAGCTTTTAAGATGATCATTTTATTAGGGACTTACACACACAAAAGGAAATAATAATTTAAAGTTAAATTTTGAATAATGACTTCCTTTTTCTTCCTGGCATTTTGTCTATCACTTAAAAACTGAGAATCATAGATTTGATGGAGGAAAACCATAAGGAATCATGACTTAGAGGAAGAGAGGAGTTATATTACTTCAACTTAAAAAAATGATTACCTGTTAGATATGAGTTGGAGATTACCCATCCTGGTTGTTTTAAGCCATTCAGCTACTTAGGGGAACTTACGGGAAGCATTAAGGGAAGGAAGATGCTTCGCTGAAGGACCCATCAAAGCTGTAAGCTTATCCCCAGTATATGCTGAGCCTGGATAAATGGGCGCTTAGACAATGACTGTTAAAACTTCCAAAGATGGGCTTCTTCTAGGCTGTCTCCCTTTCTGATCACTAGATATTATCATTCGAAGCATCTACTAATTTCCTTGCATAAGGATTCATATCATTTCATTGTGAGAATTGACCTGCAGTCTTCTTAACCTCTTTTTAAGGAGGAGAACTTCCACTCACCTCACCTGATTTGAAGACTACAAAAAACTGCAGTTCTGCTGAGCAAAACTTTTTCAGAACTTTATCAAACAAATTGATATTTAACCAATAGTCACTGGGCACCTGCTATGGGCTGACCCACGGTCCTAGGTACTTGCCACGTGTCTGTTGTGGCATCATGTATGGAGTGGAAGAAGAACATTTGAGGAAGGAAATAGACAAGGATTATTGCGTTGGAAAAACACCAGATACACTGTACCTTATCAAAATCACACAAAAGATATACATTTTTAAATTTTCAAAACTCTGTTATAACTCCGTTATAAACTCTGTTACAACTGTATCCATATATCACTGCCTTCTGGAAACACAATGATCCCTTTGGGACTGGGATTTTGCCCTTTTTCATTTAAAGATTAAGTATCATTTTACTCAGAATGAATGTGCTTTCTGGTGATAAAGTTCCCTTCTCTTTAGTTGCTCTTGACGGGTCTCCACAGTGTTCTCTACCAAGCTTTACGCAGAAACACCTCCTTTTCCTCTGACGTCCTCCAAACTCATGGAGTCACCTTCCTCACGGAGCCTGGCTTGAATCGCCCAGCCAATACTCATGTGAATTCCCTCTCTGAGTTGCTATCACACCTGTAGCTACTCTTATGTGGTTGACCTCAAAAATAGATTGAGGTCGGGGTCTGTCTTAAATTAAATTCTTTGTATCTTCCATAATGCCTAGGAAAATTATAGGCCTGTTGTAGGAAAAATAAATAAAGAGGTAAGTGTAGACTTATTTAGGACACTCAGGGCTGATATTAAAATTGTCAGTACCTGGTATAGCATGAACACTGACCATTGAGGATACCGCTACCAATTCATGTGATCTGAGTATCAGCCACAGTGTGTGTGTGTGTGTGTGTGTGTGTGTGTGTGTGTGTCTCAGATATTCACACTATTATACAGATTAGATATATTATCCTCCATTTCACAGATGAAGAATGAGGGAACTGAGTTTCAGAGACATTCAAATTACTTGCTCAGGACATACAATCAATGGAAGACCCGAGATCTCTTTCACTCAAACCCTTGCTCTTTCCACTCTGCTGCTGCACTGATGACTACTTGTTGGCAGATCAGGTCCTCTGTCCCCTTGGGTTGAGGTGTGCTTTTCAGTGAGGGGGAGTGGGTGATTGGTGATTCTGAAGCGTGTGTGGATAACCAGCTCACTTAACACTAAGCCATCTCCACTGTGGGGACCTGCGTGGTCATGACTAATTGTCATTATGGCCAGTTTACACAGTAATTGCTTGTGTTACACAGATTTGGCCGGAGAAGGTCATTTTTCAAAGCCAAAGTTCTAGTAGCCTGCTGGATGATTCACAGCGGGTCCCGTGACACCTCTGCACTGTTTTAACTTTATATTGTTTGTTAAGTGGGAAGAAAATTATACTTGCCTTAAATTCTTCATAAGCAATTTTAAGTGTTTTGAACCTGCGTTTTTAATGTAAAAATAAGATGTCTTTATTGTCTAATAATGGTCATCTTGTTGGTGAAGAGAAAAGAAAATCTCTTCTCAGTTTGGTCAGTCATCGATAAGGAGTCAATGAAACATTATAAATAATGACTCAGAAAGGAGAGCTATAAGCACATCAATCCTATTTCCTATTCCTGAGCACACGGGAACATCCTAACTCCTCCTTGCTAGGTTGGGGTCATGTGACAGGGTTCTGGCCCAAAAAATTAAGACAGAAGAATATAAGCCACTTCTAGTCCTGCCCCTTAAAAACATCTTAAACAGTATTACAGCTTCGCTTCCCTTCCACGGTGTTTAATTGCCACTGGTTTAAGATTCTAGCATCACGGAGTGGAAAGAAGGTATGTTCCTGAGTCACCACTTAGAAGAGAGCTTCCAAGGAGAACTGCCAGGGTTGCCTAGACAGTGGCATGAGGGAGGAATGAACTTATGTGTGAGACCACTGAGATTGTTGTTATAGATTGTTGTTATAGTAACAGGTATTTATGGCTCTAGTACAGAAAGTGGTACCAGAAGTAGGGTGTTGACATAACCAAATTCGTATTCCTTGGCTGTTACACTATTTTAAATTTGTATCATTGGTTTAGAAGTTCAGCATCAGACAGAAAAGCAGCTTAATCAGAAAATGGAAAATAGAAATTCAGGTTGTGCAGTGACAAATAATTTAGTATAACTAGTGCCTCCTATTAATTAGAAGATAGCCACGTGCACAGTTTATACCTTTAGGGGAAATGGTGAAAAACAGAATTTCAGCAGTGTCTATAGTATGACAAGAAAGATGTGTATTACAAGAGATGACTCAGGAAATCATCACGAGTTTGCAAGCAGAAATAGAATCCAGAATCCAGAAATTTGGGCTGTACGATTGGAAGAAATACATTTATTTTAGACTCACACAGTAAGAAATGGTACCAAGAAGGGCTTTAAGTGACAAATCTCTAGTAAAAGTTCTCAATTGATTGGAATTATTTGAGACAAATCAAGTGTGTGGTCTCCCCATCTATTATTTCTGAGAGCCTTAATGCCTTTAGATAATTGTATTGAGAAAAGAAAAGGCATGAAGGAGAAGAGGCAAAGGAAAAAACCTAGATTTGATAACAACGTCTAGAAAATAACTGGGTGTGGTGGTTGGCACATGGACCTGACCGGAAGCAGATATTTCCTATGCCTTCTAGGTTTTCCAGGATTGCGTTACCAAAGAATCCAGGGGCCTAGACCTAAAAAGTCCTTCCTTGTTCAAGGCTTAAAATAATTCTTGAGTTCCAAACCCATTCCAGACTGAGCAGAAGTCAAGCTTTTAGAATGACATTGTTCCGAATGAAGGGTGTTCCCCCAAACTCACTTCACATGTGGCCAAGGAGAAGAACAAAGGAGGGAGTCCTTTCTGGAGCAAACTCCATACACATCCACCATGTCTGGGGTATGGACTGGACAGTGCTGACCCAGAAGGGTTTTAGCATGGTTGTGGACCATAATGATGATTGTTGTGCATTATTTCCCTTTTCAGATGGATTATTTGTTGTTCTTTTCCTACCATTAAAAATGGGGTGTGATGGTGGGGAAGTTGAGAAGCAAATAATTTGTCTTTTTAATATGTGGGCTACCATACCTAGAAGTACTGTATCAGACTGATAGTGAAGATGGGCCATCACCCAAGTGTTCTAGACATTGATCTGAAAGTCGTGACTGGATAGGACCTTGACTTGTGAAGTGAGAGTGCTGTGTGCATAACAGGAAGAGTATAATGGATATTGGACGTCCAGGAGGGCAGAGTATGGCAAAAATCTTTCAGTGTTCACCATTTTGGGTTTTTTTTGGACATGAGGAAGGCGACATCTCCCAGGCTGCCTTGAAGTTAGATGGGCCATGTGACCCTGAGCTTTGCCCAGTGGAATCTGGGCAGATGACTGTTACTTTGAGGCTACCTGTATTAAAACCTGGTGTGCCTTCTTTTTCTTTCATCTGAATAGTTGAAAGCAAAGGACTCAGGGATTGGAAAGCCACACAATGGAAAGAGCCCGACCTACATCAGACGTTCGTAAGTAAGTAATAGCTTTGTACAGGGTTCTAGTACTCATATTGGGAAATTGTATTTTATAGCAGCCTGCATTGATTACCTTAACTTATACTCTAGAGCTGGAAGAGCTCTTTATTGCTCTTGAAAGGAGTGACATCATCCTCCTTCCCCATTATCATCATCGTTCAAAAAATACTTTTTGAGTATCTACAACTTGTCAAGCTCCATGACAGAGACTGGAAGGCAAAAAGGAATGAAACTTTGTTCCTGGTATTGTCTATAATCTGGTGGAGAAACAGATAGCTAAACAGAGGACATCAAGAATTATATCCTGAGCGTCACACCATTAACATAGGATGTAGTTCATTCTGGGGGTGGGGGTGGGGGCAGCGAGAGGTACAGATGTCACAGAGAGAGTCACATGTGTATCAGGTTCTAAGGGATGAAGAGGGATTTCCTGGGCAAATAGGGCAGGTGGCAGGCATTCTAAGCAGAAGTAACAATTAGTGTGAAGACATACCGATCTACAAGTTAGGAAAATGACACTGATTTCTATACTTGGAGATGGAAAACGCATTTATGATTCTCATCCTCTCCCTCCAATGTATCATCCTACCACCAAAATTATTTAACAATTTCCATACAGAGTGACCACATGGATTTGATCCTGTTCTCCAGAGGATCTCAGCTCAAGGGAGTGTAGGTAGCAGATTACATACTGACCAGAAGAGTTGCCCATAGAATGCTCTATTATTTCCTTGCTCTGTAATATGGGCCAAGTTCACCTGACTTGTCTTTTTCTTACTCGTACTGCTGTACCCAAGAGAAAACTCATATTTATCCTTTCTGACTTGAGAATTTGTTATGCAAATCTGGTAAATGAAATATGTGAAAACTGATCTGAAAAAAATACACAAAGACCATATATATATGTTTATATTTTACAAAGACAGTTAATAAAGGAGGGTTGCAGTGGCATGGGCCATGGTCTGTAGCAGTTTCTAGCGTCATACCATTAAAGGGCCCATTTTACTTCTTTCTGGTGGCAGGTGACTGGTATCCTCAGACAGATCCTACCTGCTAGTGGTACACCTGGAGGGAGAGCCACTCTCGGAGGATGGGGACACGTGATGTAGAGAGGGCTGTGTGGCAGTCCAGACCAGGTGGAGATGTTTACTCAGCATGCATGAAGGCAACACTGTGAGAGCAGGAATAGGGATCAAAGTTTAAGAAGGAAATAAACATTTTAGTCAGAGGGTGGCTGGTTTAGGGGGTGAGTGGGGAAGGCTCTCAAAAGGGAAACAAATCAGCAGACCTGGGCCCAGTCAGGATGTAGTGTGTTCGTGAGTGGGGACCAGTGGTTCAGAATTAAGGGTTCCAACAGTGAAGGCATTGGAGGACCATGTATCACGGGAATCCCTTCTCTGTGGCAGAATAGCGCATTTTCATTATACATAGACATGTAGGGCGTGGCAAAGAGCTCCGAACCTCTGTCCTTACCCTGAGAGCTCCAAGTGAAATAACTGCTTGGTCAGTGACTTCCTGCCATCAGCCTGCCGCCCCATTTCTGCTTGTGGAACAGAACACACGCTACTGCTTCAGCATGTCAGGGACTCTCCATCTATCGGTGGCGCTTAAGGAGGCTACAGGGCAGGCATGGGGATGCCATCGGCCCCCTTGATTGACAAGAAGTGCCTCAGATTGCCCATTTTCGCTGGTGGTCCTTCACCCAGCTGTGAAACATGCAGTTCTCTAAAAACCCTCTTAAGCCTGTAGAGATTATTATAATCTATAACCTTGCAAGGACATGCGTCCCACATATGCGGCTACTTTGGAAAATAGTACTTCCATGTCCTTTGAGATCTTAAACCTGCCTCATTGACGAATGAATGTCTCTAGTATTTTTTAACATAATTACAATAGACATTTATTTAAAGTAATACAAGGGTCCCCGGATGGCTCAGTCAGTTAAGCATCTGCCTTCGGCTCAGGTCATGATCCCAGGGTCTCGGGACGGAGCCCCGCGTTGGGCTCCCTGCTCAGTGGAGAGGCTGCTTCTCTCTCTGCCTCTCCTCCTTGCTCATGCTTTCTCTCTCTCTCTCTCAAATAAATAAATAAAATTGGAAAAAAAAATCTTTTAAAGTAACACATTGGCAGCTCAAATAGTTCTAAATAGTACATTTCAGGTTTACCCAACTTCTTAGACATATTGGAAGGCAGCTGCAACCGCAGATTTCCATTCCGTGATTCTTTCTTTGCCCATTCTTCTATCTTTTTTCTTTCCTGAATAACTTCTTCCAGATATGGTTCAAGGTAAAATTTGTCCTCCTCATATTCTGTCCCCTCATGGTCAGGTCGGGTGTTCTCTCAACGTAAAACATCCTGGTGTTATAAAGGTTCTCAGAAAGCCTTCGTGTGGCTCGTTTCACACTGTATCATCTCATATTAACCGCAGTTCATGGACCCCCGCAGCGCAGCAGAAGCATTTCCAGATACCTTCCAGCTACCAGCTCAATGCCGCCACAGCAGGCCTGCTCGCCATTTTGACCCAAGACCACAGCATTGGACGCTTCTAGTATTCTGAGATGGATAAACCATTTCAAGTTTATCCACCGAGTTCTTAAAGATCGTGGCTGAGGTCTCGAGCTTTATCTTCGTAACCTAGGCCTATATGACGTTCCCTAACTCAAAGTCACTAACGATGCCTCTGAGAAGCTCATGCCCAACAAAACCCAGCCTAGGGATGTTGGGTGACCTTGTGGCCCATCCAAGCCTCTGATAAATCCTTGAAGCTTTAACCCTGCCCTCGTCCTCTCCCCACTCCCCAGTGCCCTCTCTTTCACTTTGTGTTGGCATTAACGGTATAAAGAGCTACCTTCTCATCTGACTAATGCTAATTCACCTCCATCCCTGGTCATTTGCTACCTATTAGAAATATCCTGACAGCCTGCCTCTCATTACCATTGCACCAGGTCCAGCTCCCAAGAATAACCTTCTAAGGAGGATGAAATGTATGCCAATGGCATCTAATACCAGGGCATTCGCATTCATATTTTTAGCAGCACATATCAGTGAGCCCAACCTTTAGTGTACTCTATGTACTTTTAATAATCTCCATAAAAGCCTGATTTCCAATCCCTAGGCTCAAGCTGACAGTGTAAATAAAATCACCCAAATCCACAGGGTAAGAGAAATGAAAATGACAAGGATTAAAATTTGGTCAAACCTCTTTCTTTTTAAAAATTCTGCTTCCCTTCCAATTGGATCACGACCCTCTGTGTGCTCAGCTTAAGACCAGACGGTATGCTTTCACTTTTATTCCTCTCTGCAGCAGGCTTACAGTATTTAGTGAGAGTCTGTAAAGAATGTGTGCTGGGTAGAGAGTTAATACCATAATCCCCTCTCGTTGGGGTCAAATGCTGAATAGAGCAAAAGAATTAGAAAACATGTTACATACAATGGCAGGAAAAAATGCATCAGCACGCTGTTCTGTGAACGCTAGCATCCATCACCCGTGAGGGACGGCCGTGGGGTAGCAGAGTGCGTGAGAGATGCCGATGGGAGTCCGCTTGCGCACAGAAGTCGGACGGAGACCTGAGCACAAGTCTTCACACCCATGTACTCTGGGAAGGGTTTGTCACCATGTTCAATCGCTTCTTTCCAACTACCTGCTCGGAGTTCGTTCCTAAGTAACACATTGAGCCACTAAATTGTTTCACGGAGCTGGACCTTCAGCTATCTCTTTTCACTCTCCAGCCGTGGGTGTGAATATTGTTCTCCAAGTGCTGTAATACATCTGTCTCTGGAGGGTTCTCCTAACGGACAAGGAGAAATGTGAGGCACCGCGGGCAAAAAAGGTTGAGCAGCCACCTTCCATTGTACCTCGGGAAGGTCAACCGAACTCTCCTGGAGTAAGATTACAAGCAAATAAATAACTTTGTCTGGAAGTTCTACCCAGAGAAGTGTGTGTGTGTGTGCGTGTGTGTGTGTGTGTGTGTTTAAATGGTTTAACCAAAAAATGACCAGTCGAATTTATTTTAAATAACACCCTTTGAAGTAGTAACTATTCGAGACCAGCATTTTAAAAATTTTGTTTATTCTTACATTCACGTATAGTAAAATTCTTTGGGATATCGTGTTCTATAGTTTTAACAAGTGCAGAATTGTGGAAGCATTATCACAATCAAAATACTGCACAGCTGCATCACCCTCAAACAGCACCCCTGTGCTGTTTCTTTGTAGTCAAACCTTTCACCCCCTCAACCCTACAAAACTTAAATTCTTATATATGACTTTACATATGTATAACTTGTACAATGACCAGAATGATCACCAGAAATTGTATTTTTATATAATTTATGTGTACTAAAATAACCCAAAACAATGTCGTCTGCACATTTTAAACTAAGTCATATATGTGTGTGTGTGTGTGTGTGTGTGTGTGTATAAAGTACACATATGTAAATAACTAGAGAGCCAATGTTCTCTGATCAAAAAAGGCTTCCTTATTGTGCAATAAGTTCAGTGGCTTCGGGGAAAATAACCTAACCCACTCTTGTGTCTGCGTGAACAAAAATAGCGATTAAATGTATATTGAACTGATTATTAAGCCATGGATTGAGTAGTGATTTTTACTTAAACTTTTTAAAAAGCTCATGAAACTATAACTAGAAATGTGACATTCATAGTGTTGTTGTTGTACCTTAAAGACAGCTAGGAAGGGGGCACCTGGGTGGCTCAGCTGTTAAGCATCTGCCTTCGGCTCAGGTCATGATTCCAGGGTCCCGGGATCAAGTCTTGCATCCGGCTCCCTGCTCAGCAGGAGGCCTGCTTCTTCCTCTCCCACTCCCCCTACTTGTATTCCCTCTCTCACTCAAAAAAAAAGACAGCTAGGAAGGAGACGTGAGGTTTAAGGAAGGGGGAGAAAGATTGTGTGTGTGTGTGTGTGTGTGTGTGTGTGTGTGTGTGTGTGTGAGTGTGTGTGCATGTAGGTGAGATGACGTACATTTACTAGCTCACTAATGATAAAAATTGACTTGTGTTTGCACATAACCAATACTGTGTATGTATATGAGTCAGTGATTAAAAGCTAATGGCCTTAAGGAGAAAACTATTAGAAACATTAACTAGGGTTTTGAGCTATATTTGTGAGGATCATCTTTGTTTACTGAAATCAGACACCAAGATTTATATGAAAATACTGAGCAAGATTGGATTCTAACCAGGAAGTGGAAGACATGGTATGAGTAACTCAGCATATCACCTCTTTCCTGCAGGGACACATTGATGATATTACTAAAGAAATCTTATTTCAAGCAAATAAGTCGTTATTGTTTAAAACAGAAATATTAACGTGTCCTTAATTTTATGCATTATCTCATCTACATTTCTAGTAGCCCAAGGTCACTCTCCTAGTCTTCTCTACTGCCTCCTCCTCCTCTAGTTGATATTCCTTTTCTCACACTTCACTCGTTTTCCTGGAGAAATCATTTATAACTAGAATTAGAGATTCTCTAATTAAAATTAGAGATTCTCAATCTACACCTCCAACCCAGGTTTTCCTCACGAGTTAAAGACACATATTTCTAGCTTTCTACTTGATATCTCTCTCTAGATATTCCACAAGCCCAAACCTAATTTGTCCAAAATGGAGCTGACTCTCAGTCAAACCAAATGGTTCTCCCCCATAGAATTTTCCATATGCTTCCATTAGCTCTTATCTCACTTCCTGTTTCTTTCACTGGACTGAAGGCAACGAACGTGTCTTTTCCCTAGTGCCTGGCACGGTGCCTGGCATCTGGTAGGCATTTATAAATATTTGTGGAAGGAATGAGCGCACATGACACTCATATGCATATAAATAGGGATTTATTTCCACCCTAAACCTCAATGTTTATGAATGGTTTTTAAATGGATGAGTAGCTCTGATACGTATAGATATAAGCATTTGTTCTCACATCGACCACCAACTACCATATCTACATGATGTCTGGAGATGAAATAATGTCTGTTTCATGCAGCAGGGAAAATAATTAGCTCATTTCAGGGCTCTTTTTTCCTATTTTTCTCATTGAAGTCATATTCTTTTTAAATTGAATACGCAACAGAAACATTTCCTATGTCTCAGAAAGTTCCAGATATTATTTTCACTGATCGAATAATAGTGCCTCAGAAAGAAGTTCTTCTTGCTTTCTCCAAAAGATGAGTTGGAAGCATCATGATGACCTCATGGAGAAGCTACTCCTGTTCGACAGTCTGTACTCTCCACCAGTGATTCTCAAAGTGTGGTCCCTGAACCGGCAGCATCAGCAACATGTAGGAACTTAGAGGATGAAAATTCTTGGGCTCCATCCCACACTTTCTGAATCAGAATTTCAGGCATGGAGCCCAACAATCTGTGCTTTAACAGGCTCCCCAGGCGATTTCAACGTATGAAAAAGTTTGAAAACCCCTGTCCTACACTTTCCAGTGAAAGAATTCTCCTGGACTTTTTTCCCACCCATCTCCCCCCATTCAGTTAGGTGCCTCATTAATTTCATATCATGTTCGCACTGAAAAAAGACTTCTATGTTTGACGATGAGTCTTTAGAACAGGGCCTGGCTTCTTGTACCTAAACCGTAAATATAAATGAGGTGTAAGGCAGTAGTTTTTTTTGCTTTTTTTTGTTTTTTGTTTTTTAATTTTATTTATTTATTTGACAGATAGAGATCACAAGTAAGCAGAGAAGCAGGCAGAGAGAGAGAGAGAGGAGGAAGGAGGCTCCCTGCCAAGCAGAGAGCCCGATGCCGAGATCAATCCCAGGACTCTGGGATCATGACCCGAGCCAAAGGTAGAGGTTTTAAACCACTGAGCCACCCAGGCGCCCCTGTTTTTGTTTTTTTAACTTAGTTTTAGCAAGAGAAATTTTCCTCAAGGGAAATACTAGCCCCGTGTGCATGCATGCTCGTGTGTCGGATAAACAGGAATTACTGTGATTGAATGTGGTTGACAGGATGGGGTACATCCATTCCACCAGGCTTCCTCCCACTCAACCCTTTCCTCCATGACCCCTCCAGGGAACAGAACTTGAAAACCACAGAGGAGGTGGAAAGGGAACTAGATGAGGAGTCAGGGGACCTGGGCTCTAGTTTATTTCTTTGGGTAATTCATTTAGTCTCTCCGAGCCACATTCTCATTGCCTGAACATGGTGGGTAATCTGTAATTCCTTGTCCAATTGGAAGTTTCTTTGTTTGTTTGTTTTTTATTGTTTAGCTTGTGATAGAAAGAGATCTGGGCTGTCTCAAAAGTTCTCCCTTCCTTGGAGACTCAGGAATAAATGTTGGCTTTGCCATGTGCTCATCTTCTGTCTTTTCCTTCAGTATTGACTTCCAGGCATTAATGAATAAACAGGGCCAGGCTGCCACCATTAGGAGTGCCAATAAAGAGAAGAAAATCTTCCACCAGAGTCACATTAACATTGAACAGATTTTCAACCTCCACATTTGACTGGGAATGTGGGCTGATGATAAGGGCATATGTGAAGAATTTAGAGAATATAGCAAAACATAGTTGCGTTGGCCTTTTCCGCAGCCTCGCTTCCACCTTCTCTTTCATTCCTCCCCTCTCTTCTTGTTGATTCCCCTCCTTCCCCTCTTCGTCCTCCTCTTCTTCAGAGAGCTGGCAAAGTACTGGCCCACAGTCACTCTCCCCGTGTGACATTAACCCGGCCCTGTTACTTCCAAGGCCAAAATCCACAATGCGTACCAAAGTGTGCAGGTGCCCCCAAGTATTGCCAGTGTTAGGTTCCCTCTCCCTCTTGCAGGGATCTGTGTGTTTCCATCTTCTTTCTCCCCGACTTTCTCTTGCTCCCTCCCATGTCCTTCTCTTCTTTCTTTCAGATCCCCTGACTGCCTGAGGCCACTTCTGGGAGACCGCTCTGAGCTTCCCCGTGGCTCTCAGGCTGAGGGTGGGAGGTGAGCCCAGAACCGTGCTCTCTCATTGCTATAAGATGAAATGTTTCTGTCCCTCCAAAATTCCTATGTTGAAGCCTAATGCCCAGTGTGATGGTATTCAGAGGGGGAGCATTTGGGAAGTGATTAGTCAGGAGGGCAAAGCCCTCCTGAGTGGGATTAGTGCCCTTCTCCCAGATCCCAGAGAGCTCCCTCCTCCCTTCTGCCATGGGAAGGTACAGTGAGGAGACAGACATCTGTGAACCAGTAAGTGGGTCCTCACCAGACACCGGATCTTCCACCGCCTTGGTCTTGGACTCCAACCTCCAGAACAGTGAGAGACAAATTTCTGTCGCTTACAAGCCACCCCGTCTGTGGTATCGTGTCGCCAGCACAGACTAAGACACCCGTCCTGATGTGAAGTAGGGTTTGCACGTGTGTGGGAGGGAGGTGGTGGTAGGAGAGCATTGGAGACCTGAGGGAGCAGGGCGGTCTGGCCTATAACTCCTGAAACTTTACTCCCACAAAGTGTCCTATGACACCTTTGGAAAGAAGGTCACTCTGGCCCCTGCTCAGCCAACAGCAAGGGGCTCATCTCTGAGATGCAGAGACCTCGCTCTATCCGTCATTCCCTGGTGTGTCCGAGGTCTTGACAGAAATACCAGACGCACTTTAATTGAATTTGTGGACCAGAAACGGCCTGACAGGGAAAGCATGTTGATAAGAATCTAGGTTCTAGCTTACATTTTCACATTAGACTGTACTGCTCATGCACAGACAATTATTTTTTAAATGGGATTTTAAAAATGGAATCTATATGTCTGTGCTTTTGTTTGCTTTTATCGTATAGAAAACTGAAGTACTAGATTATTGCTTTGGCCAGCTGTTAGCTTTATCCACCCCCTTTTCCTCTCTCTCCTGATGTTGAGCTCCCCCGCCCCAGCCAAAGCTTTAGTCTCTATTTTTTTTTCTCTGCATGTAAATGGGTACACATCTCACTTCACCTATCTTTTGCCCTTGTGCTTCTGGTGAACCCCTAATCTACTTCATTTTCCTTCTCAGGCAAACTCTTTGAGCCAAGACTTAATACTTGGGGTCCACAGGGGTGCCCCTGCTGTCTTCCTTACAACCACCCATGAATCCCGGAGCTTCCCTTACCCCCAACCCCCACCCTGCTGAAACCGCTCTTGCCCGGGTGCCCATCTCCAGGGCCCGGGCAGCGCAGCAGTCATTACGACCTTCAGCCTCTCTCAGGAAAACTGATTATTTCCTTCCTGAGTCTCTTCCCTCCTTCAGAGTCCACAGCCCCGCCCTCCTCTGCTTTTTTCATTGTTGCGTCTTCATTCACTCTTCCCAGCCTCAGTCGGTCCTTTAAATGTTAGGGCTCCCTGCAGTTCTGTCTTCTGCCCCCTGTTTTTCTGTGCTGCTCACTCACCCTGGACAAACCCTCCACACCCAGGGATTCAACGCTCACCTCCGAGCCTACACTTTCTAGACCTTCACCTGTACCCCAGGTCCACCTTTCTTGGGCTCCAGACGCATTTATTTTAGAGTGTCTCCACTTCAGCGTTGGCTCAAACTTCATCCTGTGAACAAATTTAACTTGTAAACGCTGCTCCTTCTCCTTGCTGAAGACTACCATCCACCATCCCAGTGAGGAACCGAGACTCATCCTCGACTTGGCTAGACCTAAGTTCCATCAGTCGGACCCTCCTTGGATTACCTTGGACGATTTTCTCTGCTCTCCCACCAGCTGCTATCACTAGCACCTGGGTTTTAGTTCAGGCTGGGTCCGCTTTTCATCTGGGCCAATGCCTTCTGGCCTCCCTGCCCTCAGCCGCTCCCACTTCCAAGTCTTCTGCCACCTGTTTTCCAGACCATCCTTGTAAAACGGTATTGTCCACATAGTAGCTTCGAGGCACATGTAACTATTTAAATAAAATTAAGTAAAATTTAAAATTCAGTTCCTGGGGCCCCTGAGGGGTGCAGTTAAGCATCCAACTCTTGGTTTTGGCTCAGGATGCCATTTCAGGGTTCTGAGATCGAGCCCCGAGTTGGGCTCCATGCTCAGTGGTGTGTCTGCTTAAGACTCTCTCTCCCTCTCCCTCTTCCTCCCGCACCCACACTCTCTCTTGCAATCTAAAAACAAATAAACCCTTTAAAAAATTGAATAAAATTCAGCTCCTCAGCCATGCTAGCCACATTTTAAGTACTGAATGATGAGCCCGGGTGGCTAATGGTTACCCTCTGCACAGTACAGATAGAGAGCTGTTCCATCAGTGCAGAAAGTTTACTTCGATAGTGCTGTTTTAGAATGTGATGTGATCATGTTTTATCCCTGCTTGCTTCCATCAGGATTCCCCACATGCTTCAGAGGAAACCCCAAACTCATTTGCTTAGCAGGTAAGCTCCTGCCTTCAGTCCACTCTCACTCTCATTGCCCCTCCCCTCGAGCCTTTGCTTCCCTTGCGTCAACCCACTGCTCCCATCCCCATGCCTCTGTGCTTTTGGTTACGCTGTCCCTGCCCCTTCGAAGGGCTGCCTTTCTCTGTCCCTTTAGAACTCCTGTATATTCTTCAAGCTCAGCTCAAGAGTCATTCTCTCTGTGAAGCTTTTCCTTGCCTTTCTGGACAGAGTTTAGACTCAGCTTTTTGTAACTTCCACTAGAAGCTTATATTGCTGTGACAGTCATCATTTGAAAGAAAAAACTATTGAGTCACCATGAAAGTCCAAATAATGCTACCTACCCCCAACCCCCACCCAGAAGACAACCATGTCCTAATCTCCCAAATTTGGGAATATATGACCTGATGTGGCAAAAGGGACTTTGCAAGTGTGATTGAGTTAAGCACCTTGAGATGGGGGAGATGATCATGGATTATCCAGCTGGGCCAATGATATAATCACAAAGGTCCTTATAAGAGGGATATAGGGATGTCAAAGTCTGAGATATAGAGAAAAGGATATGGGATGTTGGGAGCAGAGTTTGGAGTGATGTACTTTGAAGATGGAGGAAGGGGTCACAAGACAACACATGAAGGTAACATTTGGAAGTGCCTAAGAGTCAAGGAAACAGATTCTTCCCTAGAGCCTCCAGAAGGAACACAGCCCTGCTGACCCATTTTTGGACTTCTGACTTCCAGAATATAACAGAATGACTTTGTGTTGTTTTCAACCACTAAGTTGGTGGTAATTTGTTACAGCAGCAAGAGAAAACCAATATATTTATTCTCTCAACTATCCATCAAACATCTATGCCACATATAAATTCATATGGTTTTACTGAGCACCTGCTTTGTGCCAGATGTAGTATTGTATGCTAAGAGTACAATAATGAATAAGATCCAATTGCTGTTGGGGGAGGTAGGGCGGGCCAAGGGAGAAGGCAGGAGTCCTGAAACTTGGAATTGTAAGGGGCTTCCCTCTAAAGTTGAGGCTGTTTTCTGCAGATAATGCAGAGCCATTGAAGGACTTGGCCTTGTTAGTTCATGACCGGATCTTTGACTGCCCTAGTGTGGAAGTGGACTGATGCTCTAGCAGGAAGACACACCAGTCTGCTTGCCATATCAAGGTGAAAAATGATGAAGACCGGAACTGTGGGAGGGCAGTGAGGAAGGGCATCTGGTCGTATTTAGGTAGGATTTCAGAGGTAGAATTGATGGGATTTTGTGATCAATTCGATACTGTGCCTGAGAGGCAGAATCCAAGATGACTCTGCTCCAAGATGACTCTGAGAACGGGTGACTCTAAGCTCCGTGCCTGGCACACAGTGGATAAGAAACAATTGTCTTGAATTGAATTGTGTGGCAAGAAGACAATGGAGTAGATCATCACTGGGAGGGAAGGATGATGCCAATGAATCTGAATAGTGGAGGAAAATAAATAGAAGAATAAGTGTGTGTGTGTGTGTGTGTGTGCACAGGGTGCTGGGAAAAGGATGTGAAATGTGTGCCCTGTTAGCCTGTATGATTTTTACTGCTCAATTTAAGCTTTTGTTCTTTAAACTAGAACCGTGTTCAGAGGGAGAATTTAGAAAGCTGTATAACCACACCGAAGATGTCAGATTTCTCTCAATGGCAAGTTTACCTACTGTTTTTATCTGAAATGGTTTGGGGCAGGGGAAAGAGAATACATAGTTTGGGTTGATTTTTGGTGCATTTGCTATATTATTCTGGAGAGGGCAATGTCTCTGTTTTCTTCCTCTACTATGGGCAAGCCTCATGTCTACACCTAGGACTGGAATGTGCTCTGGCACTGTGTGGGGTTATTTGCACACACCCCCCCCCCGCCTTGCCCAAGACTCCTTGACATGACCACATGGTGGTGAATGTTCACTGTATTGAGAAGACACTTACAGTACCTGCTCGTCAGAGCGGCATCCCGATTCCATCACACTAATGGGAAGGTCTATACAATTATTTCACAAAGGCCCTGAAGCCCTTGTTTCCCAACAGCCTTGCTCTGTGGCATATAGACTGTGTTCCCAAACAGTCAAGTAGGGCCCTTGGTGGTTGGACAAATCTCTTCTTAGATCTGTGTTCACATAGAATATTATTCTAAGAGGTATTAATTGTGACTCTGTAGATTGAACAAAGGGGAAAACTCTTACGGTCTAATTAGTTTGGAAAATTCTGGGTTGAACAGATGTACTTAAGTCTGCAGGACTTTGCAGAAGCTTTTACAAACAAAGACACTTTACAAACAAATACACTCTGTGAATGTCTGAGAGTGGGGTAAAGATTTTCCCAAACGTATATGACTCCAGAGCACTAGAAACATGATGTGGCAAAGTGTTCCACGCAACAGAAAAGGTTGTCCTACTGAGACAGTGGATGTCCAAGATGTTCTCATATGCCAGGCACACTCTGTGGGAGGCCACAGGGATGACATTTAGCCATTATCCACCTTCACAAAGCCTCCAGTGGGCATGAATCACTAAAGATAGACTGAAATGGTAATTGGACCAATCTTTTTGTTCTGACATTTTTAGTTTGGATTTGAACTCACTTGGCTGATGTGCCAGGATACAGTTATAATTCAGAGCTGCTAATATCATCATTCCATTTCTTTTTAATAAAAGATTTACTTAGTTATTTGAGAGAGAGCACGGGGAAGGGCAGAGGGAGAGAGAGAGAGAATCCTCAAGCAGACTCCCTGCTGAGTGCAGGGTCTGATGTAGGGCTCAGTCCCCAGACCCTGAGTTCATGACCTGAGCTGACACCAAGAGTCAGCTGCTTAACCTACTGAGCTACCCAGGTGCCCCTCGACATTTCAGATCTTATCACACTTACCATTTCCTTCCCCTACCCCTCAAAGGTCTTCTTATAATAAAACAACCCATTCTGGTTTCCTTAAAAATTGTTTTAAAAATACTTTGCAGGGTGCCTGCAAAAACAGGGTTAAGCATTTGCCTTCGGCTCAGGTCATGATCCCAGGGTCCTGGGATCAAGCCCCTCGTTGGGCTTCCTTTTCAGTGGAAAGTCTGTTTCTCCCTCTTCCTCTGGCCCTCCCACCACTCCTGCTTTCTTTCTCACTCAGGTGCTCGCTCTCGCTCTCAAATAAATAAATAAATAAATAAAATATTTTTAAAAATACTTTGAAAACACTAGTTAACTTTCTTTGGATATTAGAGCATAATACAACAGTAACTTATTTATGTTCTGTTTTTCCTAATCCCATGTGACTACAAATGCACAGTATTTTGTAGTTTTCAGGGATTTTTATCATCTAGAATCTCCTTTGATCCTTAAAACAACTTTATAGGGAGGAGACAATGAAATCACATATCTTAATCTGTTTGGGCTGATATAAGAAAACACCAAAGAATGGATAGCTTCTAAACATCAGAAATGTATTGCTCACAGTACTGGAAGCTAGAAGTCCAAGGCTGGGGTATGGTGCCGGCATGGTGAAGGTTCTGGTGAGAGCCCTCTTCGGGATTGGAGACGGATGACTTCCTGCTTTGTCTTCACACAGTGGACTAGGTTAGGGAACTTTCTGGAGTTGATAGGAGCACTAATTCCACTTATGAGAGTTCTACTCTCCTGACCTAATCCCCTCCCAGAGCCCCCACCTCCTAACACCATCACAGTGGGCATGAGGTTTCGACCTATGAAATTTGGGAGGACACAAACATTTCTATTTTATATAGAAAAAGTGTGGCACATATCATATTTGGATGCCTCGCTCCTACCAGGGATTGAGCTAAGTGTCTCACATGTATGAGCTCGTTTAAAGCTCTTACCAGGTCTCCGTATTAGGACACGCTCTGCTCAGGTTAGAAACAAAGAACTTGAGGCTGAGTGAAGTTCTCCAAGGTCACAGAACTCACACAAGGAGAGCTGGTGTTGGAGCATGTTTGTTTAGCCCCCAGATCCACTCTCCTTCCACGGCGCCATCTGGAAAGATGAGGCTGAGACCAAGGGCAGTGAAAGATGGCCCAAGTTCACACAGGGAGTTTGGGGAAAGTGCTAATTCACTTGACTTTTAGTCCAAGGGCTTCTCTTCTACATATTTTTGCCAGGTCACTGGAGGGCATTTTCAAGAATAAGTAATGACCTGTGAAATGTCGCTGACAGCAGCAACGATAACAAACCAAAGAGAGGAATAAGGAGGAGGAAAAATCTCCCACCTGCCCCTCCATGGCCTCAGAGTCGCAAGGTAGACTGAGAAAAATGCCACCCCAACTTTGTTCTCTTTGTCACACAGGTGAGGGACTGGGAGGGCAGCGATAGAAAGAGGGAGGTTAGGCTCTTCTTGCCTCTTCTCATCAAGACCAAGAAGAAAACAGAGCAAATTCTACCCCCTCCCCCGCAGGTCCCCCTCTAGGGTCATCCACTGTTTCCACTAACCAGATGCACTCGCTTCCATCACTCTCCCTGGGGCTCTCTGGGGGGGTGAATCCCTGTGCCGGGGCCGTGGGGGCCGCTGTGGAGGGAAGTGGGGCACGTTTTCTCAGAGCCTGCAGAATGACCAGAGAGGCTGACTGTGAAACCATGACTGGAAAGGCACAAACTGCCAGGAAAGCGGGAGGCCAGGCACTTGGGGGATGAAGAGGGAGTCTTGGGCACGTAGTGCACACAAAGTTCATGGTCATCACTGGGAACTATGGCCGAGGGCGTCCTGCTTGCGTTCACGTGTCTTCCATTCGTCAGGGCACTTGACTGCGTAGCCCCTGAAACACAACCAAACACCGTGGGGCACATTTTTGTTGCCACTTTCCCAAACCTACAGCCCTCTGGAAGCTGTCCTTGAAACCAGGTGGGAGCACAAAGGTAGCTGTGTTTCCATACCCTGGCTTCCCCCTGAGAGCTCCTTGACCTGCACCCTGCAAGAGAGTGAATCGTGAAGCCAGAGAAAGTGGCCTGGTGTGTAGGGTGATACTGAGTTCCCGCCCTCCCTCCTGGGGGCTCGGAGTGTCTATGTTCATGTTCCGCCTCTGTTTCCCAACTGTCCCTTTCCCCCTAATGCAGTGACGGGCAGAGTCTGAGCTTGGGCCCTGTGCAGGGTCACTGCAGGTCAGAATCCTGCGGGAAACCCTTCAGCTTCGGTCTTTGTTCATTCAGCCTCTGCGGGCTGAGCAGAAATGGAGTGGTCCAAAGGCAAAGTCTACTGGTTGGAGCAAAGGCCAGCAGGAGCCAATGGACCTGAATCTATCGCCGCCATTTTGGATTATTTTATTATTGGTGTATTCACGTCTTTGTGATTGAAGATCTGCAGGTCAGGACTGACTTCTGCGATCAACAAAAACTTTGAGGATGATGAGGGAAATACAGAAAAGGGTTCAGCCTTCTCAAAAAAAAAAAAAAAAAAAAGCACTTTATAAATCCAAGGCAGTTACGGTCTCTTGGGTGAAAAATTCCAATGGGCTCACTCGCCTTGGCCGCACTTACGTGAGCCAGTGCACAGTGTTTTCCCCCTTGAACACTTAGGCTTCCAGATCATTAGGCTGAGAGAAACAAAAGTGCTTCCCTTGAGGAAACCTGGAGTCACTGCTCTGCTATTCTCCCGGCCTCGCCACTGATTCAGGGAATCTCTGAGAATCTCTGGAAGGGACTTCAGAAGTCATTTAGTCCAGCTGCCAGTGTATTCCCTCGATAAGCAGACAAGTGGGAATATAAAGTAAAAGTGCCGTTAATTCTCAATTATTTGGATATAGATTGTCCACAGGCATGGAGAGCGAAATTTGTGTCTTTGGAGATAGCGATTGGGTATCTTCTTCTCTGTTCCTTCTCCAAGCTAAACAATCACAGATCATGTTAGTGGTCCTTAGAGGACTGATTTCAGAGTTTGGAAATCCCATAAATTGAAGCCATCTTTGCCTAACTAGGTTGATGCTGCCTTCATTTTCATTCCAGAAACTTTTGGCTATTCCCCATTCAGAAGGGATTGACTGCATTTGAAATGGGATGACAGAGGAATTATTCTCACTGAGATTACCCTTCGGCTCCATCCCAGAACGAGAGACTCTGCGAACGGCTATTGCCATAATGACTAGCAATCACGGCACAATCACGGAAATGAATTAAATTATTAATTTCAGTAGCACCCCATGGTGCATTTATAAATTCCACCATCTGGGGAACATAAATATGGAGGTCCACATTCTAAACTTGGAGGCATGGTGCTAAGTGCCAAGGGCTGTATCTTTGAAGGCAGTAAAGATTTTTCAAGATACTATATGTGGAGCGGCAAGCTGTGCATTTGAGAGAAGGCTCTGTCCCTGAGTCTCTATTAGCTTTACCATTTATTTAAGGCTCTCTTCTCTCTTAATTTTTAACCAGTTCTTATCTTACAGACCCAGTGCGTCAAAATCCACAGGATGGAAAATAAACTAAACCTCACACTTGAACTAGTGCGTCCCTCACTCCCTTTTCTCTTCATTGAATTTCCTTTTGTCCTCCCCCAAAGTCTCTTACTGACGGGCTTCAAATATGTAAATCTCTCTGTTAATAAGTTCTTCGTACTGAGACTGCTATTCTTGGGTTTTGAATGTTTTCAAAATCCATTTAAAGCTTTAAGTTAATTGTTTCTGAAGCATGGGGGGATGGGGGACCAGGAGTGGTGTGTAACCTACTCTAATAAAAGAGATTTCTCTTTCCTTCCTTACGTGGAACCATTTGGCCAGATGTTGGGGTTCAGCAAGCCTTCCCTGTTTGCCATCTGTGACATCCCCAAGGGCCAGTGGGAGAGGGGCACTTCTGAAGAGCGTATGTAAATGACTTCCACGGAGCCCTGCAGGGGCACGGTAGGCCATCTTCTTCCTACTACGGATTACCAACTCAAAGCCAAGAAACATTCTGGACCTCGGCCTCTCTGCCACAGTTTCCTAATATCCACAACTTGGATTTCTAATCAACGAGTTTGCTTAAGAAGCAGAAGAAGAATGCATACAGCCTTCCACGGGATAAATAATTCTATGGCATCGGTGGTGGTGTGCAGCTCTCGATTTTTTAGCTCTCTGTACATCAGAGGCTTTGAAACAATTTGAGCATCTTACACTAGAGGATGATGAAGAGGCTGTTGAACAGCAGAGTTCTTCATTTCAATGCTTCTTCTTGGGCACATGCACCCAGACATAGCTCAGTCCGTTCTGTAAATTAAGGAGACGTGCAGGCCAGTGATTTCTAGTTGAGGCAGAGGGTCTGCTCTCAGGGTCCCCCCTTGGCCCCATGATGCCCGCACGGGTGCTGATGTTCACTGGCTCTGGTATGTGGGCTTCAGGGAAAGTGTTTGAGGATGGGACGCTTTTGCAGCTGTCTTGCAGGTGGGTTCCCTTGAATTCCCTGGGGTGTCAACCATCAGGGGAGCTTGGGATGTGGTGATCTGAAGCTCTGGGAATAGGTGGTTTTTGCCTAATTTGATTTTCGTTCCTTCGTTGTTTTAGATGCCATTCTCCTACCACAGCCAGATTAGCTTATCTTTAACCATTTACAACAAGAGAATAAACAGAAGCAGCGATCACAGTAGATTTGCATAAAACTGCTGATCTTCATGGCAAGGTCCTAGCCAATAGCTTCCCTGTCTGTCCCTGGATTGTAGACATTAATGTTCATCAACTTTGAGGAGCTGGATCTCTAGGGACACCCATGTCCTGAGTTTACTAATGATAATGAAGGGCCCCCAATCAGTGATTTCTGCAGTTGAGCCACAAGATTCCCCACCCCTGTACGAGTTGTAGACTGGAATAATTACAGTCTAAGTAGTGATGATAAGGAGGAAATGTAATGTCGTTGGAGTTAGTGGCCTGAGAAAACCAACGTTTCCAGCTTCAGGAGCATCTGTTTGCTGTTATCAAGGGGGAAAGGGTCAAAGCAAAGAGAACTTCCCCAGATCTGTATGAGTTCAGTAGCTGGGAAGAACTCTGCAAAGTTATCATTAAAAACGAAACGAAACAAAACAACCCAAAACATAATAAACAACAAGATTCCAGCATCTTGCTCCCTGCTCCCAGCAGCGGGAAGACAAGCAGCTGGTACTGTTTCCGAGGTGGAAATCTTGAGCGGTACTGCTCTGCTATCAGCCAACGTGGGTGAGCCCGGAGGAGCCAGTGTGACTTTGCTGTGGAGCCCGAGTTTGCTTCTGACTCACACATCAGAGGAAACCTCTCTCACACAGCGTGGAGAAGCTCACTGTCTTAAGGTGAGCCGGTCACCCCTCTTGGTAACAGCAGCTCTTCTTTTCTCTCTGGGTGTCAGAGTAGCTCACCCTAAACCACCAGCAGCTTTACACTAATGAGCTGATCTCCTCTGAGACCCAGGTCAAGTGCCCTGCCCAAGGCCATGATGGAGGGCCCGTGGAGACAGCAGGCCTGGCGAGCATGGCGTCCTGCCAGACAATGCCTCTCCCCTACAGTCTCCTTGACTCTCGCTACCCGGATAGACACACCATCTGACACTGCCCTGCAGTGAATAAAGGAAAAGAAGAAACCAGCATTTCTTTCTGAGATGAAAGCATATGGTGCTATCAAGGTGGGGAGGCGGGGAGAAGGAGGCCTGGGAAGATTCAAAAGTCTGTTGGTTATACCTGTAAGGACAAGCCATGTAAGCGAGAAGAAAAATGTTTTCTCGCTTCTTGGGCAACGTCTACACAGCCCTTCACCCCAGGAAGGGAGAATGCCTGCCTGAGTGAGGACCAGCTCTAAATGGGCTGGCACTTCTTGTTCAAGGGTAATTGCTTACCCAGGGGACAACTTCCAGGTGAATTTTTCTTTATAATAAGATTTGATGGCCAATTTAATTGGTCGTTTGGGCCACGGGATAGAGAAGCCATATAGCCCTATGAAGAATTCTATAGGGAAATCTAAATAAAATTTAGATCCCTTCTAAGATGGCCGCTAGAAGGGAAGAGGAAATTGACAAACATCAAAACAAGATCTTTGTAGGGCTCACCTGGCTTCACACGCCATTTTTCTACTCAGATGCTTCCTGAGTTTTTCAAATGATCAGATATCTGATTTTTTTTTTTCAAATTACCAGATTTCAAGAAATCTGATAATTTCATGAATTATCAGATTTGGCTTCTTGCTGCTTTAGGGGGCCATTCTGCAGAGGTCTGGAAGAGATAGCCTTCATCAGAACAGGGGCGGGGGTTGGGGGAGGGAATTTTGGTTTCCCCAGACCCTGCCCAGCCACCCTGCGGGCTAAGAGCAATATCTCCTAGCATATTTGTAACCCATCCGTGGCACCTGGCTGTGTTGTGACACAACTTTGAGGAAGTGCTGTTCTTCTCTGTTGGGACGCTCTGCGAAGGGAGAGTGGCCTTGCTGTACTCATACCTCCGAATGTCCAACTGCAAGCTTGTCCGGATGCTCCAACTTTTCGGCTGCCTCCCAAGTTCCTGAGAAACTAATCACTGGAACCTTCCACTTTAGGGAAATTGAGTTACATATGGATTTTTTGGGACTTGCCTGAGTCATTCTATGTGGTGACTGTTAGATATTACTGGATATTATTGGACATGACTGGGAATCACTAGATAATCAGTGTGATTATCATATGAATAGGTGAGGCCCAGCCACAGCTCAAGGTCATCTCTGGCCCCAAGCAGGGGGTATTGGGGGCTAATCTGCTTCTGAGGAAGGATGGCCCAATATGAAGCTGCCCACAACCAGGCCTACATCCCATCCTCTCGTGGTCCACATGTTTTGTGTTTGCTTGGATCTCTGATGCTTGCTCTCTGATTCTTTCAGATGAGGTTCTCTAGGGCATAGACTCTCAGTCAGAGAGTTGCGTGTTTGTGTCTTACTGGGAAGAAGTCTCAGAAACAACATCCTGTAAAGGATCAAAGGAAGCAAGATCGGGTAGAGGGACAAGTGGACCAGTGATACAGTTATAACAGGGGCTTGGCCAACTTCACAGTGAACTCTAGGGCTGGGATGGCTTTTCAGAGTTGTCCCACATTGAGGCAGGTGTACTGGGAATTTTGTACTTCCGGATCCTGAGTGAGCTAAGGGAGTTCAGCAGAAGCCGGTCAGCATGGCAGCTCTTGGAAGTAGATGGGGGCTGCTGGGGAAGGGTTGCATTTTCAGTGGGGTAGCTCCCTTCAGCTGAGGGAAATTCCCAGAGAGGAACTCAGTTGTGAACTCTCAGGAACCACCTCACAATTTCCAGTGGAATAAATGTCTTGGCTCTTTAAGAGAGAGAGAGAAGGACCACATGTATATATGTGTGAGTGGGGGGCTAGTGGCACTGTGTATGTATGTGTGTGTGTGTGTGTGTGTGTGTGTGTGTGTGTGTGTGTGGCTGCATGGAACACCATGGCAAACACTAGAGCCACCCCTGAGCCCCTCAGATACCCTTCATTTGTGTAGTAAATTTGCCCAGTCTGGGAATAGTTTCTCCAGGACTTTGGATAGCCTCTTTGAAAAAATTTATGTATGTATGTATGTATGTATGTATGTATGTATTTAAAGATCTTATTTATTTATTTGTTAGAGATAGAGAATGCACGAGCAGGGAGAGCAGCAGGCAGAGGGAGAAGCAGGCTCCCTGCTGAGCAAAGAGCCCAGAGCTGGACTCAATCCCAATACTCCAAGATCATGAACTGAGCCAAAGGCAGATGCTTAACTGACTGAGCCACCCAGGCGTCCCAACTCTTTGAGAAAATTTACAAAATTAAGAGGAATGGGACAAACTAGTTTTCACTATTATAGCTGGTCTTCAGGCCATAACTGGCACTCATCATCTTTGTCCTCTACTACTGATTTCCTGTTTTTCCTTAATATCTACATCTCTGCCCTCATTGGCACCTAAGTCTGGGTGGCTTACCTGACAGAATTCCTGAGGGGTATGAGTCCTTAGTCACCATGTCCTCATCAGACCATGACTTGCTGGCCTTATCTACTTGCCGTCAAAATTAGGCAGCAGAGTACCAGAAAAGTTCTCCAGGCATATCTTTTTTTTCTGCCCCTATTATAAGAGTCCTACCTCCCCCTCATGATCAAGGTCAATTATCCCTACCAGTATAGTGACTCCTTTTCTTGCCTGCTTGTCTCTAGGCACAAGGATCCGGAAATGACCGAGTGGCAGCTGTAGCCTTAAGCCTTAAGGGTATTTTTATTGTGTCCATAATAAAAACATCCCCACTCAGGAAACAAGGACCTCTAGACCCATAGAGCCTAAAGTTTTGGGGATGGAAAACTCGGATTTCTCAAATGGGCCCCCAGGAGAGATGGTGAGCAGGGCTATTCCTACTTCCATTTCTTGGTCCCCGTTTCCATGAACTCTCCCTATCAGGGCCCAGCACCATATACAGTGATTTAGGATGTCTATCTCCTCCTGAAGGATGGTGTCCCATTCTTGCAGGTATCATCATCAAGGGAGAACTTCTGCTGTGCCCTCAGAAAAACATGTCATTGCTTTTCAGGTCTACAGATTCTGTGTGTTGTGATAGTTCATGGGACCACTGGATCCTTTGGTTGTATACCTGCCACACCTCCTTTTCTATAAAATGGGTCCTTTAGTCAGAGGTGACAGAGTGAAATATTAAGTAGGTAGTAAGTGACATAGTAAGTAACACGTTAAGTGTTTGTCAGTAGATTAAACGTCTGTAGTCAAGCTGGCCAAATCCTTGCAAGCAATATATATGTTGATTTCAGTAAGGAGAATTGCCACCCCATCCAAGGTGTAAGGGATCCATTTTACCATCAAATGGATGGTTGGTGTTCATGAAGGGTAATGCCATGTAAGGGGTTCAACACTGGTTTTTGTGAAAGTTGAGTTGGATGTTTGGTAGAGATAGATAAGTTGGCTTTGGTGAGTGGGAGCCCATACTTTAAGGTCTATGCGTACCTTCTATTCCTATCACAGTGGCTGTCCCATCCGTGAACCCATCACACCAGGATTAGGGTGACAAATGATGGTGGATGGCTGACATTGACTGGCCTAGTTGTTACGTTTAGTTGATTATTTAATTATATTTATTCCATGGTGGTTACTCTCTGATGGGTATTAACATACTATAAAAAGATTTTCATATTTCATTCCCACTACTATAGATGCATGTTTCTCCATTTTCTTGTCTCTAATCTTCTCAACTTCTTCATTCTAGGTCCTTATCTAGCCAAGCCATTCACCACTACTCATGGGTCTGGGTATGTTCTAACTTTAGATGATTTTCCTTTTCATATGTAATTTATGATGTTATATACCACCTAAAGCTTTTGCTTTTTGGAAGGATTTCTCCTAATTGCTGAAGGCCACTGGTTAATGGACCTGTATAGTTCATTAAGGGTACATTTTCAGCTTGCATGTACATATGGAGCCATCCATAAACCAAGTTTGGCTTTTTCTCACCTCCATCAGGTGGTCCTAAGGTGCCTGCCATGTGGTCATAGATGTGAGTTGAATACAAATGCCACAGTAGTGGATCACATGGGTTTCTAGGCCACCTGCTTTAGCGGTTCGTATCATCTGACTCTGCTCATATCTGATTCTGGGTGTCCTACTTCCATCTTACAATTGGTGACTTTTGTGGCTTACGGAACGTTTTTCACTTGGTGAGTCTGTTAAAACCTTCATGATGAATAGCTCTGGCTGTATGGCCACATGATGTCTTCTGGTTAAGGCTGCATCTCTCCCAGGGTCCAATAGCATGCAAAGAACTCTTTTTTGAATGGTGTTTAGTTTTTTGGTATAGATGGCATACCCTTGCTTCAGAAACTTAGGGTTCTACATTTTGAGTCTTTATATACAACATCTTTTGATATAAGATCCATCAGGTTGTATAGAACAAGTGGCAGGCTGCTTGTCCCTCAGTCTGAACCTGCTGCACAGTCCTTTCCTTCTCTGTGCCCACTCAAAGATGAGTGAATTATGCTGTGTCTTCTTTCTAATTTCTACATCAGCAAGTTTCAGCCACTCTGTTTGCCAAGTTTTGCCTCATTTTAGATGACCCACTTGCCTCTAATTATTAACTGATCAACACCCTTAGTCTCTCATTGGCTGGCCTCCTGCCATCTAACATGACTGTCTCCACTTACTTCAAGGCCTTTGCTCATTTTGTTTCCCTTGTCAGACTTACCCTTTCGTTAGCTTTATCCAGGTTCTTACCATTTTCCATGAAACCCTACCTTCACTAGGAAGACTTCTTGACTTTTTCTGGCAAGTAATGTCTCTCCTGTCTGCAATCCTAGGTTTTATCTCGAGGCACATCAATGCAAGTTGACCCTAACACACCTATTACTGCATAATGCTTGCCCCATGCTTCATGCCATTAACTGTTTTTACCCGAAAATTAAGAGCTCTTTAGGAAGGGATCCAAATCTTCCTACATTTTTGGTAGGCACGCAGCTAGGACTCTTGGTGAATACTAGCTGGTAGAGCTAGTCTCTCCTTATCCCTTAGCCAAAACCATCCAGGCTAGTAGCACCACCCGACATATACCTTGAGGGCTGAGGATATACTGGAGTATCTTCTAACACTCCAATACGATAAGGTAGAGGCAGAAGATTCCTGAAACTTCATTAATGCTGATGTTATGGAGATCTGGAGAGTGCTAGGGTCTAGTCCCAACCCTGAGAGGAAACAGAGGCATGAACCCAGTTACATAGTCCTTAGTGTAGGATAGAGAGTGCCTTAGTGAATAGTTGGGTGCCCAGGACTCTTGCCAGGACTTCAGATACCTGATCCCCACTGTCTGAGAAGCTGAGATGCTGAGATGCTGAAATACTTTCTTTTCTAGGAAGGCAGTTAGGATAGACCATGGAAAGAAACAACCCTAAACTCCATGGTTAAAATAACAAAGGTTGATTTCCTGCTTACCCTGTCCTCAAGAGGTGGTGGCCTAGGGTCAGGAGCAGCTCTGCTCTATGTCTACATGGCTCAAGGTCCCAGGCTGATGAGGTGCCATCATTCCTGGAGCTAACCTCTCATTTGAGTCTGTCACTGTAAAGTCTAGAGAATTCCATCTAAGCAATCAAATATTCTGGATTCTTCTGATCACATTTCATTGGCCCGAATGACTCACATGGGCATACTCCAAAGGGCCGGACTCTGTAATCTTTCTATACCTGAAAGTAGAGGAGAATGGAATATTGGAACACTAGCAATGCCTGTCGAATTGAATCCGAATCAACTCCTAAACTGGACTTTGCTATGACTGTGAATTTTATGTATGTGCTTGGTGGAAGGCTGGGGGACACTTCCTTGTTGCCTCATACTGGGAAGAGTAGAATAGACGGGAAGGACAGGTTAGCTGCATAAAATCCAGAGGGTTAAAAATCCTCTATAAAGTAAAATATATTCTGAAATATAGGCACAGTTTGCAGTCTGGGACCATGATTCACCTTTGGTCAGGCCAGCTCTGCTTCTGGGCATGAATCTTCTCATTCATTCCTCTTAGTGTATAAGGACGATATAAACTAAACCCAGCCATCAACATTGGCTATTATTCTCCAGAGGAGAAGATGTTTCTACAATGAACTGTTCATGCTCTATCTCTACTTATTCTCATTGTGTAAATCACATCATATGTGAGCTAGGTGGCCCTGCCTAGGGTGGTGGCCCATGGCTAGAGATGAGCCCCATGACTGGTCTGGGAACTGAGCCATCTTCTTTGGTTTTATTAGCACCATGCGTTGACTGACCGATACATTCATTGTATCCTGAGAACTTACTAAAATCACTTCAGTTTTTGGAAAAAAAAAAAAAAAAAAAGGAATACAATTAATTAGATACAATTCAACTAACTTTAAAAAATCTTTAAAAAGTATATACATACACAGACTAATGCACAGAGAGACTAATTCTTACACAAATTTGCTACCCTTCAGAACAGGGAAGTTGTACTTCACAGAAGTGAAGAACCACTTTGAAGAACCTCTATACTACCAGAGAGTCACAAGAGTCATTTCAATTGTAAAATCCATTGTGGAAATATCTCTGCCATAGGCCCCTCAGCAGACACTCAAAAGAAGTGTTCTGTTTGTAGGCAAAGCTTCAAGTGTCAGGACTAACAGTGTGGAAGGGTTTCAAAGAGGAATTTAGGGATGGGGGATCACAAGTGCCGAAGATTCGAGTTGGATCTGACATGAGATTCTCTGTGAGAAGCACACTCCAGCTCTCTCTACCAGATCTGTCCCAGGATGACGCTCCCAATGCCTTTATCACCTTCCAGCCTGGAAACGACCCTGAGAGCAATTCTTGCTAGACACAGCCATGCAAGGAAGGAAGATTTCTTAGAAATTGTTTGGGGATGTTCATACTGTGTTTATTTGACTGGAGAAGCAGTCTCTTCTTAACAACCAGCAGTTGTGGGCTTTTCTTGGCTCCAGGTGAAGAGGTGACTTCCATCTTTGATTCGGTGTTCATAATTGGGCTGTCTGTTAGCAGAGCTGGTAAGAAAACAATGCTAATGAGGTCAAGGGTTCAGTGCCCACGTGGGTCAGTTAGTTTTCCTTTGTTCTTTGGCCAAAAGTCTGCACGGGCTTACCTCGTTTTATTGAGATTCACTTCATCACACCTCACAGATACTGTCGGGGTTCTTTGGGGTTTTTTGTTTTTGTCTTTGTTTTACAAATGAAAGCTTCCAGACTTCAGTGGAGGAAGTGACTGCAGATGTGGTAGAAATAGCAAGAGAACTAGGACCGGAAGTGGAGCTGGAAGATGGGACTGAACTGGTACCATCTCATGGTCAAACTTGAACGGATAAGAAGCTGCTTCTTACGAATGAGCAAAGAAAGCAGTTTGTGGAGTTGCAACCTACTCCTGGTAAAGATTCTGTGAGGATTGTTGAAATGACAACAGAGGGTTTAGACTACCATAAAATGTTAGTTGATAATGGAATCATTAGCAGTGTTGGTTGGAAAGGACTAAGTCCAATTTTGAAAGAAGTTCTACTGTGAGTAAAACGTTATCAAATAGCACTTCATGCTGCAGAGAAATCATTCATGAGAGGAGGAGTCAATGGATGCAGCAAACTTCAGTACTGTCTTACTTTAAGAAATGGCCTCAGCCACCCCAGCCTTCAGCAGCCACCACCGTGATCCGTCAGTAGCCGTCTACCTCAAGGCAAGACCATCCACCTACAAAAAGATTATGACTTGCTGAAAGCTCGGATGATGGTTACCTTTTTTTTTTTTTTAAACAATACAGTATATTTTAATCACGGTACACATTTTTTTAGATATGATACTATTGTACACTTACTAGACTACAGGATAGGGTAAACATAACTTTATACACCCTGGGAAACCAGAAAAGTCATTTGACTTGCTTTACTGTGTTATTCACATTATTGACATGGTGTGGAACCACTCTGCAGTATCTCTGAGGTTTGCCCAAGCCTCTGTGTCCAGCAACTATGATGACGATAGTGATGGGGAGAGAGTAAGGGAAGGTAGATCACTCTTTAATCTTAGACTTTCTGCACTGAAGAACAACTCCAGGTTCATGTCCTTTTGCAGCAAAGTCACCTTCAGGGTTGGGAGGACTGCCCTTTAAGAAGCAGTAAGGAAAATGAAAGGAATAGGAAAGGAATAGGAAAGGAAAGGAAATGAAAGGAATAGTTCCCCACTGATGTTAGGGTCTCTGAAGCTACAGGATCCATGCCTACAGCTAGAGCATCAGCTTGGTCATTTATGTCAATAAAATGAAAGCAGCAACAGACATATTATTATTTACAGCCAATTTTCCATTTATTAGCCAGAGTTTCAAAAATCTCTAGAATTTGTGTATGGAGTTAATACAGATTGGTGTGAGTTTCATGTCTTCTTTTTCTTTTTTCTTCCCCCCCCCAATCACTGTCAAATGGAGATTCAAATGAATGATCACATGCTCCTAGATAGCTGGAAAGAGAAGGCCTGAATATTCCCACGAGTAGGGCTCAGTCCTGGAGTGACTTAGACCTGGCTTTGTAATCACAATTCATGATTCCCTCCTGCTATGCACAGTTTTCTCAGAATTACTGTATCTTCTGTAATGCTTTGTAGCAACATTAATCAGAGATATTAATATCAGGGATATTAACGTTTATGTCCTGTTGGGCTGTTGGAAGAATTATATGGTAGAATATGAAGAAGTCTGGCTCATACAATGTGGTACCTGGCTGACTGGAAGTGTTTTCCTTAAGGACAAGAGTTCTTATTATCAACATTGCATATATATACTTTAATTGTTTGGCAAATTTCCCCCGCTTTATTGCAAAACCAAATGTGTAGAGCATCCATTGGTAATCCCTCCTTAGCAAATGCTGCTGATTGCCTTTCCATATCTCTCAGCCCACCTGCATTCACCACTAGCTATGATAGATAGTCGACACCTTCTCACCTCAGGCATCTAGGTCTCTCCTCTGCTTTGCCTGAGGTTCTTTCAAAGGCACTTACAAAACCTAGAAGCCTAAGAGTTTATGCTCCTAGGGGCAACCTTAATCGCAACCAAATGAAAGGTATCTGCCGTTGGAGTGATTCTGAGACATATTCCATATGGTTTCTCAGAAGATGCTCAGCAGGACTGACCTGAAGTTGTCCACAGTGCAAACCCTCTCATTAATGCACTTTTTTGGTTTTTACTTTTCTCCTTTCTCTGTCTCACTGTCCCCATTTCTTCACTTGTGATTCCTGGATTGACTTTGCAAATAAATTCCTAGCCTGCAGGTGCTTCTCTCAGGGTTTTCTTTTTTTGGAGAACCCAAACTAGAACACGTACCTCATGGGGTTTTTATTTTTATTCTTAAATTTATACGCAGTACACTTTATTTTTTGGCGTGCAGTTCTTTGAGTTCTAACAATGTGTGTGTCTGTGTACGTACCACCACCATTAGGATACAGAACAGGGTCCTCATCCGAAAAATTCCCTCCTACTGCCCCTTTGAAGTGAAACCATCCCCCACCCCAACCCATGGCAACCATCCCATATAGGTTTTCCTTTCCAGAATGTCATGCTGTGTGCCACCTTTTACAACTGGCTTCTTTCCTCAACATGATAATGCCTTTGAGATTCACCCATGATGTGTGTGTCTTCTAAAGTTATTCCTTTTTGTGACTGAGTAGTATTCCATCGTATGGATGTAAGATAGCTTATCACTTCATTGGTTGGAGGACATTTGGGTTGTTTCCGGTTTTCTAAGATTATGAATAATGCTGCTGTAAATATTCACGTGGATTTTCATTTCTCTACGGTGAATACCTAGGAGTCGATTTATTGAGTCACATGGGAAGCGTATGTTTTGCTTTATAAGAAACTGCCAAATTTTTCCAGAATGTCTGTACAATCTTGTACTCACACCAGCAATCTGTGAGAGTTCTAGTTACTCCACATTTTTGGTAGCACTTGGATTAGTCGTTATTTTTATTACTTTAGCCATTTGCATAGAGATGCCTTGAGATTTCATTGTGCTTTTAATTTGCCTTTCCCTAATGGGTAATGATGTTGAGCACTTTTTTTTCGTGTGCTTATTTGCCATAATTCTTCTTTGGTGAAGTGTCTGTTTAAATCTTTTGCTTACTTTTTTGAGTGATTTACTGTGTTACTGTTGAGTTCTGAGAGTTCTTTATATATTCTGGATACAAGTTATGTATCACATATGTGATTTATAGATACTTTCTCCCAGTCTATGCCTTGTTTTTTCATTCTCTTAATCATAGGGTTTTTATAAGGACTGAGTTTATACATGTAGCTTTTTGAAGGTGAAATGAACATGCTACATACGTCAATTTGAGCATGAAATATGAAGAAGTTTGACTTTGCAGTCAGCCACACTGGGGTTTGAATCCTGGGTCAGTCGCCCACTAGCTGCTTTGCCATGAACTATCCTGTGATTTTCCTCATCTCTAAGTGAAATAATAAATGTCAGGAGCTTAGCCCCAGACCAGAACATTATGAACATTCAATAATTGTAAAGATTCTATTCATAGCACAACACTCTTTTTCCACTCTTAACCTTTCCATAAACTTTTTTTTTTTTCTTTTCTAGTTAAAATGACACCTCTTCCAGGGGCTTTGCTTGACATACCCAGTGGGGGCCAGACACCCCTTCCTGGTATTCCCACCACCCTTTAACCACCTTCAATCACTGTGTTTTAAGCACAATAAGATGTGAGCAACTCGAGGGCCAAGCTAATGTCTTTCTCCTAAAAAAATAATTTCAGGTCAAGTTTGATGAATGAATGAATAAATGAACAAATTCATCTCATTCTTTGTCTGGGAATTCCCAGTAGACATTCCTCAGAGTATCGCCAAATTCATTCCCTTTAAGACAGCCTTAAATACCCCATGTGGTTGTCTGTGACTTACACCAGGACGCCGCACACGCTCCGCCAGACACTACATCTTTGACAAGTTGGATGCCGAATGGAGAAACTCGAATGCTCTGCATCTATTTACTTTTACCACATGCCATAAAAATTAAAAATACATTGTACCGCAAGTGCAGTATTTAGTGTTTCACTTTAATTACATTCAAGTGTGTTGCTAAATAGTCTTGAGAAAACCTTAATGACCAGCTGTTCTACCCTTTTCCCATATGTCAGAAATGGTTTCTGAAATCACATTCTGGGACAGTAAGGTTGTATAATTAGACAGTGTATAGTTAGCACTTCTAGATTTTCCCCTTAAACTGTGGACCCTTTACGCTAACATATTGCACGATTCTGCTGGTTTGACGCATTGCAATTAAATGACGTGCCAAACAGCGACAGAGATCTGCAAACTCCATCAGAGCTGTTATCATGGCATCATTATTTCTTCATATCTTTTTCATCGTAGGGATGGCATGCTTTTGTGTGTGTGTGTGTGTGTGTTATGCAATATTCAGCATGTTTGGCTGACGAATAAACTTAGTAAAGAGGGCTGTAAATTTTTAATATTCCCTTCATAATGCCATTTATCTTACTAGAATTAGATGTAAGAGTGGCTTTTGCATCCTTTTGAACAAAGAGCTATGGCTCAAATACATAGCAACCGTTTAAGGAAACAAAACAAAACTAAAATTCCCCCAGGTCTTAAGAGAAGACAGCATTTTCCATCACTTCTGGAGGGGAACTGAGGATCTTATGTACACCCACACTGGATTCGGAAGATAGAAGAGGTTGAATTTCGACAATTGGTTATTGTGAAAATAAGTCATTACTCACTTGTAGTGCTTGACTTGGAGCTTAATGAGTTGTTTTGAAACCGTAGTAATATTTGATTTGATTAAATTTGGCTAATTCTTTGATTTTTTTTGAGTTTGGACAGGAGACTGAACTAGAAATACAAAGCAAGGAAATGGAAATATTCTATCAACTACTAATATTCTTTGGCTCCCCTACTTCTCCCCTCAAGAAAATGCCCTTGACATCGTCCCAAATCACGAGTCAGAAGTAACTCTGATTTCTGATTGAGAATTGCCCAGATAAATACATTAAGACCAAGTCATCGCTGAAGCTTTCTTGAGTTCCTAAGCATCACATTCATTTTTTTAAAAAAAGGTTAAGAGAGATCTTTGCTGTTCTACTACCGATTTCCAACATTTTTTTTCCTTCTAAGCCTGAATTTCCAAAGACTTATTTAGATGTAAGCACTGACAGCCGTAATCGTTTTTAAATCTTGCTTTGTATCCTTAGTTATAATGTTGTTCAATTAATATTCAGAATAATGGAAGTGATGTGCTGTTTTGAAAAAGACTTGAATACAGTCCAATGCTTTGGGAAACTGACTCTCGGGAGGATTAATCAGCATTTAAAACTTGCATTAATAAAAATCTGATCTCCCCCCATGTGGCACACATAATACTTTTCATTTTTAAACATTTAGTTTAATAATATGGCATCCTTTGTCCTGATTTTTAAAGGGATTTTAAAATTGAGCTCCTTCACATCAATTCTGCCTTGACCCTTGTGCATAATTGGACACTTGCAATTTCAAAATATAAGGATGCTCTTTTGCATGGCGCACTAAACTGGATTTCCATTATTGAAGAGAAGGGCAATAGCGGACGACAACTTTATACTTAACATTGCAGTTTTTTCCCCTCTCTTTATATCCAAAGAGTTTTCAGTCTTTCTTTAAAGCTCAATTATCCAAACCCAGCCCTCAAGAGAAAAAGAGCTAAAAACTCTCTTTAAATAATGAAAAACCAGCCCTTGTAATAGGATCTTTTGCTGGAAATGGTATACACCAAACAATATTGATAATTAGTGGCCTCTTTTTAATTTGTTTTTAAATAAGCATAAATAACACCGAGTTATTTACATGTAAACAAGGATTTGGATTCTAAATTTAAAATAAAATGACATGATGGAGAGTGAACTGGGACACAGCGGACTAAGGGCTCTGTTTGGCTTCTAGCTAAATGGGAATGAAATCAATTTTAGAAACAGAGAAGAAAGATGACTGTGAAAGCAGAATTGGGGGGGGACCCCAAAAAGCAACAACTGTTGTTTTATCCTCATCGGGTAATTTGTTGCTTCATGACCATAGATCAAGTCAAGTGAGCCCGTGTTTCTGCAGGTTTTCTCTCTCCTTAGACCAGCGGCTTGCTCTCTGGCCCAAGGCCAGCTGCTTTTCCTCTGCGGAGACCCTGTCTGACACCGCTGACCAGAGGCAGAGAGAGGGGTCCCCTTTCTGGTGCTAAAGGTGACCCGGAAGGATTTTATTCTTCCCCTTGCAGGATTTTAGAAAAATCTTGAAGCTTCTATAATGAAGTGGGAGACACCGCAGAGCAAATTCTTATCACTGCTGGGCCATATTGGGTTTTTATCGCAGGCACAGCCAATGGTTAATAAATGCTTATTGAAAGAATCTCTTTAGAAGCCCTCATTAAGTGCTTGCCGGCCTGCCACGGATGGACCAGCTTCCGCTACGGAGAGTTTTGCTCACCTGGCCACCTTTCCAACAGAGAGGGCACTGCTTTTCCTCCTTCGGTCTCCTTGAAGTCCCGTAACTGCTCTGAGATGGGGAGTGGAGGTCATGCAAAGAAGGCAGCGAGGCTGCAGGGAAGGCCAGAGTCACTGCCCCTGGAAGGAGCACTAGGTACGGTGGGGAAAGGCATTCGAGGTAGGGATGGAGAGTCAGGAGAACGAAAGCATGTGTTTAAGACAGGACTGGACAGTGAGTGTCTTCATCATAGATACACCTAAGGGGCATATTCCATTACTGAGGATGTTACAAACAGGAAGCTCAAAAAACGGGGAAGCCTGATGGAAGCCTTGGCGGCCAATGCATTTTACCCACAGACTGAGCACCTTTGTGCAGGTGATCTCGAGCTGGTTTGAATGGAGAGAGCCGGAGAGCCCCAGCTCTGTCTTTCCAATAGGAATCCGGGCCTGTGTGTCAAGTCTCTTTCTCAGCCTGTTGAAAAGATTTTTGTTTGTTGGTTGGTTTGTTTTGCTTGCTCTGTTGCATTTTTTCCCCTCCACCTGTAGCTGTCAGGGAGGAAGGTGACAAAGCCCCACGGGGTACCCTGCCCCCTTCTAGAAGGAATGGGGCAATGAGGGCCTGCTCCCTGAAGACACTTTCCCAGGATCCTGGCATTTGGGGAATTTGTTTAGCTTCGGGGTGGAGGGGTAGAGCACGGTGGGGTGGGTGGGTGGGGTAGATTTTACTACACCTCATTTTGTGGTCAGATTTTGAACATTTTAACAGGCTCAAGGGCGGCTCTGCTCTCGGCTCAGGATAATTTTTCTAAAATTCAGACAAGATTAGGTCAGTTCCTTGCTTTAAAATGCAAACGACTTCTCTTAGCCTATTAAAAGAAATCTCAAAGCTTTAGCATTGCCGCTGGGCTCTCTGACCCCAGACCTCCCCTCAGGCTGTTAGCTTTTCTTTAACTTCCACCTTGATTCCCCGGACATCTTGCCCTCAGGTCAGAGTAGCCTGGACAACACTCCTTAAACCTTAGTGCTTTTCCTGACTCAGTGCGCTTGCTCAAATAATACTCCCTCCTTTGCACTTTGCCTGGAGAGCTCCTACTTACCCTTCAAGGCCCTGCTCAAATGCTGCCTCCTCCCTATGGCTCTTCCTGGACTCCCCGGAGGCCGTCCTCTGCCCCTGCCTCCTTCACCCTATGCCCCCCACCCCCCACCCCCTACAAAGAGAATTAGTCACTGGGTTTCCCTGACTATAGCATTTATCACTTAGGCTATGAGTACTTTTTGTTATTGTTTCTCCCACAAAACTGGGTATTATGCAAGAGTTGGAATATTAGCTCCAAAGTTGTTATTTCTTAAGTGTTCAAGTGAACTTGCCCTTCAGTAAGCATGAAGTGTATTTCAAAATCTTAGAACTAAAAGAATATCAAATAGTTTATAGTTAAAAGTTGATTTGTTTTCCTTAAGTCTACCAAATATAATAATCATAAATTAAGAGTTTAGCCCTACCTTAAAATTTAAAAACTGTCTTTCGGGAGCTCTATGTTTCTTTTCTACACCAGATCCTAAGAAGGAGTGATACATCTAATAATCATAGAATTCTCCCTTTTTTCCCCCCGATCTCAGAAAAACTTAGATTTCTTTTTTTTTTTAAGATTTTTTTTATTTAATTATTTGACAGACAGGGATCACAAGTAGGCAGAGAGGCAGGCAGAGAGAGAGGAGGAAGCAGGCTCCCTGGCTGAGCAGAGAGTCCCATCTGGGGCTTGATCCCAGGGTTCCCGGACCACGACCTGAGCCAAAGGCAGAGGCTTTAACCCACTGAGCCACCCAGGTGCCCCAAAACTTAGATTTCTTGGTGTAGACTGTGTATCTAGTAAAAGTCCCTACCTCCAACAAGAAGGGTGCTTAGATATAGATCTCTGCAAAATATTTGATCAGATTCAACGTAAGCATTGTATGGTTTGCAACACAATGAGAGATTGCATTGAAGGAAGTTTTCCGCACTCTGATGTGGGCGGGAAAAGCAGTATTGCTTCTTTTCCTATCTGTGGTGGGGTCGGTCCCACACCCTCCGAAGTCGCATGTTTTCTAGGCAAGTAGGTCTGAAGCTTAGTTGCCTGTAAGAATCATCTAGAACAGGTTGTGGAAAACTACAGCACACATGCTAAACACAGCATGTTTTTGCAGCAGAGAAGTTCTGTGGGAACACAGCCACGCCCTCTGATTCTCCTGCTGTCTGTGCCGACTTACACGCTACAACCGCAGGGGTGGATAGTTGCAACAAAACTGAACATATCTACTATGGGACTCTTTACAAAATGATGTTGGCTGACCCCTTGACCTACAAGTTTCATTTTTGTTTTGTTTTGTTTTTTTAAATAACACAGAATGCGGGAGCCGTGCTATAGATGGATTAGCAATCGAAGGGATACATTCTAGTCATTTGAATTTTTAAGAAGCTCCATCCACATAGGATTCTGCTTACAGACTCCTAATTTGTATTTCTCACCAAGTTATCCATAAATCGTGCCAAGCAAATTCTCACAGCACAAGGAGTATCTAAGGTGAGCACAGTATTTTATCTATCTTTGCATCTGTAGTTCCTGACACAGCTCCCACTGTAATTAGATTCTGGTAAGGCTTTCGCTAAGTGAATGAGGGAAAGGCAAGGGGGGCAGTCTTAGACAGTAGATGCAACTAGAACCCACTAAAAATCACAGTCATAGTCACCTCTTAGGCCCTGGCTGTGTGCCCGATTCCTTTTTAGTGCGATTTCTTTCTTTCTTCCAACTCCAAGCTAACCTAGAAAGACACAAATGCTACTGATTCTCTGTGGATCTGAAATCTAAAAAAAAAAAAAAAAAAAAAATTCCAAGAGTATCAAATGATGCTTGCATTGCTTGGGACATTTCAGGGGAAAAAAATCGACTCATCATGAGAAATGGTGCAGATGGTATATTTGGCATCACCAGCCTGCATAGATCAGAGATGCATTTTATTTACATGACTTTGTTTGTATTGTGACCATTTATCTGGGCCCTTGCTCCCATTTAACCTTTTGAAGGGTTGGGAAGGAGTGAGCCATTTTGCCCTTGGGTTTGGATGGAGCAAGTCCCTTATACAGACGATGTTTGCATTTCCTCCTACCTGCAAAACACTCATTTCTTACAGCATCAGAAAACATTTGGTTATGTTATCTCGTGGGTCCAGGAGGAGTGTGGAGTGTGCCAAATTTAAGAGCCATTGCCAAATGCCATGGTTCGCATTATGTAGACAGCACGCCAGTGGCACTGGTGCTAACTAGTTGTAGATTCAAGCTCTGGCCTCAAAGGCAGAGGATCGCCGTTAGTCATTTCCAACTGGGATCATGGCCTTTGCCTTTGGTTAAGAGACATCTTTGTGTCTGTGCACAAAGTGTGGCCTGTAGGCACGGCTGACTGACCACTGTGCCTGACCTATTCCGGGCTGGGACGATGAGCCCCCAAAGTGGTGCCCAAAGGGCCTCAGACCCCATGGGTGACTTGGAGATGCTGGAAAGTGGTATAGTGCCTTAGAAAGGGCCTTGGAGAACTTGGTGCTAGACCTGGGAATACCACCTCCTGGGGCGAGTCACTGGAGTTCTCATCTGTAAAATGGGCACAAGTTGGGGACTCGAGCGTTGGTTTCCTCATCTTTCCACAGGGATCATCAGAGTTGTTAATGACGGCTTAACTCCTGCATACGAGACACTGGGCTTCGGAACTGGCACCACGTAAACTCTCGATGGAAGTTTTTATTATTATTATTATCGTTATTATCGATATAAGCAGCTTGCTTACTGTGCATTGTGGATGTGAAGAAGGAGCTGCTGATGTGCTCTGTGAATGGGCAGAGCTCGGCTGGCGTGAGGAACGATTGCTTCCGAGGAAAGGAAGGGTAAGTTCTCCTAAAGCCTATCTGTCAAAGCACATTTCAGCATGACTCCTTGGTCAAGTGTCCTAAAATTTTTTACTTTTTTTTTTTTAAAAACTTTATTTATTTATTTGAGAGACAGAGAGTGCAGGTGAGAACATGAGTTGTGAGGGAGGGGTAGAGGCAGAGGGAGGCAGACTCCCCACTGAGCAGGGAGCCTGATGTGGGGCTTGATCCCAGGACCTGAGATCATGACCTGAACCGAAGGCAGAAACTTAACCCACTGAGCCACCCAGGCATCCCGTAAGTTTTTATTTTAATAAGTTAGTTAGCATACGGTGTTCTATTAGTTTCAAGTGTAGAATGGAGTGATTCGACACTTCCATACGTCACTGCTTAATCCCTGTCACCTATGCAACCCATCCCCCACCCACCTCCCCTCTGGTAACCAACAGGTTGTTCCTTTTTTTTGTAGTTAAGAGTCTGTTTCTTGATTTGTCTCTCTTGCTCTCTCTTTTCTCCCCTTTGCTCACTTGTTTTGTATCTTAAATTCCACCTATGAGTGAAATCATATGGTATTTGTCTTTCTCTGACTGACTTATTTTGCTCAGCATTAACACCCTCTAGCTCCATCCATGTTGTTGCAAATGGCCCAATATTCTTGCCATAAGAAGCTACTGTTTATTTTTGTCGATTCTGGGGACTCTGTGCATGGGTGAGCCGTTGCTCTGATGTGCCGTGGATGAGTGAGGAGGTAGCTGAAGTGCCGGTGGGAATGTTCTGGAGCAGAACCAGGGTGGGGCCCTCTGCCTGGGCTGCACTTCCGGCTGCGTGTGAGGCGGTCCCAGGGGGACCACCTGAGAAGGCAAGCATGGGAGCCATTGACCTGGAGGAGTGTCAGGACAGAGAAACGGCTCCCTTGTTTGCTTAAATCTGTGTTACTTCATTTTGCCTGTGAGCCTCGTGGTTCCATTCCACAGGCATCTACGGCTCCGTCACTCTGCCGAGGCCCCACACAGAAGGGGCTGTGCTTTGAGGAAGCTGAGTGAAGTTCTCTCTCTCCTGGCTGAAACATGAAAAGATGGAAGGAATCAAGTCTGCCCTTGAAAATGATGTGAAGATGTGGGTGTACTAGAGCCCGTTATTTTTCTATAAGCGCATTACAACATTGCTTCACGAGGGAAGATTACCGTGCAGTGTTGTCCACCAGGTTTTCATGAGGTGTCTCAAGTGTAACTGGAAGAGGTCCCAGATGCTCCCGATGACAGCCGCTGGTCGTGACAGTGGTGTCTCAGAAGCTCTGGCACCACATGCCTCACGGTTCAGGTGCCCCCAGGTGCCCTACAAGGTCTTGTTGGCGCCACTCTGAAACACCCCCCCTGGGCCAAGCAACTCAGTAAGTCAGGCCAGTCAACACACACATATCTCACCTGCCTGGGGAAATTCTAGGCAGATAATGTGGGCACTCAAGAGAAACTCAAGACCAATATAATAATAATAATATTACACAGTATTTGTGAAAGACTTACTAGATGCCAGGCCTTTTCATACATACATTACATGTGTCAATTAAGATTAGCCTCACAGCAGTCTAGTGAGATAGTTAGCATTATGATCACCATGTGCAGAGGTGGAGAAATGTAGCCTTTGAGAACTTAAGTAACTTGGTCAAGAGCATAGTCAGAAGGGGCAGGGCTGGGATTCTACCCAGGCTGACGGACTCTGAGCCCATTAAATCATATATCGGTGGCCCTACAGACTTGATTTAAAAGTAACATGTAACTTTCTTTTTCTTCTTTTTTTTTATGATTTTATTTATTTATTTATTTGAGAGAGAGAGAGAGAGAGAGAGAGAGTATGAGCAGGGCGAGGGGCAATAGGGCAAGCAGACTCCCCACTGAGTGAGGAGCCTGACTTGGGACTCGATCCCAGGACCCTGAGGTCATGACCTGAGCCGAAGGCAGACGCTTCTTGGACTGAGGGACCCAGGGGCCCCCAAAAGTAACATGTGGCTTACAAAAGAAACAAAGTGTTGAATTAGGGGAATATCTGCTTAAGGTGTTTCTTTAACTGATTGCATTTTAATTTTTGGCCTGACAGATTTTTTTGTTATGGGTATAGGTTTAGTGAAAACTTAGTAAAAACTATGCAAAATAAATCTTACAGCCAAGGCCATGGAAGGAAGGAGGGAGGGAGGGGTTTGGGGGAAAAGGAAGGAAGGAAGAGAGAGAGAAAGGAAGAAAGAAGGAAAGACAGGAGACTAATTAGATGGTATAAATCAAAACTGTGCATGTTATTATAAGTTCTCCTATTTTCTTTCTTTAGGCTTCCTGCTTCTTTATAGTGTGCTCTCCTCAGAGAAGTGAGTAGTGGCTAATAGTGCCCCAGCACTGGGCCTAGTTCTGTGTCTTCCAGACACAGAAGGTGGGGGGGCTGAGGGGGGGTGCAGAATCACAGTAAAGAAGGAATGAGGTCTGGGGGTCCTGGGTGGCTCAGTGGATTAAACCACTGCCTTCAGCTCAGGTCATGGTCTCGGTGTCTTGGGATCGAGCCCCGCATCGGGTTCTCTGCTCAACGGGGAGCCTGCTTCCCACTCTCTCTCTGCCTGCCTCTCTGCCTACTTGTGATCTCTCTCTCTGTCAAATAAATAAATAAAATCTTTAAAAAAAAAAAAAAAAAGAAGAAGGAGTGAGGTCTCTCTTCTCCTGTGTGCAGCTCTACCCCAGGCACCAAGGGGAAAGCTCTGGTAGACATTCCCTTTGGCCTGGAAGCAGAAGCGAAGAACAGCCAGCTTCTCTCCTCACCCAGTCCCATCTCAGGGGCTCCGATGTGCTCAGCTCTCTGCCGTCCTCTGGCCTGGCAGACAGGAGGCCTAGGGGAAGATGGGGGTTTTGCAGGCCTCCAGGGGCAAGGCCTGGACCCACACCCGCCACCGCTACTCATGGGTAGCAGCGGATGTGGGAGATCACGCCACGATGGAGAACCCCTCCTGAACCCTGAGCCTCTCCCAGCTCCCCCTGCAGGGCAGACCACAGCGAGGGAGCCGAGTCGGCCACAGGGCAGCAGAAGCTGGTGGCAGGTGTACAGACACAGAGCTGAGAGGCTGAGGAGCGGTGGTGGGGGTGGGGGTGGGGGTGGGGTGCCAGGGGCGCCTGATCTTGGATAGCACTTTGCAGAGGGAGTGGAGAGTCTCCAACATCCTGAAGGGTTGCAAGTGAGACGAAAGGGGAGAGATCTGCTGGAGAGAAAGAAGCATGGTCTGCACGGGTCCCGGGAGAAGGGAGAGAGAATGGGAGGGAGGCACCCAAGGACAGAGGCTTGTCTCCTGAAGGAGTGTTCAGCGGCTCCCGTGGAGCGGGAGGTAGGCAGAAGGAGCACATCTCATCTATGTGAAAATGCCCAGACGGTGACAGCTCTCAGGGCTGCAGAGTTAGAACTCTCCTAAAGTGCTTTGAAACACAAGAGAAAGTAGTATCCACCTTCCGAGTGGCGAGTGGCGGCCGCACAACCTGCTGCGCCGTTTTCACGGTTAATTGCTGCCTCTGGGTAATTGACTTAAGGAAATGGATAGCTTCTGTGTGCGTTTGTCCATTCTGACTTGTAGTACGATTTTTTCAGGGGCGCTCTGGACTGCCTCTGTCCTCCTAAAATTCATGTGAAGCCCTAATCCCCAGTGTGACTGTACTTAAAGTAAAAGGAAGTAATTAAGGTTAAATAGGGTCCTTAGGGCGGCATCTTGCTCTGATAGGATTAATGGCCTAATAAGAGATACCGGCGAGCGCCTGCTCCCTGTCCATCAGGTGAGACCACAGCAAGAAGGCTGCCGTCTGCACGTCTGCCACGGGAGAGAGCCCTCCCTAGGAACAGGATTAGCTGGTGCTTTGATCTTGGATTCCCAGGTCTCCAGAACCATAAGAAAATAAACTCCTATGTTTACGCGTAGTCTGCGGTATTTTGGTATGGCAGCCCAAGCGGTCTAAGAAAGGAGGAAAAAAAAGTGCTCCAGATATCTGTAAACCCAATCTCCTTTAGGCTGTGCTCAGAGAAGCTTGTAAGCTACTCTTTGTAAAACCTTGGGAGTATCCCCCAATAGCCCATCTGAGCCCCAAGGTTTGTATTTGGGAGGCCGAATTTATTTTGAAAAGTCTGGATACATTTTGAAAATGGAAAGTGCTGTATGGAAAGTAGCACTATTAAAGCAGCGAGTGAATAGAAGAAGAGAGGAGAAACCTAAAAAAGAAAAAAATCCTATGGAGAGGAGAACGCTTAGACCAACTTTAGTACTGAATATTTCCTTTTAAAAAAAATTCATGGGTCCTAAAACCAACTCCAAATGGAACCATATAAACCAAACACTAGAACCAGGAGAATTTTCCAGCGAGGGAGAACATTTTGATAATATTAGTAATTTAGTTTTCTCATAAGGAAATAAAAAGGAAATTAATTCAATGATTTGTTACGAATAGTTACAAAAATGTACAGTTTCAGAGATTAGTGGGGATGGTAGTTCCTGCCGGAGGCAGCAATTTTCTCTGTTGTGCTAGAGGGGATGAATTATAATATTTTATTTGTGTTTGAGGTGGAAGAAGGGAATGGGAAGCTCTCTGGCTCCTGTCCCCTTATCCTGGACAAAATACATACATATAGGGAATACATTTCCTGTTTTCTTGCCTTATTGCATTTGTTTTCTTTTTTCCCCCCTTGTTAATATTTGCTTAAAATTTTTCCCATCTTTATTGAGATGTAATTAACATATAATATTGTGTTCATTTAAGGTGTACTACATGATAATTTGATACCTGTAGATATTGTAATAGGATTACAACAGTAAGGTTACTTAACACAGACATCACCTTACATAGTCACTTCTTTGTGTGTGGGGGGGGGTGTATGTGTGTGTGTATGTGGTGAGAAATTTTAAGATCTGCTCGTTTAGCCACTTTCAAGTATATAGTATAAGATTGTTAACTATTGTCACCATGTTGTACATTAGATCCCAGATATTATTCATCTCAAAGCTGAAGGTTTGTATCCTTTTACCACCTTCACACATCCCCACTCCAGACACCCCCATCCTTAGAAACCACCAATCTATTGTTTCTATGAGTTCAGTTTTTTAGACTCTGCATATAAGTGAGATCATACAGTATTTCCTTTTCCCTGATTTATTTCATTTAGCATAACACCCTCAGGGTTCATCCATGTTGTTGCAAATGTCAGGATTTCCTTCTTTGGCTGAATAATATTCCGTTATATGAATGGCATATATATAGATACACATACAGAGAGCTCACATTTTCTTTTCATTCATCTGTTGATAGATACATTGTTGTTTTCATGTCTTGGCTATTGTAAATAAAGCTAAAATGAACCTAGGGGCACAGAGAGCTCTTCAAGATTGTGATTTTATTTCCTTCTGCTATATACTCAAAATAGAATTAATAAATCATATGGTAGTTTATTTTTATGGTTTGTTGGTTTGTTTGTTGGTTTTGAGGAAGCTCTGTACTGTTTTCCAGAATGGCCGTTCCCATTTATATTTTCATCAACAGTATATGTATATTCTTTTTCCTTTATATCCTGGTTAGCACTTGTTACTTGTTTTCTTTTTGATAATAGCCATTCTAACCTATGTGAGGTGATGGCTCCTTGTGGTTTTGATTTGTATTTCTCTGATGATTAGTGATGTGATGAATGTGGTAGACCTTTCCATGGACCTGTTGGCCATTTGTAGATCTTCCTTGGGAAAATATCTTATCCCGATCCCATTTTCAATTGGCTTATTGGGTTTTGTTTGTTTTTTGGAGTTTGTTATTGCATTTGACTTCCTTATATATTTTGGACATTAACCTCTTATCAGATACATGGTTTGCAAATATTTTCTTCCATTCAACAGATTGCCTTTTCATATTTTATTTCTTTCCCTGTACCAGAGGTTTTTGGATTGATAAAGTACCACTTGCTTATTTTTGCTTTTGTTTCTTGTGCTTTTGGTGTCAAATCCAAGAAAACCATTGCTATAGCCCATGTCAAGGAGCTTATCTCTCCCCGCCACCTTGTTTTCTTCTAGAACTTTTATAGTTTCAGGTCTTACATTTAAGTCTTAATCCATTTTGAGTTACTTTTTGTGAATAGTGTAAGTTAAGGGTCTAGTTCATTTTTTTTTTTGCATGTAAATATCTAGGTTTTCCAACACCATTTATTGAAGAGATTGTCTTTTCTCCATTGAGTAATATTAGCTCCTTTGTTAAATACTAGTTGATCATATATGCAAGGCTTTATTTCTGGGTTCTCAATTCTGTTCCAGTGACCTGTGTATCTGTTTTCATGCCTATTTTTTTTTTTTTGATTACTCTAGCTTTTTGATGTAATTTGAAATCAGGAAGTGTGATACATTCAGTTTAGCTCTTCTTTCTTAAGATTGCCTTAGTTATTTAGGGTCTTTCATGTTTCCACATGAATTTTAGGATTTTTTTTTTTTCTATTTCCATAAAGAATACCATTTGAATCTTAATAGGGGGTGTACTGAATCTGTAGATCACTTTAACTAGTATGGATATTTTAACAATGTTAGTTCTTCTAATCCATGAACACAGAATATCTTTTCATTTATTTGTGTTTTCTTTAGTTTCTTTCATCAGTTTTTATAGTTTGAGAGTATACAGATCTTTTACTTCCTTGGTTAAATTTAGTCCCTTACTTTTTTTTTTTTTTTTTTTTTTGTGAGGGGGGATGCTATTCTAAATGCTGGGGTGGGGAGGTGTCTTTATTTCATTTTCAAATAGTTCCTAGTGTATATAAATGCAGTTGATTCTTGTGTGTTGATCTTGTTGATTAGAAAAGGAAATGAGAGCTGCAGATAAGCAAATGAGAGATATCCAAAGAAAAAAAGAAAGAGAGAAACAATCTGTGAAAGATGTTGCCAAGAAGGGTCAGAAGGATGTCTACATGGTTCCAGCTAATGAGATGACAGGTCAAGGAATGTCGTGAGCACTCTTTATGCATCCAAAGCTCACATGAACTCTGTGCTCATGGGGACAAAGAACCAGCTGGTGGTCTGAAAATGGCTGGTTCCTTCCCTGCAAAAGAACACAGAAGTGATGAAGGCCACTCAGAGTCTTGGAAAGATCCCATCAACCCAGGGCACCATACGGGAATTGTCCATAGAGATTTCGAAGACTGAGATCATGGAAGAGGTAGTAGAGGATACTTTTGAAAGCATAGATGTTCTGGAAGAAATGGAAGAAGGAGCAGAAGTGGAATTGATAAAGTTTTCTTTGAAATTACAGCAGGAGCCTTTGGCAAAGCGCCTCACAATGAGCCTCGTATACTTCTAGAGACCAAACCTCCAGGAGGAGTAGCTGCCTTAGAAGATAAGGAGTAGGAAGAAGCTTTGGAGGCCATGCAATCCTAGCTGGCCATGCTCCACAGTGTGGGGCTACCTGCCTGGGCCATCAGACTCTTCTGGCTCGGCCATCAGATCACCTGCACTCCTCTGACAGAGCCCCTTTTTATGTGTCTCTTGCATTACACCTCTGTGATGAGGCATTACATTCTGGAGGAGGCTCTTTGTTAAAATCTCTTCACTCTCTGCAGAGGTTTGGAGATCTAAATGAGATTGTACTTCTAAGAGGTGGTTTAATAAATGCATCCTTTTCAGGAATATAAACAGAAATATTTTTTCAGGGAAGGGCAGAGAACTCTGTCTCCTCTCAAAGCACTTCTGATGAGGACTGTACTTTTTTTGTTGTTTGGAAAACACTATATAAATTGATTTTAATAAATTTCTGCCTTAACACAGAAAACAAGTTTTTAGAGTTTTTTAAATATAAGATCATGTCATTTAAAGGGAGACAATTTTACTTCTTCCCTTTTGTTGGATGCTTTTTATTTCTTTTTCTTGCCTGATTGCTCCAACGTTACCTTGATACCAAAGCCAGGTAAGCCCTCTGGCTGGGACTTCCGGTGCTGTGTTGAGTAGGAGTGGGCACCCTTGTTCTCTGCCTGATCTTAAAGGATAAACTTTCAACCTTTCACCATTGAATAGGTTGTTAGCGGTGAGCTTGTCGTATATGACCTTCTTTATGTTGAGATATGTTACTTCCATACCCAATTTAAGAGTTTTTATCATGAAAGAATGTGGAATTTTTAAAAATTCTCCACCCCATCTATTGAGATGATTATGTTAATGTTATCTCTTATTCTATTAATGTAATATATATCACATTTATTGATTTGCATTCATTGAACCATACTTGCATTCCATCGATGAATCCCACTTGATTGTGGTGTGTGATCCTTTCAGTATGCTGTTGAATTCTGTTTCCTAGTATTTTGTTGAGAATCCTTGCATCTATACTCACCAGGGGTATTGACCTGTAGTTTTTTTCCCTGTATTGTCCTTATCCGGCTTTGGTACCAAGGTAATATTGTAGAATTATGGCATGAATTTGGGAGAGTTCCTTCTTCTCCAGTTTTTTGGGAGAGTTTGAGAAGGATTGGTGTTAATTCTTCTTTAAATGTTTGGGAGGATTCACTAGAGAAATAATCTGGTCCTAGTCTTTCCTTGAAGGTTTTCAAAAACTGATTCAATCTTTTCACTTATTATTGGGTGTAAAGATTTTCTGTTTCTTTATGATTCAGTCCTACCAGGTTGTATATTTCTAATAATTTATCTATTTCTTATAAATCATCCAATTTGTGGCCTAAATTGTTCATAGTAGTGTCCTATGATCTTTTGTATTTCTGTGGTATCAGTTATCATGTCTCCTCTGTCGATTACAATTTTATTTGAATTCACTCTCTTTTTCTTGGTTAATCTAACTAAAAATTTGTCAACTTTATCTTTTCAAAGAACTATTAGTTTTTTAAAAAAATCTATTCTATTTTTCTATTCTCTATTTCATTTGTTTCTACTCTAATCTTTATAATTTTCTTCCTTCTGCTTACTTTGGTCTTAGTTTTTTCCTCTTTTTCTAGTTCCCTGTAATGTTAAGGTCTTTTTTGAGATCTATCTTTTTTCTTAATGCATGCATTTATAGCTATACAGGTGACTCCCTGTTTGGCTTGGTTGACTTGGGTGGACAATTATGCTACTTATGACAATAAGAGAGCAGACCTGAGGAGGGGGCTTTGATCAATGGAATTGTGTACATATTGTTTGGAGGTGCTTGTGGGATACCAAGTTGAACTGTTTTTTGTGCATCCCATAAGTTTTAGTATATTGCCTTTCCATCTTTGTTCGACTGAAAATATATTTTGATTTCTCTTTTGATTTTTTTCATTGACTCATTGGTTGTTGAAGAGTGTGTGGTTTAATCTTACTGAATTAAATGTTCTTTCTCTGTGCCCATGAGATAAACAGATGGCAAATATCACTTACAGGACACTTGCTATGTTGTATGTGTTTGTGTTGTATGTATGCATTTCTTTATGTTTGCTCCTTGGAGCCAAGAGTCTAATTTTTAATTTTTATGTTGCCAATGGTTGCACGATGCTTAAAAATGAGTTCTGGATGGCCATATTGGTTTTTGGATTTAAAAATAAGGGGAAAACTGTAACAAGTTTATTACTACAGGGAGACAGATAGATTTGAAACCAAATATGTTCATTGACGGCATCGTAAGAAGCCTATGCAAGAATGCAAAAAAGAAAGGTGATCAGTTCTAAATGATGGGTGGTGGCACGGAAAAGATTCAAAGAGTAGGTGATTTTGAAGATAATTTTAAAAAGATAAACAGATGTCGGTTTGCTTGATAGGGATAGGGGAGGAGAAGTTAGATGCATTGCAGGTAGAAAAAAAAAAGTTGAGCAGAGACATGGATCATAGTGGCATGAAGCAGCATTGTGAATGACAGAGATGAGAGATGGGAGGAATTTGCTGTGATGAGAACAAAAGAGGTAGACCGAAGTTTGGTAAGAGAATATTCTAGACAAGAGTATCTGTATGTCATGCTAAGGAATTTGAACTTTATCTCAAGGACAATGGAGGTCTGTTAGAGGTTTTAAATCACAAGTGATATAAGTAGAACTACTTTTTGTTTTTGTTGTTAAGGAAGAGCTCAGTTGATGATTGTGTTTAGGAGGGTTTTACAAGGTTAAGATCAGAGTGGACAAGTGTTTTAGGAAGAAGGAATAGTGGGGAGCATGTGGGAAAGCTAGAGATCAGAAAAAGCTTGGTTCACCAAAACAAAACAAAACAGAACAAACCAACATTTAGAGCAGAGAGCCCATAGTAGGGGACCAAAGAGGAAATGATAAGGAGCTGCAGCAGGGGGCACAGAAGAAAGGAGAGTGACACCGGAGAAGGACAGTGTGGGACACTGGCTGAATATGCAGACAACGGATGGGGCTCAGGTGACTCCCTGTTTGGCTTGGTTGACTTGGGTGGACAATTATGCTACTTATGACAATAAGAGAGCAGACCTGAGGAGGGGGATTTGATCAATGGAATTGTGTACATATTATTTGGAGGTGCTTGTGGGATACCAAGTTGAGATGGTTCCGCAGGCAGTATGTAATTTAGGAGGGGGTTTGAAACAGAAATGACAACATTGGTGTCAGCAGTGTCTAGACCAGGAGAAGTTCAGGGAGTGAAAAAGGTTATCTAGGGGAAATCTCATTCAATGTATTACAAAATACAAAGAGCACTAAAAATAAAATCCTGGGTAGAGAGAGGATGTCAACGTTTAAGAAAGGGGCAGGAGCCAGAGAAGAAACTGGTGGATTTCTACATTTCTGACTAAGAAGGAGAGAGAGAGAATAATAAGAAACCAGAGATTCAAAACCAAAATGAAGACCTGAAGGAGTTTAAAGTTTACAAATCAACAAAGGGGACAGGTGGCAAGTGCAGCAGAGGTAAACACTGTCTGGGAAGAGATGATGGAATTGGATGAAGAACGGGTAAAGGGGTAGATCTCATACTGGAGGGCAGAGAGAGGGACCCATGAAATGGGAGGAAAGGGAATAAATCAGAGAGAGGGTAGGGAGGGCGCCAGAATTTGTTATAGATTAAACGATGGGGATTCCTACCTGTTAACCCATATTTTCTCAGTAAAATAAGAGTTAAGTTCTCTTGTTGAAAGAAGGAGGGGTGATGGTTGGAAAGAAATAAAGAAAATTGGAAAAGAGGCAGAATAGAAACTTTGGGAATCCGGAGAGGACCTGCTCAGGTATAAACATAATCATGAATTGGAGGGTCCCATGGAATCCCATGAGTCTCCTCACTTCCCTGAAGGAAGACACGTTTCTGACTGTCCGGAAAAAGATAGAAATTTCCAAAGTACATGAAATTGTCCAAATAACATGTGAAACAGAAACTATACCTTAATGAAGTGTGAAAATCCACGAAGTTTTTCTATCAAAATGACAAATACAAGCCAAGCCAAGTAACATGAGCTATGCTGGGATTGGGATCACAAATGCCCAAAGATCAAAGACAAGAGAAACAACTAGCACGGACTGTGGATAAAAATCGTTGTTATGATACCTTCCATCCTAACTAACAGACAAATAAAAGCACTCCAAGCCTAAGAGAAGATAGATTACACTGCTATGTTGGTAACTAGATAGGTTTGCAGGCTATAATTTTGGGGTGACACAAATTTAAACAGTTTTGAGTGCTTAGCAACTCAACCATAAGAGCGGTGTCAGATGGTAGATGGCCGGTTTGACCAATGCTGAGAGTTTTTGTATCCTATGTAGCAGAAGGACAGAGCAGAGGGTCCTTCCCCGGAGAAGCAGCTGAGTCCTAAGTGGAAGGCCAGTGTCCAGTTAAAAAGAGCATTGGATCAAAAGCTTCAGCTTCCTTGTCGCAGTGAAACAGACAGTGTTCTGGTCAGCCTAACCAGGGCAAAAAGATATACATTAAACATTAATCATCAATTTAAAAAGCTGTTCATAATCTAGTAATAGAAATGTACTCTCTTCAAATAATTTAAAATTTCTCTCTGAGACAAACAGCCAATATGATAAAAGTAAAATAGCAGGAACATTTTTTTTTTTTTCTTTTTTTGGAGCAGTCTTATTAAAGGTAAGAGCAAGATAAAAGATGACATCATAGTTATTCACTTTACACTATTCTGAAGTTACAGCCAGTGAAAAAGAGCAGAAAACAGAAATATAATTATTGGAGAAGAAAGAAAAATTATTATTTACAGACAATCTGATTGTCTATCTAGACAACCCATGAGGCTAAATTGAAAAATTATTTGAACTAGTTAGGAGTTTAGAAACATGGTCAGTTATAAAAAAATATATAAAAAGTTTAGTACATGCTAGATTTTACAAATTAAAAAGCATAATAAAAAATTCCTGCTCACTGGAGTACATAATCTAAAATATCCAGGATTAAATTTAATAAAAGTTCTGCAGAAGCTACATGGAAAACAATTGGAAAATTTTACTGAGGGACATTAAAAAAAAAAAAACCCTGAAATAAGTCGACACTGCTGTTGTATTCATTAATGGGAGAATATGGCAGTATAAAAATATTGTTAGTCCCCAAACAGATGTGTTAATTTAATGTGATTTACATACAAATCCCCAACTGTTTTGTGAAACTACTTAAACAATTATTATGACTTTACCTACACATGTGAGCTTCTTCTCATAAAAGCTAAGAAAAAACTGGAAAAAAAAATGAGAGGAAATTTGTACCACCAGAGAGCTAAAAATTGTTTTAACTGTACATTTGTACATCATATAGACCAATATAGAGCCCAAAATAAACCCTAGGGTAATGAAGAACTTAGACTATGCTAATGTTGACATTAAAATTGGTGAAAAAAGGATTGATTATCCATTATGTGGAGCTAGAGTAAATGGTTAGCTATTGAACTCATACCCGCCACTCCACCCATGTAAGCACCCGTCTGGATTTGCCAGGCTCCACCAGCTTCTGTCGTTCCTGTCTGCCACGCAGGACATACAGCAGTTCCAGGACCCAAGTCGGACCCAGCTGAGTCTATGGCGTAAAGCATCTCAGAAGCGCAAACCTTGACCGTTAAAGAAAGGAGATAGTCAGTAGATCACTCTCTCTACTCATCCTCTCTGCTCCATCGGACTCAGGCATCGGCTCTGTTAGCCTGTCTTTCGACATCCTACATGACTGAGCAATGGCTGTGTTTTCCTGGGAAGCCATGACCAAGCCTTTGCACCACCTTTGATTTTCTTTCTGTCCGCCCTTCCTCATTTTCCCTTTCTTCCCACTCTTGACGTGCTGAGATCCCTCTCCTGCAAAACTTTTAACATATAAGCTTTTCCTGTTTTGCAAGGAACTGGGGCTAAGACCCAGTCTTTCTTTGCACTGTGTACTAAAATACATCACAGATCTAAGAGAACATTACAATGTAAAAACTACATAAAAGATGAAAAAGAAAATTTTAGTTTGTCTATAAATGTGTATGTTATTGAGGTGTCAAAAATCTTTTTAATGCCAGAATTTGACAGGTATAACTTTCCAAATTTTAAACTTCTGCAGATTAGAAATACAAACAAAGCTAAATAACAACAAACAAAAAATATTTGGAATGCCTTTGGCCAAAACAGATTAACATATTAAATACTGGTGTAGGTTTATATGTAAAGAGTTTTCACAAATAAATAAAAACATGTCTCATTAGAAAAATAAACCAAAGCTTGAACAAGTAATCCACAAAAACGAAACACGAATGATCCAAAAACATATGAAAAAAATATTCGGGCTTACTGAAACCAAGAAAATACAAATAAAAACAACCATGATTTATTGTTTTCTCTGAGAATATTTGCTAAGATTAAAACCAAAGGCAGTTTCACAAATCTGAGAAGGTGCATCTGTACTTTTGCAAACTACTAGGAGGTCTGTAAATTGCTACTTTTTTTCTGGCAGTATGTATCAAAAGGTTTAAAAATGTTCGTATCCATTAGACCAATAAATCCAGGTATAAAAATTTATGCTAAGGAAATAACCAGAGGTCTAAGACTTACATGGGAGTACATTCACTGCCACATTTATAATAATCAATTGGAAACAATATAAATATCAAAGAAAGGAACTGTCTAAATACATTTTTATATATTAATAAGGTGGGATTCTCTGCACCTACTTCAAATTATGGTTTTGAAAATATGGAAGGTTCTGGAAAAATGTTCTCAATATAGGCTGGAATATTAAAAAAATGCATATAACACTAATGCAAAATAAACCTTTAATTAAAAAAGAAAACAAAGGGCTTATGCAATATGTGCAACTCTTTTCTCTCCTTTCACATCTTCTCCAAGACTAAACTAAACTAAACTCGACAAGAATTAGAAGCACAAACATTAAAAAATTAATGGTGAGTCACTCAGTGGCTTTTTTTAAGAGTAATTTTTGCTCTCATAATTGTAAGATATTATTTTTAAATGATTTTGGTCCTGGAATAGAGCCCCATATCGGGCTTTCTGCTCAGTGGGGAGCCTGCTTCTCCCTCTCTCTCTCTCTGCCCTGCCTCTGTCTATTTGTGATCTCTCTGTCAAATAAATAAATAAATAAAATCTTAAAAAAAAAAACATAAATTCACATCTTTGGGACCTTGAGGCAGGCAAAGATTCTTTAGGACATAAAAAGCTCAAACCATCAGGAAAAAAAAGGTGACAACTGGATTTTATCAAAACTTAAAGTTTTGTTTTCAAAAGATACTATTAAGAAATGAAAAGGCAGGCCAAGTGAAAGAAAAACATTTTCAACACATGTATTTAACAAAAAAATTGTATCTAGATTATATGAAGAACCCTTATAACTCAAGAAGAAGAAAACCTGATTTTGAAAATAGACAAAAGATTTGAATACACGCTTTACAAAACAAGATCTGCAAATGGCTAATAAGCACATGAAAAGATGGTCAAAATCATTTAGTTATTAAGGAAGTACAAATTAAAACCACAAAGAGACATCACTACATAACTAAAATTTAAATGGCAAGGGTTGCCTGGGTGGCTCAGTTGGTTAAGAAACTGCTTTGGGCTCAGGTCATGATTCTGGAGTCCCAGGATCGATCGAGTCCCTCATTGGGCTCCCTGCTCTGCAGGGAGTCTGCTTCTCCCTCTGACCCTCCCCCTGCATGCTCTCTCTCTCTCTCATTCTCTCTCTCTCAAATAATAAATAAATAAAATCTTTAAAAAAATAAATGCTAATCATACTAAATGCTGACAAGGATGTGGAACAAAAGTCTCACATATTGCTGTGGAGATAGAAAATGGTGCCACTACTTTGGAAAACAATTTCTTTAAAAGTTAAACATGTTCCTGCCATACCACCAACTGTTCTATACCTAGGTATTTACCCCAAAGAAATAAAAACATATGCCCACAATGAAATATGGTGCACAATGTTCATGACCATGTATTTGAAATAACCTCAAACTGGAAATAATCCTTGTCCATCAACAGGTGAATAAATAAGCAAAGAGTGGTACATTTCTACTATTGACTATTACTCAGCAATAAAAAAAAAAAAAAGAAAGTAAATTGCTGATATATACACCACTATGGATGAATCAAAGCAGTTTTACTGAGTGAAAAAAGCCAAGTGCAAAGGACCACCTACTGTGTGATTATATTTATGTAATATGCTGGGGGATGAAACTGATCTAAAGTGTCAGGAAACATCAGTAGCTGCGTATGGCCAGGAGAAGAGGGAGGGATGGAGGGTTAAGGGACACATAGTAATTGTGGGGGATTATGAAAATGTTCTATATGTTGATAGTGGTGACAGTTCCGTGGATACATCCAGTTGTCAAAACTCAGTGAATTGCACACTTTAAATGGATATAGTTAATGTATAAATTATGTATAAAGAGAGTTGATTTTTAAAAATTTCCTTCTTGAGTTCCTTGCTGGATGAAATCTATCCAATCTTGATTATTCCTTTGCTTATTGTCTTTTCTTCCATTTGATATTTTATTATTATAATAGATTTAGAGCACAATTATAATAGTTTGTGTGTGTGTGTGTGTGTGTGTGTGTGTGTGTGTGTGTGTGTGACAGAGAGAGAGAGAGAGAGAAAGAGATGGGGGTAGAACTGAGGAGATAGAGACTGCAGATTCCAAAATGCTAGAGTATTTTTGGTGGTGAGGAAATTCCAGTGATGTGGAATCCAGAATCCAGATAGAGGCATGGGACTTGGAGTAAGCTGGAACACTGGGGAATCTGAGGTGGACACATGAGAGTCTGAAGTAGCCATGTCTGATGACCTCAAATGTTCTACATCATGGAGTGACATGAGGATCCTGGATGGGCAGGTAGTTGAGGAGAGTAGGGTGTATGATACAAGTCACGGAGAGATAACTAAAGGATTCAGTTGAAACAGGAGAGGTTCAAGGGATGAGCAGAAAATTCCAGACCTTGAGGAACCCTCTCCATGCTCTCAGTAGGTGTTCTTCTAAGATATGTTTGAAGGACAGCGTGCTGTTGACCACTGATTACCATCCCCACTTCTCAATTGCTCACCCAAATCTCATAAACATTTGGCAAATGTCTAGACTTTCACTGTGGAGAAAATGGAGCTGCTTCTGCCCTGATTATTGATAGATCTTTGTCTGACTTTCTCAAGCATCACTGATGGGACCATGATACTCGTGATGGAGATCCATTTCCAGCAAGCAACATCCCTTATTAAAGGATTATGTTATTTTGCATATAATATGTCCACTAAAGAGCCTTTGTTTCTTGCTGGCATGGTCTCTGTACTTCTCCACTAAGAGAATCCTTTGTGCCTACCAAGTAGATTGTGAAGTTGGAACAGCAGCTGAGAAGAGCCGTGCCAAATAAATTTTATTCTAATGACTTTGGTCTGTATCATCAGTCTTAGATAATTGTACTGCAGCAGGTGTGACTTTCTTCTGGGGGCAGGCTGTTAGAATACATGACATAATAATGCCATGATCAGTCTGATGTAGCCCTCACTGGGGGTAAAGACGTAGAGGGTCCCAGGCTCCTATCCCTACTGTAGAATGACACATCAACACAGCATTTGGAGGTGAGCCATCAATCCCAAAATACATTGTTAAAAATAACACCCAATGAAAACAAACATTTGGATCTTTGGGACCCTATGAAGAAGGCAATGAACAGATTATAAATGGCATCAGTTTCTGATGTTTTAATCTGGGGCCTCAGAATTTGACCTTAGGTAGCTGAATCATCATTGCATCATTACTGAGAGTATAGCAAGTTTCCCCTTCCACCTTACCCTTACTTCTGTTCTTCTAAAACTAGGTAGAAAATGCATACATAGTATTGCTGAATGATACTTTCCAAATATTAGTATCCAATCACTCTGTGATTAATTGTGCACTTGATTAACCTTAATTGCCAAGATAGCAAAAAAGAACACTCTTAATGATTTTTTGATGTTTTGTGTTTGATCATGGTTGTGGAAGAACTAAAAAATATTGGTTTCAGGAGAGAATAACTAGCCAATTAATTAATTGAGGTCTGTTTATATTTTTATTTTCAAGGCATTTGTTGGTCTTGACTAAAATATTTTATTTTCACTCCAGTCATTAGAGCTCATAAAGGGGCAGTGGGGCTATTAAGTTGAGTGTGTAGCTGGGAATCCTGCTGAGCTGGCTGTGCTCTATCTACCCCCCCCCCCTTTTTTTAAAGTTAAGAATGAGGTTGAAAATTCCAGAATACTAAAAAAATATCCCAAGGGCCTCTAGAGGCATAGGATCTGGGATACACAACAAAGAACTGGGCCTGAAAAGCTCTGTTCTGAGCGGTTTTATAAGCATTACACTTAATCCTCACAACTCCCTGTGGTAGGTTTTCTTATTGTCCCTATTTTTCAGATGAGAAAACTGAGGCATAGCGAGATTAAGTAATGTATGTGCATATTCACAGAATTAGTAAGCGGGTGAAGAAGGATTTTTATCCCTACTAGGTGGGCCGAAATTCTTATGGGTGTATTATAATTAGTCTAGCAAAATTAGCTAGTATGATGTCCTTCCTACAATAAATGCTTAATAGGTGCCAAAATACATTCGGTAGTATTAATTTATTTGGGTTTCATAGTAAGACAAAATCAACTGATGTTTATAGATTTCAAGGTCTCAAGCCAATAGGAAATGATAACCCTTAAATCCAGTACAAGGAAGAAACTGAGAAACATGCCCTTTGTCCTTCCATGCTGATGTCAGTGTGGTTGATAGAGGACCCCTACTCTGTCACCAGAATTGCACTGGTGTGTGTGGTGGTGAGGTAGGGAGGAGGTTAGACCGCTCCCATCAGTCATATAGAGATTCCCATCTCGGTTCTTTGGTTTGTCCTGGCAATTTTAAAACAGCCCATGAAACCAATCACATTGGAGAGGAAGTGGGTAGTTTCCTACCTGTCAGGCAACACAGAGGAAAAGCAACCAAATCTCTAGGCTGATGGCCTCCGACCGATGCTCACAAAATTAAGAAAGCAACTTGAACTGGCTACTTATTTTCTTTCAGACCCTAAACTCCCAGCTATTTTGTTGAAGGACAAACACTGAAGCTTGGCCCATGAATTTTCCTGTGTTACTGGGGAGAGTGGGGTGGTAGAGTGGGATGTGGGTTGTGGAGGTGGGTAAGGTGCACGACTGACTTGGTACTTCTTGCTTTTTTCAAGGTTCATCTCACTGAACTCTCTTCTAAAGAACCATCCTTAGTGGTATATTTGCTAAAAACTCTAGCAGATTTACAGCTTCCCTTAACATAATAATGAAAGATTTTTGGCCATTCTCTTATTGAATTTGGTAGCTTCTGTACCATCATTACATACATAAAGTCTGTGATATTTAAGCAGATTTTTGTTTAAATTTCGTTCTGCTTTTTAGCAATTTTTGTCTCTTGCTTATAACTTTGAGAGGACTGTATCAGGGCTTACATAGTTAATAAAAGCAAACTAAAGCAAATAATCACCTTCTAATACTTCTTTCAGCATATTCTAATTTTTTAATGGAGAAAATACATTCTTAAATTAAATATGCATAATAAGGAATACTAATAATAAGAATAAAGTGGAATATGTGAGAATGAACCTAGTGTTGTAAGCAAATGCATTTGATTTGCTAAGGATAAAAGCTGGCTCGAATCAGTAAGAATCAGTGCAAAAAAGAAAAGCCTCATAATGTTCATAAATTGTCCATAATTGTATGGATTTTAAATATAAAAGTTGGCAGTGGCAAAAGCTAAAAGCCATTAGGAAGTATTCCATTGTGCGGTGCACTAGGAGCAGTAAGTCACAATCGTATGAAAAAAAAAAAATCCCCAGCTAGAGTTTACTAAAATTTTGATAACCATACTTGAGACTTATCTTGATGTTTACTACAATGCATACATTGTTCAGCATGGCATGGTCTAATGCATACATGAATCATATTTGAAAAGAGCTACTAATTAACATGAATAGTCTTCTTCTGTGAAGGTCGTTTATTGCAAAGTTCTATTTCTTTCTTTCTTTCTTTCTTTTTTTTTTTTTTTCCTAGCTGAATATTGCTAAAGGAGTCCTCAACAACAGCCATTAGTTTAAGAGACTAGTCTGTTTTCTGCCTGGCATTGGGTTAGAGTTTTAAAGAGTCTTTTTCTCCTGCGAAGAAGCCATAAAAATAATATTTAAAAGTAAGAGGGAGGGGGAAAAAAAAGAGAGGAAGAGAAGGGGAGAGGAGTAGAAAGACCTTTCTCTTCTTGAGCAGTACATCCATTCATTAAGTTTTATTCTGTCATCAGCTGTATTCTCTCATGAACTTCTTGTTACAGTATTGAAGAATTGTTGGCTAAATTGTTAGACTTTACTTCCAATGGGATTGATCGGGAGTTTTTTTTTTTTTAATTTTTTTTTTTTTAATTTGACAGAGAGAGAGAGATCACAAGCAGGCAGAGAGGCAGGCAGAGAGGCAGGCAGAGAGAGAGGGGAGGAAGCAGGCTCCCCGCGGAGCAGAGAGCCCGACGCGGGGCTTGATCCCAGGACCCTGGGATCATAACCTGAGCCGAAGGCAGAGGCTTTAACCCACTGAGCCACCCAGGCGCCCTTGATCGGGAGTTTTTGTTTGAAAACTGGGTTGGCCAGCACTTTCCTCAGAGTTACTGGGAAGGTCCTTGAAAATTTTTCCATGGAAGTAAAAACACTTTGGGACCAGGTTCTACTATGCACTAAAGGAACTTCTAGAACCTTCTACCATTTCTGTTTGGGATGCGTGGGGTGTTGTTTTTTTTTTTTTTTTTTTTTTGGCTTAGATGTTTCAAGGAACTTAGCCAAGATGAAGGGATTTCTCAGGACTGTTGGGAAACAATATTACTCTGTGCTAAAAATCTCTCTTAGCTAAAGGCCATCAGTCAGAGTTTTGCCTCCATTTGTCATAGTTAATTTTGTGTGTCAAATTGGCTGAGTTACAGTGTCCAGTTGTTCAGTCAAACTAAACAGACTGGGCCAGCGTAAATGTTGCTGTGAAGATGTTTTTTAGATGTGATTAGCATTTAAATCAGCAGACTCTGAGTCAAGAAGATTACCCTCAACAATGCAGGTGGGCCTCATCTAATCAGTTGAAAGCCTACAGCACAGAAACAGGTTTCCCAAAGAAAAAGAAATTCTGCCTTGGAACTGCAGGGTGGAAACCCTGCCTGTGTTTGAGCCTGCAGATTTTGGACTCAAGACTACAATGCCAACTCTATCCTGAATTTCCCACCTGTTAGCCTGCTCTGTAGACTTACCAGGCCCCACGATCCTATGAGCTAATTCCTTAAAATAATCTTTTAATCTCTTTATCTATCTATCTATTTATCTATCATCTATCTACCTATCATCATCATCTCTATCCTATTGGTTCTCTTTCTCTGGAGAACCCTGACTAATCCAATAGACCATGTAAGTGAAACTGGCAGTAAGTTTATACTACAAAATATGTTCTTGACCTCTCAGAAGGGAACTGGGTTTGGGGCTGGGTTTATTTGAGACAACAAAGGAACGAAAGAGTCGATCACTTTGTGATTTTGCCTACACGATACCAGATAACCTATTTGACAAATACATATATTATTTTTACTGATCAATCTGGTTAAAATAAGTCCTTGAGAATTTGTCAAGTGCATTTTTTGCTGTCTGAAGACTGGGGAAGTGTCTAGTGGCTATTATTGGAATTGCCTGAATCACCCCAGCAAGGCTTGGCTCTTGGAAATATCAAGCAGCAGTTCTCACACTGACTTTGTAATGTACACTTCCTTATATCAAGTTTTGAACCGTGTAAGTGTTCTGAGAGATAATATGAAATAAAAAACATCTAAGAGGCCCTTTCATTTGTACCCAGTTGCCCCGAGGGTCTCACACCACTAGTTACCTCATGAAAGGGGCACAAATATGGTGGGAGAGGGGGTACTAAACCCCTCAGATATCACCTTGCCCATCTTCCTGATACCCCCTTCATGAAGTCAGTGTACAAAAGTTAGGGTTTATTGATGGTTGATCATGTACAAGTGCCTTACTCAGTTCTGCCCCTGCCATTTAAGGCTTAAACAACTTTATTTATTTTTTGGAAGTCCAAGGTCAAGGTCCAGTAGAGCTCAGTTGCTTTTGACGGCGTTCTTCCTGGCTTAGAGAGAACCACCTATTTTGCTGTGTCCTTGTAGAGCCTTTCTTCAGTGCGTGACTGCGGAGGGAAAAGACTCCATCCTTATGATCTCATTTAACCTTAATTACCTCCTAAAAGCCCTGTCTCCAAATACAATCCCATTGCAAGTTAGGGCTTTAACACATGAATTCGTGGGGGCAGGGACACAATTCAGTCCAGGACAATGCGGCACTCTGTTTTGTACTCAAGATATGTCTTTATTTGAGAACTCTCCTGGAGACTGTAATGGTGTGGGGGGTACCAGGCAAGCGTACCAATGTCTATACCCTGAAGCAGATTGTGATAAATGTTAAAAGCCAGGGTCTACGGGACTGTGAGGGTTGGAGTGGCCGCATACAGCTGGGTGATCAGGAGATGCTCCCGAAGAAGGAGTCCTTGCATTAGACACTGAAGTGGGGAAGGACTTTGGCCAGTGACAAGATGGAGATAATCTGCAGAGTAAAGATGGGCAAAGGACAAGCAGCGGGAGAAGAACCAAAATGGAAATGGTCAGAGAAGACAGGCTGGTCCAGGTTGTCTGGCGTTCACTCCAGTGTAGCAGGGACTGTGGTAAGAAGGGTAGACTGAGGTCAGAGAACAAAGGACTGACATTTCAAGGGACTTGTTGGGAAGGTATTGGTGAGTCACCAAAAACTTTTGCTTAGGGAGGTACTGGTTATTTTATAAACTTCCCTTTACTGCTACTGAACACACTGCCTCAAACATCTTTACCGGAAAAGTCTGATTTTGCCATTAAGAAACTGATTTGTCCAAAACCGGGCCATTCCCCCTCCAGATGGAATCTTGCCCTCTCACAGAAACATGTCTGTGGGGGTAACCTGACAGGGGTTGGGCAGACCGGCAGGGAAAGGAAATGGCGAGGCTCCGAAGGAAGGAGTTTTCTCAAGTGAATAGCAGAAAGGATGTTACAGTGTGTTTTCCTGTTTGGGAAGTTTAATTCTTCACGGTTTGCTTGGCTGTCAGAACGCTTCACATTTTTATTTGTGAACATACATGGTGATCATCTTTAAGACAAAAAAAATCTGATGGCAGGTCCCTTGATGCCCTTGTTCAGAGCAGATGTTGCAATCAGAGTGGGGCTTTCGATTCTCACCTCTAAGATGTTGTCAATTGCATTAAGAAGCATCTCTCCTTGTCTTCATGTTTTATATACAACTTATTAAGGTCATGTTGGGGAAAGAAGTTGAAAGAGACAAACTTAACAGATTTGTAGATTGCTAAGACAGAGCCGTCGTCTGCACTGATGTAATTACTCACAGCTCATGTGACAATCAAAATATATAAACTCAACAGGGGAAGAAACAAGAAAGATACACACACTCGGTTCATCAATATGGAACAGTTTTGCAGACCCAGAAGGTTCAGGAAGATTTCACCAGTACTTCGTGTGTGTGTGTGTGTGTGTGTGTGTGTGTGTGTGTGGTGGGGAGGGCAGCGAGGGAGGAGTAGAAGCAGAGAGGGATAGCCCGAAGAGTGTCTTCTCTTAGGAAATGGCAGGGCTCAAAGGATCATGGATCCCAAGTTGAGGAACGGAAGTTTTCGTCGTGGCGGGAAATGAAGTTCTCTTGTCCCGCTTCTCTCCGCAGTGAGCCCTTGTCTCCAGCATCCCTGATGTGGGGCCATCTCACCTCTCCTTGAACCCTTGCACAAGCTGAAGTTCGAACATTCCAACTGGTTGTTTGGACTCTGTTGGACACAACCTAAGTCTGCATGGCAGGTGAAAATTGGATAAACAGCCATGCTGACTCCAGGGAGAAATTTTTTTACGCAAACATCTGTTTCTTGAATTTGGCCAGGGTAAGGCCTGGGGGAAGGCGGAATTTCAATTGATGAAATAAGATCAAGAAGATGCTGCCTCATTTTTTTTTCCCTGTTTCGGGGAGTATAAACCCTGGGTCCCTCCAGCATCACAGAGGGAGGAAACCCTATCCAAGTTTCCCCTGATACTAGATTTATGTCCAATTTCAGTTTAGATGAGATCATGTGGATGCTTTTCCTGGTACTTCGCGGGACTACAGATGTAACCTGCTTTGAAAGAAATCCCATGCACACATATAAAAATACGGATTTAGAGTGAAGATGAACAGAGCAATCTGTAAATATCTACGAAGCACTTCCCGTGTGCCTAGCACTGGGCAAGACATTAAAATGTATTAAAAGAGTGGAGGGGTGAGTCTTTGCATGGAGGTAATCTAAAGTTTGAAGAGGGAATTGAGATGATAAAGAACGATAAAATACGACCCATGATTTGGTACTAAATCGTGAGGGATTGATATTAGTAGCCGTAGTTATTTGCATTAGGAGAAGGCAGGGGGAGCCCCCAAAGCTGGAGAAGTCTTTAAAAGGGAAGCTTGAATTATGCAGGATCTATGGGGTTGAGAAGTTCTGAAGGCGGAGCCCAGGAAAGGAGCATTTCAAGTGGAGGAAATCGCAGGAGCTGGCGAACACAAAGATCATGTCCATTGATTGTCCCTTGGCCAAGAGCTAATTGGGTGGGCCATTGCTAACCCCATTTACCAAGGGTTGGATGAAACTTGGTAACTGATATCAACAACAGCTAACACTCATTTAGCACCTACTATGTTCCAGAACTGTTCTAGGCCCTTTGTGTGTTTTAAATTATGTATGGCTCATCACAAACCTGAAGTTGTCCAGCCTCAGGTGGTCAGGCCAGTATGGGTCCAAGGGGCTAGCACTGGTGGCCATGGCTTTGTAGAGGGATGGCCAGAGGTGCGGTCGCAGAGACCTCTCCCACAGGCTCCCAGCTCTCGCTAGGCTAGCTGGCTAGCCAGAGGGTCCTGGGTGAGTACTATGGTTACACCCTCTTTAGGCATGAAGAAACTGAAACAGAGAAATTAAGAGACTAACCCAAGGTCACACAGGCACTAAGTGGCTAAGCTGGAATGAAACCCACGTCTCTCCAGTTCAAAGCCCACAGTCTAAGATGCCAAATGAATGAGGAGAACAGAAGCGTGGTGAGCAATGTCATACTGACCTTGCCAGGGTGGGGGAAGGTTGCGTAGGAGAGGGAAAGAAGAGGTGGACAGGCATTGCTTCATTCTTGAACAATTCTTTGTGTGAACTTTTGAGAGCCCAGAGTTAATTTAAAGGTGAGTCTGAACACCAAGATTTAGGCTTTGCAAACCATTTCAAGGCACCAGAGTTAGCTAATGTATGCATCGAGCCCTTCCAGGAAAGGAGAAAACTTATCAGAACGTTGGTCTCAAGGTTCCCCGCCCATTCAGCCTTCAGGGCCAGGCCTGCTGGGGAAGACAGACGTGAGAGCAAATACGTGGCCCCCCACTTCCACCCGTTATTCATTTTAAAACATTCCATAGGTCCCTATATTTATCTTCTACACGGACTTTGATCCCTGGAATTCAGCGAACCCTTGGGATCATGTGGGCCTTATTTGCATCTCGTGATAGAAAAAGCAACCAACCAACCTAATTCAGGAAAAAAAAAATCGATGATGTCGGGTTGGTACTCAGAACCGGCCAACAGGCTAAATGGGGTGAGAGAGAAAGTGATGTAATCAGAGGGGATCCAGGCCAGTTTTTCCTTATCCAAATGCCCTTCCTTTTATAGACACCATATTGCTAAAATTCCCTTAATAATGATTCATTTCTTGGGGCCTCTTTCCGTAATAAAGCCAGCAAAAAATGGAATGGAAAATGGATGGAAAAATTCCTAACCCACTGGTTTGAAACAGCATCTTAAACAGAACAACTTATTTTTCTTAAATGAATTTTTTTTAAAGATTTTATTTATTTATTTGACAGAGCATGCGCACAAGGAGGAGGCACGCACAGCGAGAGGGAGGGGCGGACTTCCTGCACCAAATGCCCGACTAACCAGCGACTTAACCAAATCAGGTTTCATTTTTTCTCTTAAAAATAAGTCTAAAGGGAGTGAGCTGCCCGTGTTGGTTCAGTGGTTCAGAGATCTCAAGAGCAAATGTCTTTGTGATTTTCTTGTGGGTTTTTTGTTCGTGTTTTTTGTTTTGCTTTTGTTTTTGGTTTGGTTTGGTTTTGCCTCATTCTAAAGACATGGAGGTTGCTTCGGCCCCAACCATCACATTTTGGCTCAGGGCAGGAAGAAGAGGGAAGGGCAGTGCCAGCCCTATCTGTTCCTTAAAATCAAGAAACTAAAGGCTTTCCTGAAAACTTTCCAGTAGACCTCTGCTTAGGTATTTTTGGCCTGAAATAGGTCACGTGGTCTCTTTAAGATGCAAGAGATTCTGGGGAAAGAAATATTTCGTTAGTCCTCCTGCCACTCCCAAGAATACTGGGGTTCTGTCGTCAAGGAAGAACACAGGTGTGGCTATGGAACTGGCCGTGTGAGCTGTAGCTCACACTTTCTCTTTATGGACTTCGTGAGGGAAAACACTACACCTGAAAGTTTTTGTTATGGAAATTTCATAACCAAAGAACTTACAGTGGGAAACTATTGACTTCTCTCTCTTTTTTTTTTTTTAAGAAAAAGGTTTATTTATTTATTTATTTATTTATTTGACAGACAGAGATCACAAGTAGGCAGAGAGGCAGGCAGAGAGAGAGGAGGAAGCAGGCTCCCTGCTGAGCAGAGAGCCTGATGGGGGACTTGATCCCAGGACCCTGAGATCAGGACTTGAGCCGAAGGCAGAGGCTTTAACCCACTGAGCCACCCAGGCGCCCTCGACTTCCCTTTTATTAGGAGCAAGTAAGCTGAGGTCCCTATAGGTTGTTGATGGAGCAAGGGTGCTGTAAAGGGACAAAGGCATACAGAAAATGAGAGAGAAGCACTGAAGATAAATGACTGGCGACATGTAAGGTACTCAAGGCAATTTTGACTGAATGTCCATAATTTGTCTAGTAGGCTGTCACATATTCTGGAAGAATGAGCCTTGTAAGATGCTGTAGCTTCTTCAAAGGCAGAGTACTGTTGTTTCAAGAGGAGGCAGGGGTTGGCTTATTCAACCAAATACATTCATCTGATTATCCAGAAAGTGCTTTGTGGAAGCACAATTGAACTTATTTGTATATGAGAGAATAGAGGTAAACGTCAGTAAAACAGATTTCAGAATGTGCGCGCACACACACGCGCACACACCCACAATCACCCAGCAATAAAGATAAAAACTGGTCTAGGGTGCCTGCTTTATCAGTGCCTTTCTGCCGAAAAGTGAATTTTGCTCCCGTGTCTCTCCCTTCCTGCTAAAAAGATAATCAGGGGCCGTTTATCATATCTGTTTCAGGGTAGAGTTATGAAACATTTTCAGTGGAGAGCATGAATGAACAGGGACTTGTCCTGAAAAACAGAACAAAAAGAAATTATTAATCATGTTTCCCTTTGTATATTTACTGTTTTGCTTCTGAAGGGAGTATTAGTCCACTAAGAGATGCATAATTAGGAGATATGCCAGATGGATAATCAATGTGATTTTAAATTTTTATAGAGAGAGAACAGAGCTGAAGCTTGGATTTTTTTTTTTTTTAGAAGGTACTTTAGCTCTGCGCATTTAAAAACAAACATCTTGCATTAGGTTCCTGTCTTCCATGCAGTGACGTTGAATATGTTCTTAAATCCTTTTATTTTTTAAAAACTGGCCTGATGGAATGGAAGGGCGGACTGACCCACTAAATGGACAAGGAAAGCTAACATGCAGCGATGGGAACTGGGGTCCCCTGCAAGGAACGGCTGAAAGCTTTATTTAATCATAATCATGATGATAGCAAACAAACAAATGAACAAACCATAAATTTCACTTCCCTTTCCTGGCTTCGCAGTCAGTGGAGATTTCCTTGTTCTCGAAATTCTCAGGCTCGAAGGAAATCTAAAGGAAGCACTTTCTGAATCTCGTGTTTAAGCAAAGCCAGTGAGATCTGCACTGAGAGGGGCCGTGGCTGCTTGGCCAATGGGATGGGCTTGGGAATGAGATCATCTTATGGGATTGGGCAGCAGAGCCAATGCCCCAAGGGCAGTGTTTTTAAAACTGTGGGTTCTGACACATTAGGGAACCGTGAAATCAGTTAAGAGGGTTCTGACTACGTATTATTTCTGAGCCCAGTATAGTTGTACAGAATAGAACGACATTGAATAAAAAGTAAAAATGGGAGCCACACGTAAGGGTATGTATTATTTATGAAATTTTTGTTCCAATAATAAAGGTGCGTCCTCATATAAATCATATTTCTTTACATGGGTCGCCGTCGAAGTTTGAAAAATACTGCGGCAGGGTGAAGTCTAAGAGGACAGTTGCCCGTTGGCTGACGGTGTCAGCTGGAAGGGATGAAGGCAATGGAGTCTCTGGGCTCCTCACATCCCCGAGAACACAAGCCAGGGCTGGTAACAGTTAGCTGTGGGTGTGTGCTTCTGCAGGATTCTCATACAAACATTCTTCCACACGAACTGGAGAAACTTTTTGCCAAGTTACATATCCAAGATCACCGTTTGGAATTTGATTGGGATTGTGTTACATTTATAACCACTTGGGGGGAAATTGACATCTTGACTCTGTTGAATCCGCCAACCCAGGTGTGCAGGGCATGTCTGACCTTCTAGTCTTTTCCTATATCCGTTCGTTCTGTTTATGTTATTATTATTATTTTTTTTTTACAAATGCTTTTCATTTTTTATTTCTTGTTGACTCCTATGTATTTGGCACATGCCTGTATTTTTTCTGTCTTGATACCATTTTCTTTTCTTTTTTCAAATGGATGGACCTCTCTCGCTCACTGAACTTGCAGACGTCTTCCGTGCATTCCGGCTTCTGCTCATGCTGTTCCGCTGTGCAGAAAGCCTTTCCTTGCACTGCCTGAGCACGGTCCGCACCCTCAGGCGGAGCTGTCTCTTGGGGGGACTGCGGCAATAACCCACTGAGGAGTCCCTCAGTTTCCCTTCTTACCCGTCTGCTGTTCCCGCATGTAGGCATTGGGGGTGGTCTTTAAAAACATAAATCAAGGGGCACCTGGGTGGCTCAGTGGGTTAAAGCCTCTGCCTTCAGCTCAGGTCATGATCCCAGGGTCCTGTGATCGAGCCCCACATCGGGCTCTCTGCTCGGCAGGGAGCCTGCTTCCTCCTCTGTCTCTCTCTCTCTGCCTGCCTCTCTGTCTTCTTGTGATCTCTGTCAAATAAATAAATAAAATCTTTAAAAAAAAAAAAAAAAAGAAAAGAAAAACATAAATCAAGATCCTGTCATTTTCCTCCCTAGGACACCTGCTGGCTTTTATTGCCATTGCAAACATCCAAACGCCATTCAAGACCCTCGAGGCTTCCCACGATGCGGCTTCTGCCTACTTCTCTGACCGCCTGTCCTGGACTTTTCCTCACCATTCATGTTGCCTCAGCCACTCTGGCTTTCCTTTAGGCCCTCAACATTCCAAGCCTGTGCCTCCTTTGGCATGTTGGCCATTCCTGTGACTCCAGGATGCTCCTGCTCCTGACGCTCTTGTGGCTAGATCCTTCTGGACGTGGGGGACACCCCACACACTTCTAAATTTTAATTTTGAGAGGCCCTTCCTGAACCCCAGTATAAAGTGGCACTTTTCACCACCTGCTCTCTATGCATTATCTTCTTCTTCTTTTTTTTTTTTTAAAGACTCTGTAGTATCTGCAATTTTCTTATTTGCTTTCTTGATTATCTGTTTCCCACTGTCCCACCTCCCCACTGCACACGAGAATGCAAACTCCACATGCTGAAATCTTTGTCAGTGGTGGCTCTCTCCCCAGCCCCACAAAGGCACCAAATTTGTGGAATTAATGGATAGTTCTATAAAGTAGGTACCATACCAACTACAGAGCACAGGAAATATTTGGTCCTTATCTTCAGAAAGTCTGTACTCAGAAGGCAGTGACCCTGTGAGAATTTGCCTCTCACTTTTCTGGAGTCGTCTTACTGTGGATGTGTGTGTCTACAAGCAGGGCTACGTGAAAGGGAGCCCCTCAGAAATGAACTATTAAGAAGAGATTTTTACTAGGAAGAAGATGTTCATTGTTGAGGATCTATTTTCGTTTGATTTTTACAAAGTTTCAAAGACTTTCCTGGAGGTAGACCCGGAACTCTGGAGAAATACCCAGGTAAATAAACCAACCTCTGTCCTTAGAGGAGAATGCTTTTAGTGAGATGAAGGGACTTGTAAAAGCACAATAAGGCAGTGGCCTTGAACATCAGTGGGAGCGCTGCTCTTGCCTCTCTAGGACATCAGGGCTATCTCAGACTGTCCCAGTATGGTGGCGAACATCCTTGGCTTTGGTATACGAAACCATTACCAACCAAGCACACTTGAATTTATTTAAACTCCTCTTGGATGAATTTAACATTCTCTCGCTAAAAGAAGGAATGGTGATTTGATCTAAACTTTGGAGGCAAATCCAGAAAATGAATGAGCTTTTCTAAGGACAGTCCTGGGGTATGTTCTAAAAATCAATATAATGTGAATGAGCTTAAAAAGCTTTCCACCCCCATGGTAGCCGACTGTCCTGACCCTCACACCTCCAGGGGCTGAGGCAGACTTAGAGCCTGGGGCCAGCGTGCTGCCTGTGTATGGCCTCCTACGGTTTGAGGCTGCCTGTCTGCAGAATCCTTTAGCTCTGGAACTGGATATATCTGTGTAGAGAGAGCCGGGGTGTGGAAGGGCCAGGCAGATCCTCACCTTGGATCCCAAGTTGTTTTCCACACTTCCATGTGTATTAATCTGATGTTGATAAAGGTCACAGACTTGCCTCTGAAATAGAGCCAGCCTACGTTGAATGAGGGTAAAAATCTCAGAGCCAAAAGGCGGAGGATGGAGAGTAGAAGAGACATAAAGAGAAGCCCTTTCAGACAGCACGGAGGGGCCATTACCTCAGGGTGTCAATGGTGAGTGAGGACTTTTAGGAGTCTTGTAAATGTTAGTCTAACAAATGAATGAGCCTGGATTTGAGTAGGAGTATCTGAAATGATATTCGGTTTCCTAGGAGGGACAATGAAGGTATGACACCTGGCTTACTGGATACTGTATGAGAACCCAGTGCTCTGGGTTGTCAATGGGCCATAGCTCTCCAGCCCCGCCCCCCAGTATCATTTCTTAAGGTTCATTTCAAGATTATTACCATGAATATGTGACTATATAAGGAGTGTCTTGAGTTGCTAGTCGGGCATGGAGTATTTGGGGGGGTCGGAGGACCACGTGTCTCTATCACAGAGGGAAAAAAGAAACATGGCCATGACAGTTTCCCACTCTGTGGTTCTGTGAATCTAACACACAGCTCCAAGCTGTGTCATCTGGTCTCCCCTCTTCTCCTCAGCCATCCCTGAAGCTTGGCTGGAGAAAGCTCTTCCCTGCCCTTCACCTCCCTCCCCCGTTCTAATACTTTCCATTACCATTCTGTCAAGCAGTAGCCAAGTTAGGACTTCACAGAAAAGGGAAGTCTGTGAGAAAGCCTGAGTTCATGGTGGTCTGTACGTTGTCACGGCAGGCAGCTCTCTGGGCATAATTTTCCACTAGGCTGAATCTCTTCCTTCATAAACTGAACTCCAAAAGCATCACTAGAAAAGTCACTTTAATGCAAATAAGAATAACCTGGGACCCTTGATCCTTTTCTGGGGAGGGTTTTTCAAGTGTTCCCTTTGTGTGGTGGTGCCAGTATGCCCCGGGAATTTTTTGATCCATGATTACCATGGAGCCTTCACTATATACTAGCCACACTGTGTCAAGATGGCTCAGAAAATTCATCCCTCTGCAGTACACTGCTTTAAAAGGCAGGCACTCTGCTCTATGAGAAAGAGCAGACCTTTATGAAAATTACGATGTGGGAACATCTTTGTGGAGCGTCCGCCATTTTGGAATCACTTCCTCTTTGGCTCTCTGCCTTCACCCCATGGCCATAGGTGATACACCAGTTAAATTTGTCCTATGATAGAGACCTTTACACTCACTGCCTACTTGCCTCTCACAGTATTCTGTGCTATCATAACGGATTATCAAAATAGCTAATACAGTAAACAATCACACAAAGGTATAAGTACATGTCTAGTTATAAATTTATGTGGTATCCAGGGTGATGTAAGGAAGCGTTGAATCACTATGTTTGACACCTGAAACTAATATAACACCATATGTTAACTAACTGGAATTAAAATAAAAACTAAAAATAAATAAATAAAAACAGCAGAAATAATAAATAAATAAATAAATAATAAGTAAATAAAGTTATGTGCTATCTCTCCCATATGGCATACCTGATTTTGTTTTATGGGATTTTATGAAGCCCTCCAAATGTTCATGAAGGAGTGCTGAACGGTGAGAATTTTAGCTGCTAAGAAGGGGCCACTGTAGGTGTCTTCCGGATCTCACTGTTTCGGGCACTGCTCACCTGCCGTATTTATCCACAGACGTTATCACTTTTACTTGTAAGCTCTCCAAATCCTTGTTTAAAAAAAGGGTTAGAACTGAACTGCATAGGGTTTTCATGACCTGTCTTTGGCAAAGCTCCTAAGTGGCGATTACAGAAATTTTTGTGCAAAGTCACTGAGACTAGACTTCGAATTTGCTAATGCGATAGATCCGCATCTAGCTGTGTGTGGCTGTACGTATCACCTCACACGCCTGAGCCATCCTCACGTGGCACCAAGATAGAGAAGGATTATGATTCTTATTGGCTTTCGACACGTGAAGGCAGACAACTCTGCAACAGGGGGTTTTATATTTATGAACAATGAAGCGAATAAAGAGGGTCTCTCTGTCTGCGGTATTACACTAATTGTGTGACTTTTGTTCATTCCAGTTTGTACTTTCTCTCTAGGAATTTTGAGTTTGACCTTCTATAGTATCTGAGGAAACGGGGAAAATCCACAAGGGTTAGTTTCGTGGGCAAGTTTTCAAGTAATTCAATTAACGGTCTCTTCTTCCGCTCCTCAGCAAACAGCATTCTGTTAAATTGGGCCGTATGAAACTGCTGTTTTTTTTTTTTTAGGTCAAAAACAGTAGACTATCAGTAATTTCATACGGTTAACCTAATGTGTTGGTGCAGATCCCAAGAATAACGTAAAGCATCCACCAGCTAGGAAGCCTGTTGAGCCAAGAGACGTTATGCTGTTGCAATTCATGCTACAAATCCTCTACGGAATAGAATAACGATAAAGAAATGAATCTTCTTCTAGATATTGCTTCGTAATAAATGTCTCTAATGAAATGAGTTTCTAAGTCAATGTTTAAACCACAGCTGAAGTTTTTTATTTAGTCTTTTCCTTTAATACAGGCATACCTCTCTTTTAGTGTTCTTCCCTTTATTGTGCTTCCCAGGTACTACTTTTTTTTTTTTTTTTTTAACGCATTGAAGGTTTCTGGCAAATTTGCATTGAACAAGGCTCTCAGCACCAGTTTTCTAAAAGCATTCACTTGTTTCATGTCTCTGCATCACATTTTGGTCATTCTTGCAGTATTTCAAACTTTTTCATTATTACTATCTTTGTTTCGGTGACCTGAGATCACTGGTCTTAGACGTTACTATTTTAATTATTTGGGGATGCCATGAACCATGACTACAGAACACAATCAATAAATGTTGTGACTGTTCCACTGACTGGCCCATCCTCCCCTCCCTGCCCCTCCTCAGAGCTTCCTGGTCTCTGAGACACAACAGTATTGAAATTAGGCCAGTTAGTAACCCTGCAATGGCCTCTAAGTGCCCAAGTGAAAGGAAGAGCTGCATGTCTCTCACTTTAAATGGAAAACTAGAAATGATGAAACCAGTGAGGAAGGCGTGTTGAAAGCTGAGATGGGCTGAACACGGGGCCTCTTGTGCCAAACGGTTAGCCAGGTTGTGAATGCAAGGGACAAGTTCTTGAAGGAAATTAAAAGTGCTGCTCCAGTGAACCCATGAATGAGAAGAAAGGGCAGCAGCCTTATTGCTGATATGGAGAAAGTTCTAGTGGTCTGGAATGAAGATCAAACCAGCCACAACATTCCATGAAGCCAAAGCCTGATCCAGAGCAAGGCCCCAGCTCTCTTCAGTTCTGTGCAGGCTAAGAGAGGGGAGGAAGCTGCGGGAGGAAAGTCTGAAGCCAGCAGAGGTTGGTTCATGAGGTTGAAGGCAAGAAGTTGTCTCCAGAGCATACAAGCGCCAGGTGAGGCAGCAGGTGCTGAGGAAGAAGTTGCAGCAAGTCACCCAGAAGGTCTAGCTCGGAGGATTCCAAAAGGTCGGGCACACTAAGTAACAGAATTTCAATGCAGGTGAAACAGCCTCCTCTTGGAAGAAGATGCCCTCTTGGACTTTCAGAGCTGAGAAGTCAGTGCCTGGTTTCAAAGCTTCAAAGGACAGGCTGACTCTCTTGTCAGGGGCTCATGCAACTGGTGACGTTCCCTTAAAGCCAACACTCACTTACTCTTCTGAGAATGAGAGGGCCCTTCAGAATGATGCTAAATGTACTCTGCCTGTGCGCTACCAGCAAAACAACAAAGTCTGTATGGCCGCACATCTGTTTGCAACATGGTTTACTGAATATTTTAAGCCCACTGTTGAGACGTACCACTCAATAAAAAAAAGAAAGAAAGAAAGAAAGAAAGAAAGAAAGAAAGAAAAAAAGAAGATTCCTTCTGAAATGTTACTGCTCATTGATCGTGCATCTGTTTACCCAAGAGCTCTGATGGAGATGTACAACGAGATCAAGGTTGCTTTTGTGCCTGCTCACACAGCGTCCACGCTGCAGCCCATGGGTCCAGCAGTAATTTGGACTTTCAAGTCTTACTATTTAAGAAACTGATTTTGAAAGCTGTAGCTGCCATAGATAGTGATTTCTTTGATGGATATGGGCAAGACAGATTGAAAACCTTCCAGATAGGACTTACCATTCTAGATGCCATTGAGAATATTCATGATTCATGGGAAGAAGTCGAAATATCAACATGGTATTCCAAAGGAGTTGGGAAGAAGTGGATTCCAACAATCACAGATGCCTTTGATGGGCTCAAGGCTTCAGCGAAGGAAGTAAGAGCAGATGTGGTGGAAATGGCAAGGGAATTCGAATTAGACGTGGAGCCTGGAGATGTGAGTGATTTGCTACCATCTTGTGATAAAACCTGAATGGATGAGGCGTTTCTTCCTATGGATGAGCCAAGAAAGTGGTTTCTTGAGATGGAAGGTACTCCTGGTGAAGGTACTGTCAAGATTGTTGAAAGGACAACCCAGAGTTTAGAATATTACACCAACTTAGCTGGATAAGCAGTTGTAGAGTTTGTGAGGATAGATCCCAATTCTGAAAGAAATTCTCCTGTGGATAAAATCCTGTCAAATGGCACCGCATGCTACAAATGCTTCATGGAAGGAAGAGTCAATGGACGCAGTGAACTTTACTGTTGTCTCATTCTAAGAAATGGCCGCAGCCACCCCAGCCTTCAGCAACCACCGCCACCAGATCCGTCAGCAGCCATCGACATGGAGGCGAGACTCTCTACCAGCAAAAAGATTATGACTCTGGAAGCTCAGATGATAGTTAGCATTTTTTAGCAATAAAGTATTTTTAAATTAAGCTTTGTGCATTTTTTTAGACATAATGCTATTACACACTTAACAGACTGCAGTATAGTGTAAACATAACCTTTATATATATTTTTGAAATGCAAAAATTCATTTGACTCTCTTTGTTGTGACACTCACTTTATTGCAGGGGTCTAGAACCAAATCCACAATATGTCGAAGTCAGAGTCACTGTTACAGTGTGCTGATGGCCATCTAGAACATGAGAAAAGGAGTATCAGGTGGGGAACTTCCTGGTCTGGGGGAAATCTGCTACCCAGGTGGGTACAAAGAGGACAGTTTAGTGGTCCAGGAACATTGACTGAGTATAGGAACCTCGGTCCTAATTCTGAATAGTGTTGGCCCCAATGTCAACTTGGAGTGTAACAGCAAGGTGTTAAGGTGTCAAATCCTGTAAGTTAAGCTAGATTTCAGTTTCCTCCAGGAATCTTTCCAAGGGTGACTAATGTCTGTGGTTAAATCCAGGGGTCGAGGGGAAGGATATGAGTCCAGCAAAGAGATAGGTAAGAACTCGGTGGGGTCCTTTGCCCTTATATTAGTGGGTTGGGTTGAGGGTGTGGGTTCTGGTCCTAGACAGGAGTCCTCAGAGGGCGAGCAAATAGAATTAAGGCTTCTTCCTTGAGGTGACGCTTAGGCAGATACCTAATCCCAGAATGAAGCCAACATAGTAGGTGGGTTCAACTCGAACTTTGGAGCTATTCAAGAACCAGAATCTTCCTCAGCAGATTTGGGACCCATATAATTTTTGGCTGATAAAGATACCTTCAAGTGAGACCAGAGATCTGGGTCGGGGTCACAGGACTCAGAGATTAGGAGTAGGTCAAGTTCAAATTCTTTGGATACAGACTATTGCTTCCGGCCATTCAGGGACAGACAGGCTGGAACCTGTGCGTGGAGACCATCAATAGATCCGGTTGTGAGGAGCTGGGGATGAAAGATATGGAGGAGGGGTGCCTGGATGGCTCAGTGGGTTAAGTGTCTGCCTTCGGCTTAGGTCATGATCCCAGGGTCCTGGGATGGAGCCCCACATCAGGCTCTCTGCTCAGGAACCTGCTTCTCCCTGCTTCTCCCCCTGCTTGTGCTCTCTGTCAAATAAATAAATAAAATCTTTTTTTTTTTTTTTTTTTAAGAAAGATATGGAGGAACAAAATAGGGGCTGACACTCTTGGCTCATAGTCACACTAAGACTCATTTTTGAACTGCACACTGTCAACTTTTTATTGAGTATCTGCTATCTTCCACATATCAGATCAGGTTCTTTAATTCCCTTAACTCTCGTAATAACTTCGTGTGGATAGTTTATGATTTCAATCTGAGAAGACCGAGAGTATAATAATTTATCCAAGATTATGGCAATAATAATTATTGGAACACAAATCCAAATGTTTATGTTTCCACAGGGAAGGTGTATTTTGTTTCCTATTGCTGCTGTAACAAATTATCACAAATTTAGTGGCTTAAAATGGCACACATTTATTCCCTTACGGTTCTGGAGGTCAGAAGTCTAAAATCAAGGTGTTGGCAGGTTGGTTCCTCTTGGAGACTAAAGGGCAGAAATCGTTGCCTGTTTTTTTTTTTTTTTTTTTTTTTTTGACTTCCAGAGGCCACTTGCATCCCTTGGCTTGTGACCTCTCCTGCATCACTCCAACCTCTTGCTTCTGTCTTCACATCTCCTGCATTGGTTCTAATCTCCTGCTTCCCTCTTATAAGGACTTTTGTATTAGACAGGGACCCCCTCGATAGTTCTCCCATCGCAAGATCTTTAACTTGTCTCATGTGCAGATTCCCTTTGACTGTGTAAGGTAACATGTTTGCAGGTTCTGGGAACTAGGAAGTAGACTTTGGGTGGTGGAAGGGGGACATTATTCTGCCTATGGCAAGGGGGAACGGAGGGAGGGGTTTAGAGCTGGGGAGGCAAAGGTGACCAGACAGAAGGGAAACTGTGATAGTCCTCTGCGGCTGATGTGGGGCAGGGAGAGGGGGTGGGGACAGGCGTCCCTCCGCATGCTGACACTTCAGTGGAGGATGCCTGAGGGGGAGCAGTTCTCAATAGGAAGGTCCATCACTAGAGGGGTCTCGGGGCTGCCTGGAAGCTGCAGGGTCTAGAGACAAATGGCCAGTCCAGTTCTCTGCAACAGCATCTCATAGCTAAAGAAGAGGCCATAAAGGTGATGGGCATCCTGTAGAAATGCCCACCTATTCCCCTCGGCTTTCTGGAAACATATCAGCCAGGATTCTTGTGTGACCTCATAGAGTAGGGGAAGGGGTCCCCCCAACAGATGGAGATTGAACATCGGGTTGAGCTGACCAGGGGGGATTGAAACAAGATGAGATAGCATCATGTTTAGGAGATTTTAAAGGAATATGGCATCGGAGCTCAGTATCATGGTTTTAGAGTCCTACTCTTGGAGTTGCAAACTTCGGCCAGGGCCACGGGAGGTAGAGGGCCGCGGAGGGCAGAGAACAACACGTCTTCAGCCAGTGTGCTCCAAGCCACCTCTACCACCAGGACTGAAGACGAAGAACATCCATCCCACTTCCAAATGCTCCTTAGCTCAGCGGCCAAACCGACACCCAACAACCTGCTAGCGAGTCAGGCTCCTTCGATAGTGCCTGAATGACAATAACCGCATTAATAAGTATATCCAGCAGGGGGGACAAAAAGGTGGTAGGGTATTCCCGAGAGGAAAATTAATTTCTTTTTATAATCCGCCGTAGTTTATTTCACATATTCATGACCCACCCAGTATGTTTTTTCTTTATGACGAGCCATAAAAATGACAAAATACATTAGCCAAGTTCTTCGTTTCTGCTAAAATGACCATATTCAAAAATAATAACAGAGACTTGTATCAGCGATGCAAAAGATGCATGAAGTAATTGGGGCTTAATTTGTACACAAACTGTCAAGGCAGTTTTCCTCACGGCCTGCATCTTCTGAATTCATTAGTCTCTAATTACGGCCAGTGGGGACCAGCAGTTAGAAGGTTAAAGAGGTTCTGACAGGCCTAATCATTGCTCAGGAAGCTGAAAATGTATGCAAAGTCTCAGCAGATGGGGTGAGAGCAGCTTCTGCCAAGTGATAACTGTTATTCCTTTGCACCTCCAAAGCTGTCATCCTAATAGGCACATTTTAAATTTATTAATGCTCTAGTTACAATGCATACACAGTCTCTAATGGTATGTCATTCTGAGTATATAAACTGAGCAATTAACACATATTACCTGGTAATGGTAAAATTATTTGTTGCCTGTTTGATTTTTTCTTTTTTTTCTTTTTCCTTTTTTTTTTTTTTTTTTTTTTTGGTTGTCTCCTATTCCAGTAAGAATTGTCCCAGGAAATCTTCCCTTTGTTAAAATGGAAGCAAAGCTACACCGAAGATGGGTTTCTCTTTCTAGTTGGGTATCACCATTGATCTGAATGCCTTCGTCCAGCCTTTCCGTGCTCTGATCTGTCTCGTCCGTCACAGACTTCTGACCTCCAGTGTCAGAATCCAGGAGTGAAAAACCACTCGAGTTGAGATGCTTCGTCAGACTTTTGGGAAGAGGCAGAGAACTTCAAGTTGGGATGAAATGCCCCTTCAAAGTGAGAAAAGACCGAAGGTCGTAGTTCTTGTTCGTGACTTTACCTTAAGTCCTAAAAGGAGAGGTGATGTGTACGTTGCAATTTCTGATTTGACAGTCATCAATATCTTACCCTTCCTTGGTGGCCTCCCTGACTTCTATCTTGATTGCTTTAAGGCTAACTAATCACCAGCAAGCAGGCTGTGTGTGTGTGTGTGTGTGTGTGTTTAACAAATGAGGTCTCTTGTCTTTCCTGTGACTATAGCCATGACATGGGAAGAGCCTTTAATTAAATGCAGCACTTAGCGCAACAATTGTTTGCATGTAGGAGGCCACAGAAATGGAGACAGCTGGAATGGATAGTCCCTAAATTGTAGGCTTTGTCAGGACTACAAGATTCATAAGCGGTCCTAATAGCATGATAAGGTGTTAATCTTAGCAACAGAGCAATTATCTGTCCAGTGACTGACCGCCACTCTCTGTAGCCACTAGCCCGTGGCAGTTAATTGATTTACACTGTATAGAAGTCATATAACAACAACAACAAAAAAAACATCGCAGAGACTTTATGTTAATTAAAAACTGAGATTACATTTCCCTATGAGGTGATGTGTTTGAGATTTTCATACCACCCAGAAAAGATAGCCAACTATTTGGCAATAAGTTTTCTTTGCCTGAGACCCAATAACCCATCATCCATTGTGGTTCCTTCAGTGGCTGGAAGAGCTGCCCCGGCTGGATAACACACTCGAGTTGTGTGACCTCAGACAAGTGTCCTCATTGCTCTGAGCCTCCGTGGCTTCATCTCCAAGGTGAGAAGTGGATTCTAGACCATCTCTGACCTCCAAGATCTTTCTTCGTTCTGAGAGTCCGGGCTTCTCAGAGTCTGCGGGCTGTGCAGCCAGGAAAGAATGACACCATTGAGCGGGAGTCATAGTTCGGAGCAAGTCAGCTCTTTCATCTTCTACTTCCCATTTCCAACTTGGAAGTTTAATCTGCTTTCTGACCATCCTGTTTATTTATAACTTTTTTTTTATATGTGCACAGTGGATTTTTTCCGGCCCCTTTGCTGTATTTTTGCTATACGATAAAGCTATTCATTTCCAGAGATTTAAAAAACCGTCTCAGCATCTCTTTAATGGGAAATCCAATGAAGAGAGTCTAGACAGGCCCTGCGGCATCCGCTTACTTGGTGTGATGTGGCACTGTAGGGAGAAGGGACCTCCTGGGGGCTCTGTGGATGGTGGATATGGGGGGTCTGCTCATGTGGCCTCACCTATGCCTGTGAGAGTGGACCCCAGTTTGTGTCCCTGGTTTCCCAGTTTGTGGAGCGGATGCACTGGGTGGACTGCTCCCTCACGTCTCTTTCATCAGCAGCTTTTGATGACTCTTATTCATTCTGAGGAAAAGGAATTTTCTTGAAATTACAGCCTTTGAAGGCATATGAGTTTAGAGAGAGAAAGAGAGGCCCCGAAAGCCGTTTATAGGAGCAGAGTCTGGCTGGGAAAGCCTAGCATTTTGTGGATGGCAAGTCATGGTGTAGGGCCATGAGTTACTCTTCAGTGAAAAGAAAAATAGTGGTCAAGATTAGTAGGCAAAGAAAGCAAAATGGTCGATTCCATTCTCTTGGTCTTGGAATCTACCATTCACTTGCCTATCTTGGGGCTGCCTTTCCCCCAAGTAAACTCTCCTGGAAGTGGCCTCTGCTTGTAAGGTGAAGGGAGTGTGGCCACAAGGGACTGCTTTTACCCAGAGTCTTAGTTGTCACGCGTCAGCAGGCTTCCAGTGGAGGGTCTCAGGGACACGCAGGGGCCCGGGAAAATTTTCCCAGCATGCTGCACTTACACTTACTTTGCCCAGTGACACACACGCTAAAGACCCCCATCATGGAAGGTCCCTGGAACTGTGACCACCTCAGAGTCACATAGGCTCACTGTTAATCTTAGCAGAGAAGAAAATTAAGAGTGTGCAATAGAAATCTATCCACGTAATTTCCAGACTCAGTTCTGGAGGCTGGTTCCTAGAAGCAGCTTAGAACCTGGATCCAGCCTGCCTCAGTGCCAGTCCTGGCTCTACCTCGTGTCCGCGCATCCATGGGCAGGACCCTTTGCTTTTCCATGCCTCAGTTTCTCTCTTCTAGCGAGAATAATGGCACTTTTCCCCTAAAGCTGTTCTGAGGATTAAAGGAGTTAATGGATGGAAAGTTCTCAGGAAGTCCTGGTTGAAAATTTTGCTGTGGTCAGTTCTGGACCATCTACGAGCAGGCTACTACGCATGGGTGTGTTGTACAGCAGCAGAAGGCCCCATACATGTTGAACTCTAGTGCTGTTAGCTTGACAATGAAGCTCAAGCTAACTTGAACAAAGAGCCCTCCCTTTTCATTTTGTACTGGATTCCCCAAATTCTGTAGCTACTTCTGTCCACAAGGCTGTGGTGCTAAAATCTGAACTCTGTATACTGTTGACCCCAAGATGGCCAACCTTTGCATTACCTTGTTGAGAAAGGTCAGATTTTCCCTTAAAAGAATTTGGCTCAGACTTGAGCTAAAGTATGTATTTTATGCACATTTGTGTGGGGTCAATGATTACTGGTCTTTAGTGATATAATTTGATAGTAATATTGTTCATTTCTATTTATGCTTCAAAGGTAGGATTGAACTTCTACCTTGCTCAACATTCAAGTGAAGTGAGATCTTGAACTTTAAAAATTAAAGTATGATTCTGGGGCACCTGGGTGGCTCAGTCAGTTAAGCATCTGACTCTTGATTTTGGCTCAGGTCATGATCTCAGGGTTGTGAGATCCAGCCTTGCCTCTAGCTCTAAGCTCAGTGGGGAGTCTGCTTGGGATTCTCTCTCTGCCTCAGATCAATCAATCTTTTAAAAAATAAAAGAAAAAAATAAATTAAAGTGTGATTCTGAATTTCTTGTATTGGAGTGTCTGGGTGGCTCAGTCATTAAGCATCTGCCTTTGGCTCAGGTCATGATCCCCAGGGTCCTGGGATTGAGCCCTACATTGGGCTCTTTGCTCTGCGAGAAGCCCGCTCCTCTGTCTCCCACTCCCCCTGCTTGTGTTCTCTCTCTGGTTGTCTCTCTTTCTGTCAAATAAATAAAATCTTCAATCAATCAATCAATCAATCAATCAATTTCTTGTATTAATTTCTAGTTGTTTTTTATAGATTCATCATTTTTTACCCTAAAAATGGAGATAATATAAGTTCTCTGCATTCTCTAAAGTGCCCTTGATAGTCTTGGCAACTAGTGATTAGTTAGGAAATAATTTTAAAGTTACCCAATAAGATGATCGCTCACCTCATGAGGGATGGTGAAGGTATCTGGAAAACAATGAAGTGGATATACAATCAGCCCCTCCTCCCATCACATATGTTGACTGAGCTCAGTTTATGAGATTTGATTAAAATTTAAAAGCCAGGTTGGGGGTGGAGGGGTACTGCGGTGAATTTTTGTGGAAATTTCCAGCAACCATTCCATAAAGAAAAAGGGCTCTTCCTGATAACATTCCACCATTGGCCCTTATTAAATCCCAGCCTAGGAGAGCTGGAATGTGGAATTTCAGAAATCATTTTCTCACCACCTCATTTGCATTTGAAGAGACTGATGCCACAAAGGTAGAGTTATATGAAAGTTACGCAGTTCATTGGTGTTTAACAAGGGTTCACGGTGTCCTGGGTCATGGGATGGAGGATGGTCCATGCGGTGGGCAGAGTCGCAGGGCACAGATGGGTTACCTTGGGCAACCCAATGATGATGTGCCAGGAGCAGTATGCAGAATGGGCATTAACTATTTCACAGAACAATGACAAGGACATCTCAGTCCCAAGTGAGTTTCCACCTCACACTGAGGAGAGGCTTGAGATTTCTTCAGCTCATGTTTTCTCCCTCCCAGCTCTCATCTTCATTTCAGCCACACGTTTTGTGGGAGACCTGCACTCTAAGTGTGCCTTCAAATCTTTCTGTATTAACATTTAGACCAGCAGCCTTCGCACATGATATCGGAGTATTGGCAGTCTTTGTTTCCAGCGCTGTGAAAGGTAAGTCCTGTATAGCTGTGAGGAGGGGACCTGGGGGTGATCCCTGGAAGCATTTGATGATTCCAAAGGAAGGGTGGCATGGAAGTCAAGCATATTATTGATGCTTCAGAGCCTTGACTATAACCCAGGAGACTGACTTCCCCAGATGCCTGGAAACTCCTTTTGAAATTGGTTCCATTTATCTTTTTACTTGTTCTCTTACTTGGAGAGACATACCCCCAACCCCCTTCCCTTACTCCTTCTCTGGTCGGGCACTGCCTGGAGGGGGCAGAGGCCTGCTGGGAGCAGGGCCCCAGTGTCTCCTGTCCGTTCTCCCCTTGAGAAAGGCAGCAGGCCCCAGGCAGCCTGTTTGTACCACTACCAACAGAGCAGGATGCGGGCAACAAAACACATGGCGGTGGGGGGGATTCCCCATTTCTTGGCAGAGTAGATGCTGTGATTTTTTTTTTTCCAGAATGCACATATCTTTAGGTGCCACCTGTCAGGTGAGGGGGTTGAGAACCTGGGCATCTGAACTCCATTTACCAGATGGAGCTGAGATAACAAGTGAGGTCAGGGTGGGGGGAGGGGTGGGTAAGTCAGTGGCTGCATAAATTCGGTTACTCACTTGAGGATGTGAGGCAGACACAGCCCTTCAACTGGGCTGGGAGAGAGGGTCTGCCATGAGGGAGGCAAAGGGCTCTCACAGGGTCAGTGAGGGAACAGAGCCTTATGGTATGACTTGATGACAGTTTTTGGTGCAATCGTATTCCATTAGTAGGCGTGGGGATCCAAGAACTTTCTCACTGCTACCTTGGATGTCCCTAGTGTTTGTTGACTTTGTGCTTATGGTGTTCTTCAGAGCTTTGAGCAATCGAAGCTAAATCTTGACAGGAGTGAGGTGCCCCCTCACCTCAAGCTCAAAGCTGACATTGGGAAGGTAGTGGCTCCTGAGGGTCCTTTTCCAAAACTAAAATGTCAGAGATATCTGGCCTTTCCTCTAACCAGCTGTGTAAACTTTGAAGCTACTTTAGTCCCTTTTGTACCGCAGTTTCCTCAACTGAATGTGATGATGAAATTCATACCTGCCTCACAGAGCTGTTAAGTCATCTAGACATAAGGTAATAAATGTGAAAGAGCTTAGAATAGTGCTTGGTGCTTCGTAAGATATTAAAGAAAGTCTGTGATTGTTTTTACCATTATTGTCGTGCGTGTGTGCGTGAGTGTGTGTGTGTGTGTAATAACCAGCACCAGAGATGCCATAGTTCCTGCATGAAAAACAAAGTCTTAGTGCTTTGGATAGACAGAATGGAAGGAGAGAAATTGGCCCCTTGCTCTGGAACTCTCCATCCTGATAGGAAAAGTTATCCTACTTAAGGAAAGTTACTAAAATAACAAACTCATTCAGAGGCACACTCCTTTAGTCCCATATCATTCTTAAACCGTTGGCCCGGTTGGTCAGTCACCAAGTGTCCTCTGGGCTCTCACAGGGTATAGAGCTAAGGGTCTTGTACATTCATTCACAAATTCATTCATTCATTTAACGAATATTTATTGAGTGTCTATTATGTGCCAGGCACTAAGATAGAGCACTGAGCTAGACGACAAAAATCCTTACCCTCAGAGAATTTAGATTCTAGTTGAAAGACAGACAGTAAACACACATGCAATTATATAATATAATATCATGTGGTGAGTATATGATATAAAACAGGGTGAAGGGATAAGTATTACCTGAGAATGGGATGGTCTGGGAAAGCCTTTCCAGAAGGGGCAATATCTGAACAGACCTGGGGATGAGCAGAGCAAGAGTGTTAGAGCAGAGGCAATGGGACTTATGAAGGCCATGGGGTACATCGGAGTGAAAAAGGCAAAGGAGATGAAGGTCGAGCCAGGCAGGGGCCAGAAAATAGGGTGAGGAGTTTAGATTTTGTTCCGGGTGTGACAGGAAGACACTGGAGGACTTGGAGAGGAGACGGTGGCATGATATGACCAATGGTTTGGAAAGATCACAGTGACTTCTGTCCAGAGAATAGATGACAGGATTATAGGGGGTCCCAGAGGCAGAGCAGGAGCGAGGATATATGCCATTGCATTAAATTAATCTGGGTGACAGCCCCAGGAGGTCCGAGTGGGATGTGAGAAGAGACGTAGCGCTAATGGACTGTCTTCTGCAGCACGAGAGAGAGAGAGAGAGAGAGAGAGAGAGAGAGAGAGAGAGAGATGGAGCGAAGACTTCGAGGGTCTTGATCCACACAATTGGAAGAATCAAATTGTCTTGAGCAGAGACGGGGAAGACGGGAGAGGAGCCCACGTGGCAAGGAAGGCAGATCCCTGCTCTGAATCCCTCGTGTTCAAGATGCTGACTAGACACGGAGGTGGAGGTGTCCAGGAGGAGCCAGATAAGTGAGTCTGGAGCTCGAGGGGGTCAGGAAGTGGAGGCACAGATCTGGGAGTTAGCAAGGATGTAGCATTGGGCACAACCATTGAGACAGCCATTTCATAGGTGAAAAGACTGAATATCACGTTTCTTATGGTTCCACCTAATCTTTAAATCCATCAGTGAGAGAGATCGAGTAATAGAGAAGAGGTCCAAAGGACAAAGCCCCAAGTTACTCCATCTATTAGGAATCAGGAAGAGAAGGAAGACCCAGCCAAGGAGTGTCCTATAGGAAACCAGGAGCTTGTGGCCCCTGGAAACCAAATAGAGAATGGGCTTCAAGGTTAGTCAGAGTATATATTGTATTTCGGCCCACCATCTTCATCCCTAGCCTACCTCTCTGGCCCAAGCACCTGAGATTCCCCCATAGGCAAAAGGGGCACCACAAGGGGGAAAAAGTCTGCAGAAACAGGGAACACAGGTCAATCTCGCTCTCACTTTTTCCTCCAGAATGCTTCCCCTTCAATTTTCCCTTCGTAGTCAGCTGTCCTTCTTGACCTCCATTTGTCTCTGTCACCTACTCCCCAGGACTTTATCCCTCTCTGGGTCCCATGCCATCTGGCTCAGTGCTGGGCACACACTGGGCTCCATCTATCCAGCCCTCCTTCACCCTATGGAAGCCCAGAGAGAAACAGGCACTGCAGAGAAAATGCTGTTAATCTTTTACCCAAAGCCCACCCTGAAGTAACATTCCTTATTTGTGCTAATTGTGGGCAGTCAGTGTGGTAAAATCATATACTAACCCGGAAATCTGCTGTCTGTTATGTAAAAACATTCGAGACTAGCTCTAGGTTCCAGTCTTTATTTTCTCTCCCTCTTCCTTGTGTCCATCTCTGGAATCTCCTTCCCTCACATACCCAAGCAACCTAGCCAACCACCGGCATCTTGTTATCCCATGAAGACATCTTTTGCCCTTCCCGCTTCTCGCTCCTGGTCCCCAGACACTCCTTCCTCACAGTTCCTGGGGCCACTCAGATCTCATTGTCTTTATCACTCATCCCCCAGGAGGTGAAATGACCAGGAACAGGAAATGCACACCTCCTACTGCTGGGGGACGAGTGGCTTCCTAGGAGACTGGCATGGGAGGGAATGGAGGTAAGCCACCACCCTCAAAGCAAGGAGCTGGGGAGAGGTGGCCTCCATGGAGAATTCTGTTCATGTTAACACTGTCATTTGAGAAAAATAGGACAATAGCATTCGGTGTCTCCTGAGGACAGCCTCTTCATGATAGGCTTGGGCCAGAGCGGAAGGCTAGGGATGAAGATGGTGGGCCTGAAATACTTGCTGCAGGGCAGAGGGCTTGGGAGGTGGGGTTTTCAAAGTCTGTCAGTTCCCACTAGGCAGGTAGCTGATGACACGACTTCAGTAGAAGGCGCTCTCTGAACTAGTTTGCTCTCACCCCAAAACACATTGAGGGATTCAGGTTTCCCAAGGAAGGGCCAGCATGACTCCTCTCCCCTCAGCCTTGAGGGACCCTTGCTCCCATGCTACTGTGTGTGGAAATGCTAGAGTTCCACTCTCAGAGCACATTACCCAAGACGCCAAGTGCACCTGAGAATGCCTATGGGCTTCCGCCAGTCAGAGATTTGGTTTCATGTGTCTCGTTGGCCACAGCCATGTGTGGGAGGGAGGTGGCCTGGGCAAAGTGACAGACTTCATGGAGGCTCTCTGATGAAGGCCGGGCCCCCAACCACAGGCACAGAAGCTATGTTGTCCTTGATGACACAGTCATGCTTACTCCACTGGGAGCCTCTGCCAAATTCTAGAAGGGAAGAGAGAGAGGGAGAGAATGAGAGAGAAAGAGAGAATAGAGAGGTCCACTGCCGCTCGTCTGGAGGGTCTCTACTTCGTGCCATTTGTTTCCCTTCTGAGATTGCTCTCCTTTTCCCCCAGGGAGACCAGGGAACAGTCCTAAGGCAGACTTTTTCCATGAAGAGGCCAGAGTCTCCCTCCACCCCGCCAGGGCGTCTGTTGGAGGCCTGCTCAGGTTCGAATACACTTACATATGGAAAGACAGGGAGGATGGAGGAGTCCAGAGGTCTCTGGTCATCGCTGGGCGGGGGTCTAACCATCCTTGCCTACATCAGTGCTGTCTGCTGATGCTTTTCTCGTACAGACCGCATCAACTTCAAGCCAGTCGTCCAGAACCCCCTTGGCATATCGACCAACTGCCTGCCTTCCCTACCGTTAATCAGTGTCTGCTAATTAGGGAACAAACAGTTGCTTATCTACCAACACCCGACCCCACAGCAGCTAAATGAATCACTCTGATGAAAAAATGACTTGTTTATCAAATCCTATTTGCGTCTCTTTTATATTCCCATTTCCTCTAGATGTGATGACTCCAAGTGGTACGGTATTAGTATAGGAACTTCCGCCTTGAGGAGCACAGGGCTTGGTTCTATTTCTGGGCTGAGACAACAGCAGCGCAGATGCTAATAATTCCTCAGCTCAAGGAGCATTTTCTACGTGCCAGCACCTCACATCCATTATCTCATTGAATTCTCACAAAAATCCCTTGAAAGTAAATATTCTTATCTTCATTTATATTTAAGGAAACGGACAGTCAAGAAAATTTGAGTCAATCCACTGAGGTCACACAGGTGGTGTATGAGTCCTGGGTCCTCTTAGTCCAGAGGTTCTCACAGTGTGGCCTTTGAACCACTGACATCCGAAGAACCTGGGCACTTTTTCACCATCAGATCCCAGGACCCCCTCTTAGGCCCAGGGAATGGGAATCCCTGGATGTGGTCTTGGAATCTGCATTTGAAAACGCATTCCCCAGGAGACTCATGTAGGCACCAAATTTTGAGAATCACGATCTCTGGCCTTTGTTTTAAACACACTCTCTGATGGTAGTGGCCGAGGAGTCAGACGTAGGGGAGGGAGTGCGTGGCTAACCCTAGCAGCAGACCTGGCCTCCGCCAGCCAAGGGGAAAACTGGAGGCAGACTTGTGTTGTATTTTTGATTGAGCTTATGCTCTTTATTTAATCTCTCTTGACCTCTGTTTCCTCATTTGTCAACCAGGAGTGATACTTTTTTAGGCATATGTGAGGATCGAAGGAGACGATGTACAGAAAGTAGAAGAAAATGGTAGACGTCAAAAGCTCCCTACAAATGCCTAGGATGTTACTCGTGGGCTGGCGGGGAGCCTGGGGAGGCAACCAGGGTGCGGGTACATTGCTGGGTGCTTTGTGTGGAGACGGGGTAGGGGGAGAACAAAGAACTCTCTAGGAGCTGGAAATCTTGGGGATCGGTCCAACCTTCGATCCTTCAAAAGAAATCACTCCTTTTTGGCCAAGGAGGCACACTTTCTATCCGGTGCTGGCCCTCACTTACCAAGCTGTTTTGCATGGGATCTAAGCGTGCTTTCTGCCTCAGTTTCCCCATCTGTTCAGGGGAGACGAAAGCGCCCGCTCCTCCATGGCCGTGCTTGCTGTTGAGCCATAAGGATTCCACGTTCCCTGCGTGCCAGGATCATCGTCATCCGTTTAATGCTCACAAGGGCAATAGGAAGTCCGTACCTCAGACCCATTTTAGAGCCGAGGGGACAGACTCAGGGAGCTTGAGTTGTCTGCCCCAGAGAGTAAGTGGCGGAACTCCAGGACTCGAGTTCGCACCCTCCGCACCAACCACACTCCCAGGAGAGGCGCTAGGAAAGGGTTGGGAGTGCTTTGAGCTGTTCTGAGGCCTCTGAAGAAACATCCGTGTTTGAAGCAAACTCCTTTCCCCTGGCCCTCTCCAACGCGGCCTAAGTTATTCAATTAGGGAGCGGAGTAATTGGCGGTGGAGAATGCCTCTAGCAGTGGTAATTACCTCCAGCGCCTTGTTGGAATAGTCAAGCTACATTTCAGTTTCTGCTGTAAAACCTTAATTATAATATAAACAGCTACCCTTCAGCCCTCTGGGGCAGCCTCCCCCCTCCCCCCTCCCCCCTCCCCCCGCCTCCCTTCTCTGGCCTCGGAATGGTGCCTTTCTCAGGAGTGGTCAGGGAGGGCCAGGAGTGGGAAGGGGCCTTCGGGAGGAGAGGACCTAACACCTGTGTGTGTGTGACGGGGTTTGAAAGACTAAGCCACGGCGGGTCCCTGTGGGAGCTTCATGTTCACATGAGGAAGCCGAAGACACATCCCCATCTCTGCGCCCCTCACTGAGGCTCTCTTCCGGACATGGGGCTCCAGACGTGTGCAGAGGGCCTAGCGCCATTTGGCTTGGATGGGGTTTAGCAGGACATGGTGGAGTTTCGAGGTGGTATTTCTTTCTGTTACTCTCCTATTAGGAAAAGCAGTCTTCCCTTGTAGCTTCTGACTGCATGGCCATGGACAGAGCCATAGCAAGTGCCCAGAGTTCTCTAGGTACTGTGCAGCTTGGCACGGTCCAAAGTGATTCCCTATTTAAAACTTCACAGGGGGATTAACATCCCTATGTGGCTGTGGAGGAAAATGAACCTTTGAAAATTTAATCAGAGATAAGTCTGGAAATGCAAATAACCCTGTGAAATACTTAAGTCCAGGTAGGTTGATGGAAATGAGGTCTTTTTGCTCAGGAAGGGAGAGGCAGAGGGAGGGGGCGGTCACCACCGGGCATCTGAGGGGTCCCAGGACCAGGGGGTTGCTGAGGGGAGGAGGGTATGGGAACAAGAGAGGCCGAAGATGCCGCTTTGCTGGGCTCACAGGTTTGCCGAGGATGGTCCTGGTGTCCCGCAGAGGGATGACTGGCATTAGGGCCCACCCTGACAGGCCTAGGACAGCTTGACAGGGTAAGGAGTCAATGAGGTGAGGCAGGGTCATCTGATGGGCCCTAAAGGCTCTTCAGTTTTTGTAGGCCAGATGGAACCATGTGAGTCCTAAATGGCCCTCCAAATGCAGTCAACGAGACAATCCCCTGAAGAGCAGGGAAAATTATGTGAACTTCTGTTTTCTGTCATTCCTTCTTTGACATTTCTGGTTTCCACGTGTTTTATAACGGGCATAGATACAATAGGACATTTATCCCAGTTATGCACAACTCGGTGTGTATGTATATCTACGGGACATATACTACCGTGCTCAAAAAGGTTTTACACCTTGAGGTGTATGGTCCAAAAGTTTGAAATCTACTGGGCTAGATGCTAACATGGTCCCCTGGATTTCTAGCTCTACGAAAACCCATGTTCGAGGAGGTAATGGCTTCCTGGCTATGTTGATGCCTTGAAGCAGCAATAATGATTAACTCGCGGAGTACCTCTTATTTAATCCTGCGGGAGCAAGGCGATGTGTGCAGAGCATGAAGCAGGACTACCTGGGTTCAAATCCCTGCTCAGTCACCTGCTGTGTGACTTGGGTAAGTTACTCAGCCTTTCTGTACCTCCGTGTCTTCATGTGTAGAATGCAGCTCGCGGAGTCCACTCTACAGCATAGGGTAGCTGTGAGGATGACATGAGGGAGCCCTCGGAAAGAGCTTCTAACCGTGCTTGACCCTGAGTAACCATCCTGTAAGAGTTTGTGAAGCAGGGGAAGGAAGGATAAGGAAATGGAGAGTCAGGGAGGTGAGTGCAGGAGCGGACATCCTAGCTCCCTGTGGCTGATCCCAAAGCCCTTGTATGGGGACCCACAGTGGAAACTATTCTAAGATTTTATCAACAATCGGATGGAGCTGGACAATGTATTTGCCTCTGCTTCTGAGAATGTCTGACTCTGAGCCTCCTAGCTGTGCCCGCCCGTTCCATTCCTCCAGCCAGTGAAGAGGAAGGACAATGGCACCTTTGGGTGCTGTCCTCTCCGGGGGAAGGTGTCCCTCAAGCTGGCCCTTGCTGCCATCAACCCCCATGGGTATGCTGCTGCATCTATCCATGCTCCTCCCCCCAATCCCTCCAGGGTCTTTGCTCTGAGAGGAGGATTCTAAAGCCTTCTGGAATGGCAGCCAAGTAGGAGTGTTACAGAAAAGAAAGTGTTGCAAAGGAGTCAGCAAAGAGTGTGCACCTGGGGACGACGGCCGGGTGGAGGGCCTGGTCTGGAGCTCACATCAGTGCCTCTTCCTTCCGCCGTTCCTTCCTAGTCCTTGGTATCATGGCCACACGGTCTATTTCTGTATAAAATCCAGGAGCAGGATATCTTTGCTCTAAAGACCTTGAACAATCTGGGGAGGTTTTAGCGATTTACTGGGCATCTCAGGTTGCTCTGACCCTGGCCTCTTGCCCTGACGGCAGCTTCTGGGTGAGTCTGAGCCTCATTCAATCTGTAAATGGCTTCAGATCAGCGCTTGGAAGAGGGGAGAGGAGGAGACGGCGGTGAGCCGGGGCACCTTTGCTACAGACATCTAGAAGCAAACTTGCTGGTTGCAGGTCGCTTGGGGACTGGTAGTCCAACTATCGCTCTATCTCCCGTAAACACAGGAGAACAGATTCCCTGCCTCCCTCCCGCTGAAGAGCACAGCCTCCAGGGGGCTTTCTAAGGGTTGGTATAAGCAGCCATCAGAAAGTAACAGTAAGTGCAGTTTGCAGAAACAAAGGGAAACTTTTAATGTTTCAAGACCCCGAAACGATGCACTTGAAACTGAAGTCTTGCATTAGGACTTAGATTCAATTCCTGGAGTGGCTTTTTGTAGTTTTTAGTTCATGTTAATCTGGCTGCAACTTTATCTTCTCCATCCACTTCTGGAAAGGCTTTTGTGCAGAGGGGAAGGAGGCAGCCCCTGCTTGCTGGGCATGGGGCGGGCTCGCCAGCTTCATCCTGTCGGTTGTCTCTGGCGGCTGATGGGACGGACGAGAGAGCCCTCTCAGGAGACAATGAAAATGGTGTTTTAAGAAATCCTCTGCCAATGAAAAGTTACTCACAGACTTATAAAACCTCTCTCCGTGTCAGTTTTCTTAACCTCCTGATCTCAACTGTCCAATTATAGGTTTACAAACCCTCAGGGAGTCCCGTCTTAAGTAAATAGAAGAGGAATGGTCACATTCGGTGTGAGCTAAAATCCCCAAGGCTAGTAGTAGGAAAAGGAGCTAGCTGTTAGGTCTTTCATAAAACCAGTCCCCAAAGTATAAAGGAGAGTTCCCTCAAGACTTGCCCTATGGACTCCCTTTCACGGGCTGGTTCATATTTATAAGCCAATTTGTCTGGAAATAAATCTCTTTAACACACTCAACTAACTCCAAGAGGTGTGTCCCAGGAGGACCCATTTTCCTCAGTGAACTGTCTCAGGAAGGCTTATAGCAGCTGCATTGTCAGTCCTGGAACTTCCAACTCCAGGGGGGAAAAAAAGAAAAAAAAATATGAAATGTATTTATTTATGTCTATATGTATATCTACCAACAATAGCCTGCGTGGAGACGGGGACCACATGGACTTCAAGGAACTGCCACATTGAATCCAGACACCTAAAACAGAAGTCTTCATAGATCTGGTTAAGGAGATGGCAAGAAATCGATTTTTGTCACACAAGCCTGAAGCTCCGGAAAGGGCCATCTGACCTGAGATTAATTCGGACACAGGTTAGACTGTTTGGCCACCATGGTGTCCTCCCATGCGGCCACAAAAGAGGGTGTGAAGATATGAGGTTTTCTTCCCTTCCTTCTTTCCTTCCCTTCTCTTCTCCTCTCTCCCTCCGCGTGTGTGTGCACGTCTCTCTCCCTCTACCTCTCGAGAGTTAAAAAAGTGCATCCCACCAAAGTTAAAATGAAGCTTTGGGAGAACATTGTTTTTTGGTTCTGGTTGGTTGTGTGGAATTTTGGAGCTTGTACAACCGCATCTCGAAACTGGAGGCGTTTTTATTACCTATTTTTATTGAGATATAATTAACATACAATAAAACTCTCTACAGAGTTGTTTCCAGTCATAACTTTAAAGAACACATGAAAGTGCCTTTGTGCCAGGCTCAGCGTTGATTGGATTATAGATACGACATAACCACTGAAGCCACTTTTTTATTTAAAAACTTCAATAAGGGCACCTGGGTGGCTCAGTCAATTAAGTGTCTGCCTTTGGCTCAGGTCATGATCTCAGGGGCCTGGGATCAAATCCCATGTTGGGCTCTCTGCCCAGTGGGGAGCCTGATTCTCCCTCTCCCTCTGCCTGCCATTCCCCCTGCTTGTGCTCTCTCTCCCTGTTAAATACATACATACATACATACATACATACATACATACATACATACATAAAATTAAAAAAAAATCTCTCAATAGCACCTCATTTCCTACAAAAATCCTAAAATCTAAGGCTCAGAAATTTATACCTCCTAACAACTCAGTCCCCCTATTCTCTTTAGTCTTATCTGCAGCTACCATTTCAGACATATATCACTCATCAGATAAAAGTGATCACTAGGAACTTCCCTGTCTCTCAAATTTTCTCAGGCAGGTCCATTCTGGCCTATCAATGCCCTGGCCATCCCTGGAAGTCAGAAACCAGTTCTTCCACGGAGTCCTCCAGGTGCCCTCCCGACCACCCCAGCTGGTACTAATTTCTTTCCTTTGTCTTATCTCCTTATACTGTGTTGCTTCTAAGGTAGTTACCATATTCTATTTTATATTAACTACTTAGGACTAGCTCCCTTCGTTTGCATAATTTTGATAAGCAGTTACTATTGAGCTTCTATAATTTGTAGGTAGCAAGTTAGTCATGGGGAGGAGCTGGGCAGAGGTACAGAGATAAGGGACACCATGTTTTCTCTGGAAGAGCTCATGGCCTGGTGGGATCCTTGAGATTGGAAGCCTCGCTGTGCTCAGTTCTGTGGTGTATCTCCAGCAGTGTCTAAAATGTCCCATGCACCCAATGTTTATAGCAGCAATGTCACAATAGCCAAACTATGGGAAGACCCTAGATGTCCATCAACAGATGAATGAATAAGGAAGATATGGTGCATATAGACAATGGAATACTATGCAGCCACCAGAAAGATGAAATCTTGCCATTTGCAACGACATGGATGGAACTAGAGAATATTATGCTGAGAAAATAAGTCAACCAGAGAAAGACAATTATCATATGATCTCACTGATATGAAGAATTTGAGAAACAAGACAGAGAATCATAGGCAAAGGGAGGGAAAAATGAAACAAGATGAAACCAGAGAGGGAGACAAACTATTAGAGACTCTTAATCTCAGAAAACAAACTGAGGGCTGCTGGAAGGGAGGAGGGTTGGGAGGGATAGGGTGGCTGGGTGATGATCATTGGGTATGTGTTATGGTGAGAAAAAAAATTAATTAATAAAAAAATTTTTAAAAAAGTCCCGTGCATACCAGATATAGTTGCTAGTAGAATCAAAGAGGGTTAAAGGTAAAAAATGATCAGAGTGTTAAATGTAATTTCCTCATTTAGCTAAAGAGAAAATTAAGACTTGAGCAGGTTAAAAAACATGTCCAAAATCGCCAGTGACCTCAAAATTATGAGTAGAGTGCTCTAACTAGGCACAACCAAACCAGGGTGAGTCCAGATGGGAAGATCAGGCATGTAGACTAGTGGTAGCATTTCCCTAAAATTCAGAAGAAATCTCTTGGTCATAAGAAGTCCATTTTTGCCGATGGAAATAAACATCATCTCCCATGAGGTGCCACTTTTAGCCAATACTCTCATGTCAGTACTCATAAAGCAGCCATATTCTAGACAAACTAGTAGCTGAAATTTCTTTTTTTTTTTAAGTTTTTTATTTAAAATCTTAAAAAAAGAGAGAGAGAGAGAACATAAGTAGGCAGAATGGCAGGCAGAGGGAGAGGGAGAAGCTCTCTCTTATACTGTGTTGTCCGAGTCCCAAGATGGGACTCGATCCCAGGACCCTGGGATCATGACCTGAGCAGAAGGCAGACGCTCAACCGGCTGAGCCACCCAGGTGCCCCCAGCAGCTGAAATCTCAAAACTACTTTCCCTCTACTTTTATCAAGGGAGATAAACAAGGGGCTCTACTGGTAATGAGAAAAAGTTACGAAAAATTATTTTCAAGAGAATGTGTCAGGGTGAAAACAGATTCACATGCCGCTTGTTTATGCTCCCTGTGGACAGCCTCACTGCGTCCTGGTCTCTGGGGTACAGACTGCTGCCTTAGGGAAAGATTGCTCAGGTGCCTCCCGAATCATCAAAAAACACAAAAGATTGTATCGTGATGAGTATACTTTTGATATTGAAAATATTGTCCTTATCTCTAGTTCCTTGACAATCCGTTATTGGTGAAGACACACGGTCACTTTAGCCAACTAGAATATTCAGTTGATCTGACTTCTTGCATATTTCGAAGCTGTAAGAGTTTGTTGAACTCTTCTATGTCAAGCCAGCTCTTTTGTTAGACACTCTGAGTAGCAATTCTTAGCCTCTGTCTGTGGAGTCCTGAGAGGTTTACGAAAAAGCTTCGGAAGCGTGTGAACCCACTGAGTTCGTGTGCAAAATTCAGTTATCTGTTCATTTATGTTCATTTTTCTAAGAGCGAGTCCACGGCTTCCAGCAGCACTGTGGTGAGGTATAAGTAGACTTTATGTCAGGACCCCGGACGAAGAGATGTGTTCACCTTACACACCTGTCACAGACTTTACACATGTTACCAGACGTTAGTCAATTTCTCCCAGAATGTTGTTAGTGTTAGCCCAACGGTGGATTTCTGGCTCCAAAAAAGTCCCTCCAGATGCAATTCCGTTCTTTTTGTTGTTGTTTCATTTTATTTTGTGCGAGTAGAAAGCTCCCTCAGACCCTGGACCGGTAGAGCATCCACATTCTCCCCTTCCACCACGACGCAAATCCCTTCTCTCATTTCTTTCCTCCACCACCTTAATTTTTCCCTTCCTACTCTTTGACTCTTGTGCTCCAGATTCTCCCTGTCTCTTGCCTCCCTTTGCTTCTCTCGTTCCCTCTCAGGTCCTTCCCCCTGCCCTTGGCTGCCAGCCTGCTCTGTAATTCACAAGAGAGCAGCTGGCGTTGGCTGGGAGAACCGGGCTCCTTGGATTTAGATGGCCCCGGAACAAGGCAAGGACTTTGGTCTCTGGGCTCCCCAATAGACTGAACAACAAAGCCATGGTGAAAGAAGGTGTCTTCTAAGAAGTTCACATTACGGCCCGTAGTAAAAGAGAATGGTGATGTGGTTACAGCCGCCGGTTTCTTCCCATTGTCTTCCTTGTCAAAAACATGCCCCCTCCAAAGGGATGGGATGCGTTTCAGTACAATTTGAGATTGTTCAGTAACCCAATATTATCTTCATTTCCCTCCTTGTTTCATGTTACTTTCTGATCCTTGAGTTCTCCCAAGTTCACAGCGGTCCATGACATTACGGTGACTCGCTAACTCTCCCATTATACTTACAGTCAATGGGAGAACAATAGATTGTGTTATTCTGTATTTCGCCTCCCTGTCACTCAGTGTTTTATCTCCGTTGATACCCCGGTACCAGACACAGAAACCAAAGTAGGTTGTCTTGTCTTCAGCGAATCTTGAATGCCTTTTGTTTGGAGAAGCGTTTTGTATTCATCAGTCAACCGAGGACTCATCCTGAGGAAGCCCTCAGTCAGCACACGGCCCCACGTGAAAAAGGAATACTCGGGTTGTAAAATATTCATAGCAAAAGGGACCTCAATCATGTTCACCTTTTGGCCCCCTGAGCCCCGAAGGATCGCCAACTGTAACCTGCAAATCTTGCGGACGTGAACATTTCCTGGATGAAAGGAGCTGCCATGTCTCCTATCCACGTTTGATAGTAAACCTATTCACACGGGCCCATTTATCTTCCCACTCGATCTGCCGACACGGCTGTGTCAAACAGTTTTAATAAAAGTCCAAAGGTGAAATGATAGTGATCAAAGTTTAACCCGATTTCTTCCCCTCACCTTCCAGACAGGTAATAGATAGACTTTCTGCCCCTCCCGTGCCTGCCTCTTTCCCTGCCTCTCTCCTAGAACTTAGAGACAGCGCCGAGGCTGAGTTAAACGGCATGTTGTTTATGTTTCTGAACAGTAAAATCTTACCAAATCAATAAACTCATGTCCAAACAGAAAGTAACTGGAGAATATAATGGCTGTTAATTGGATGCAATCACTTGATGACTGTTAGGTGTTAAATTCAACCAGAAAATAGTCAAAAGAATCTGTAGTGATGCAGAGAGACAGAGGGAGGAGAGGAAGGAGGGGGTCAAAGCGGGGGGCGCGGCACTTAAAATACCACTGCCAATAAAATCTGCTTTCTCGGGGATCCTGGTAAAATAAGAGCTAAAAGAGTCAAGATTCCGGGGAAGCTCAGTTTTTGCGCAGATCTGGATTTCAGTGGGGAGGAGGACTTACCTCCATGATAAAGAATGTGGATGGGCTACAAGGAGAAAAAAAAAAAAAGAAAGTTCAGTATCCCATGCTCATCACAGCTAGTTTACACCCTTTACTTAGTACCTGTTGTGTGTCAGACGCTGCGTGGTGCACATCACAGGCAAACCCAAGAGGGTCAAAACAAGGTCCAATGCACAGACTGGACTTTACCGCGCCCTTAGTTAAGGACTGGTCACTGGGGTATGAATATGAATGGCCAAGTCTTTCCGCACAGGGGAAGACTTTAAGAAACAGTTTGTTCCAACTTCCCAGTGCCTTTGGAAATGAGAAGGATTTAGGTGAAGAATGGCAAAGAGAATTCAACTCAAACAGCATCTGGGATAGACCTCAGGGGCTGCCTTCAGCACCGTAGTGGGAAGGATTCTGAGACTGTGTCTAGACTCAGAAGGAAAAAACAAAACAAAACAAAATAAAACGAATCTATACCGAAGTTGCAACCTTTGCCAGCGCACAGGTGGAAAACGATAGTCTTTGTCGTTCTGAGCTTAGACCTGGGGGTTCTTGGTTTCTGAATCTGTTTAAACCCCAGAACACAAGAAAAGCCTAAAAAGGATTACAAATCCGTTGACTTTGTTAGGAAAGGGGGATGCTGGCTTCATATTCGGCTCCTAGAGATCTCTAGAGAGAAGGCTTCCTCCAATCTAATGAATAAATAAATACAAATAAAGCTTCACCTACGTTCAAGCCCTTGTGCCCAGGGAGATAGTCTCTTGGAATGCAGTGATGAAGATGGCAGGAACTCGGAGCCGGACCCATCGGGGAGAGTTGGGTGCATCAGTGCCCCATGCCCAGCACCTATCTGCAGCAAATCTGGCCCCAGAGAAGCAATTAATTAAGCAGGTCATTAGTAAGCCTATAAAAGTAGGGATGTGCAGCCACGCCCTGCCGTTAACTTCAAAAGGTGACCAAAAGGCAGAGATTCTTTGTAGCAAAGGCAAAAGCAATGGAAAAAATGAAGTCTCGTGACACCCAAGAGCTACCCAGGTCAGGATTTATTCCACAAAAGTCTACTCCAACCCAAGCAGGCCAAGGGGTTTCCTTATTTGCTGGGTCTGTGTTCTCGGAATCTTTCCTGGCTTCGGCTAGCACTGAGGTCTGCTCTGCCCCCTAACTAGAGTAGGGCCTGGAGGCGGACAGGGTGCCCCCTAGGAGGCCAGCCGACCTGGGCGTCTCAGAGCTTGCCCTTTGGCCTTGGCCGAACCAAAGCTGTGAAGTGGCCTCTTCCATTTCCTTCCTTCGGGGCCCTTCCCACTCACATGCCCAGTGACCGCAAAATGCCTGGTGTCTCCTTTGGGCAGGGAAGGAGAATCAATTAAATTCACTCACACTCAAATGTAGATGACCCAAATAGCCTCTCTAGGTTTATTCGACAGTTCGACGGTTCTCCAGAAAGAGGACAATCTTTAATGTTGGCATTGAAGACTGTGTGGCCCTTATGTGGGCCTAATGTTTTAGGTTTTTAGAAAGTCTATTTTTTCTCGTCCCCCCAAACCCTATTTCTCATTCAAATCAAGGTAAAGCTACTCTTATCTGCCCTAATGTAATGCAGACCTACAGCCCCAGGCCAGTGCCTGATTCTTGGGACTTCTGTGTTCTAGGTCTAAAACGGACTAGAATGGTTAGGCTAGAGCACATTGGTCCCAGGACAACCTCCAGATCCTACCAATTCTTACCTTGCCCCAAATGATTTGGAGATGGCAAAAAAAAAAAAAAAAAAAAAAAAAAGGAAAAGAAATTTGAAATATCAATAATTCAGAATGAGTTTGGCAGGGGTAAGACTACTCTAAGTGTTCATTTGGGAAAGTAGTCAGGATATTTTCATTAATTCTTCCTTCCCCTCTGTCCACCCTCCTGCCATCAACTGGAAATAACATTTCATTGGGTACAGTTTTTCATTTTTAGAAGACCCGAGTTCCTTCACTACATTAATTTATCTAGTGGAGCCCTGATGTGATATAATTTTGAGGAAGGACAACACTGAGGTGGTGTAATTATTTCTTAATATTTAAAAGCTCCCTTGGTTAATGTGTTTTCGGGAACAAGCTGTTAAATCATTAGGGATGGTGTTTTGTGGCCTTTTTCTAAGCAGCGGCTAATGCTGGCTGGATCTGCCGGGCTTCCAGACCATCCCAGCCTGAGCTCCCCATTAGCACGTCGGTAATGGGTTGGTCACCCCCTAACAGGTCTGATTACTACGACTGTCCTTGATGGATGTGATCGTAATTGAAAAATTTTATTTAAAAAAAAGAAAACTAAGGGAAGTTTCCCTGTCAGATTTTATGGTGGGCTCTAGGAGCTGAGGGAAAGAGAAGAAACTTCTAGAAGCCAGATTCCACAGATGACCTAAGGGCTCTTTCAGATGTGCTCGTTTGTTGCAAAGAAATAAATGGTGGCACGAGAGCAGTTTGAGAAGGAAGAACAGTATAAAAATCATTCTATTGTGGTTCCAGAGAAAAGAACCAGGAGGAAGTTCTGATGGACATGGTGAGAGGAACTTCCACTTGATTAAGAATACTTTCCCTTCTTTCCTTCCATCCTTCCTTCCTTCCTTCCTTCCTTTCCTTTGTTCCTTCCTTTCAGAGAGAAAGAGAGAGCACACAAGCACATGAGAAGGGGAGAGAAGCAGAGGAAGAGGGAGAGGGAGACAGTCTTAAGCAGGCTCCCCATCCGGTGCAGAGCCTGACAGGGAAATTGATCTCATAACCCTGAGATTCATGACCTAAGCTGAAATCAAAAGTGGGATGCTTAACTGTCTGAGCCACCCAGGCACCCCTCAGGATACCTTTTCTAACAGACAGGACTACCAAAGGACAGGAGAGGTCCTACAACAAGGAATTCCACATCGTTGGTCCAGAAGAGTCAGGAAGAGCACTGCTCTGGTGGAAGAAATTCCCATATCGATTAGGAAGTGGGAGTGGCTTACCGCAAGTTTTTTCCTCACCTAATGGCCCCTTGAGTATTCTGTGATTCAATATGGAACTGGGAAAAAAAAAAAAATAGGAGCCAAGGATTCAGGTTGAGTTACTGGTGGAGGGAGGGCTCACTTTCATGGATGATGGACAAACCTGTCGGTAGGAAAGGGGATCACAGTCTCCCTGCGCTGTCCATGTGTAGGTCATCTGGGTCCTGTGAGCAAAGAACAGTTCCCCTGGTGGGCTGGCATGGCTGAAGAAGGCAGGAACCACCAGCCTGGAAAGAACACTAGCCTGACCATAAGTGTCACCCGTTTTTCTGAACAGACACTAAAGCATTTCACAGTCTTCGTTCTTTTTTCTTTTAGTCTGGGAGCAGTAAATCTCCTTCAAAGATTCAGTCCCTGTGATGGTGGGAGGTGGCTTCCACTTTCATTAAAGTTTTCCTTGTTAACCATCGCATTTTGATCAGAATGGGGCTAAGGTCCTTCCAGACCAATGACGGGACATGGTGGTTTCATGAAACTCGCAGCAAATAGCCTGGCTATTGCTGCCCGAGGCTCTTTTCCCTCCTGGGTTTGGTGTTCTGGCAACTTCCATCTCCACTCCCTCCATCCGAGGAGCTAAAGGGGAGTGCGGGCACTTCTGCTGAACTGGATCTCTCTTCATCCCCACCTGGTTCCTCTCTTGAAATGGTTGTCATTTTGTGATCTTTGTGACATCTTAATGTAGCCCCATCTGCATGGACTGCTGACAATGATGTGCTTATGATATGCTTCCGAGAGGTCAAATCGTATCCAAGGGACAAGGAAGGCAGCCTTAGTTTTAAAGAAATGTACACATACTCGGCGTAAGAAGCAAGTTTTTAAAATTTCAGTTTCTTTTCCTTTTACCTTTTTTCCAAGACATGATCACAATTCTGTCTCCTCTTCCCTGTAAAGTTTTAAATGAAGTCTTGATTATATTTATGATTATATATATATTTCCTAATATGTATATAATGCATACATGTTACAAATGAAAGATATGTAAAGACATAAGAAGAAAGAAAAAAGCTAGGATGAAACGCACCAGAAATCACTTGCTTTGTTAAGGAGAAGCAAATGACACGGGCATGCTGGTTAATGCTATGTGCCTGGGATTTTTGGAGCCCATCCTGTTATGGGATGGCCTTCTCTGAGCTGGGCCTGTAGGAAGACAATGGAATAAATTGGAGAGGGGAAAAGGCTTTTAGTTAAAGGCCACATGGTTAAGGGGTCTTGTGTACGGAAGTGTGTCCTGAAGACAACTGCCCAATGGATTACTTACTCCAAATTCAGTTTTCAGACGAGATAGGTGACATGAACGAGAACGCTACATGTGTTCAATGTCTTTTGTGATGTTGGCAATCATAGTTATTTTGTCAGAGGACACCAAGCTTCAAACTGGGAATTTGAATACAGAATAAAGATGCTGCTTCCCCCTACAATCATTCTTAACCTATAAAGCAGGACCTGTTGTACCCCTGCAATATATTCTAAGAAGCACAAATAAGCTAATGAGTGAGAGAGATGAGCTGTGCACCAACTGTAGTGGGAATGGCCCTAATGGAGCTGAACACCCCGGGCACGGGGCAAGGAACCACCAAATGAATTTAACTCCATTTAACTGCTGCCACTCTTTACATATTTTTAAATCATCTCCTACTGGAAAAAGCAAACCCCATGCACTTAGAAGGGAAGGGCGAAGAAATCCAATCTGCTGTTGCTGAGTTGTGAAGCTAAACATAAGTGATTTTAAAAATTTTTTTAAATTTTTATTTATTTATTTGACAGAGAGAGAGAGAGACAGCAAGAGAGGGAACACAAACAAGGGGAGTAGTAGAGGGGGAAGCAGGCTCCCTGCTGAGCAGGGAGCCCAATGCCGGTTTGATCCCAGGACCCCAGTGTCATGACCTGAGCCAAAGGCAGACGCTTAATGACTGAGCCACCCAAGCGCCCCCATAAATGATTTTTAAACTAACTTTTGGAAATGCCCTGTGCCAGGAAGCCCTCCAGTGGTACTGGTAATACAAAGTGGACTTGACCTTCTCGGTAGAGATACACCTTTCTCTACTGGGAAAAATGTGAGCACTCACCTCTCTGGCTGGCAGATCTGTATCTCCTTCACACAGCATAGATTTTTGTGTTTAGAGAGCATTCTTTGACATTTGTTAGGTGCAAATCTTTATCATGATTATCTAGGAAGTCTTCATAACAATGTGATACTCACCCTCAAAAGATCTCAAAGAGGTTTTGTTGATTATTATAACACTTCTACTTAAAAAACAGGATTTAGGGGCACCTGGGTGGCCCTGTCGTTAAGTGTCTGCCTCCGGCTCAGGTCATGATTCCAGCGCCCTGGGATCGAGCCCGGCATTGGGCTGCCCACTCAGCGAGGAGCCTGCTTCTCCTTCTCCCTCTGCTTGCTGCTCCCCTACCTGTACTTGCTTTCTCTCTGTCAAATAAATAAATAAAATCTTAAAAACAACAACAATAACAATAAACCAGCATGCTGGCAACCTCCCCCACCCCCTGGATCTGTTTCTTGTGACGCTTGGGGTATTGGGGGTAGATGACCCAACCTCTGGTCTGCCGTTTACAGGCAGTATCTATGTCAGAAAGAGGTAGAGCTGGTTAGTTTGGAGAAAAGAGGATTCCAGAGAGACATGGTGACCGTCTCCAGCCATGAGAGGAATTACGGAAGAGGGCAGTCAAGGGAGTTCACGTTTCTGAGTAACTGTATGTGCCAGGCGCTCCGTAAGGCATTTTGCTGCATCTTCTAACGTTCTTACAACGGCCTTCAGAGGCAGATCATTTAGGTAAGGAAACTAAAAATCAGACCTTGGTAATTGCCCAGCTAGTAGTAACTAAGAGGCAAAGCCAGGCTTGATTCTATAGAACTAAAACTCCTGAAGTCCTTCCAGGAGCCATGATTATTCTGTACCACGTTACGGATAAAACTGGAGTCGGTGGACAAAAACGGCAAGGTAGTGCATTTTATCCCGTTCAGTATAAAGATGCAATTGTGAATTCTGGAGTGGTCCAGAAATGGTAGTGGCCAGCGTGGTTGAGCGAAGGGCTATCTTTCTAGAAGCCATGCTGGATACCAACTCATTGTGGGTCATCATTTCCCAATGTGTGCTCTACAGAATATTCTGTCTGAGGAATGTCAAAGGCATAGAGAAAGAATGGGCGTGGAAGGAAGCAAGGGGCTGTGCGGTTGAATAAATGCTAAGTTAAAACCTGCCATTTCCTGGAGAATTTCTCGGAGGCCTTCGCATGTTAATTGTGATTTTTGAAATCTACCAAATGAGATCTACAAAATGTAGAACTTATTTCACCTTGGAACTTGATTCTTCTGGAAAATCTTCAGGGACTAATGTTCCAAAGATGGCAATCAGAAAATGCCATTGTGGAGTGTGCCAGAGCAATGCATGAGAGTGAGGTCAGAGGACCTTCCAGCTTTTGCCATTTCTTCCATTCATTCATTCATTCACTCATTCATTCATTCATTCTTTCATTCGCAGACCAGGAATCACTGAGTATTTACTGGGTGCCAGCCCCTAAGCTAGGCACTGGGGATACAAAGGTAAGATCTCATCTTCGGTCTCTTCTATCTCCCAACCCTGGAGACTTCCCTCCGTTCCCCCAAGCCATCGCTTCACCCCAGCCACTGGGCCCCCTTCCTATTTATATAGGTAATATAGACATAAATTTCTAAGTGTTAAAATTATTTTGATATTGAGTATATGTACCCTGGTATATATACGTCTGTATATATGAATCTATATCTTGGAACATTATCTAAATTTTTGAAATTGTTTTGATATGTATATACATACATATATGACTTGGATATCAAAATAATTTCAAGAATTTAGATAATGATCCAAGTAATCCAGGTAATAAATTTTTTTAAAAAATTAAAAATAAGTGCTAAGGACCACTTGGCTACTGTAAGGGCATTCCTGAACTTTAAATGTGATACTCCTTTATGCCCAAACCTTGCTGACATCATCAACAGAGTCTGGAAGATCCAAGTCTTTTCTAGAAGTGCATTTATCACCTATTTATATTTTAATATTTGGGAGGCCAAAATCAGGTGACAGTGAGTTGAGTTCTAAGAATTTCAAGATGCTACTTATTCAAAGGCTTCAATTAAATATGTGCAAGTTCGCTATGACTCGACCACCATTTATATGCCTTCATAGATGAACATGGACAATTTAGAAACTTCTAGAATCATTCCCTCAGAGAAAACAATCACATGCCACCTTTGAGGTGCTGAAAGGACCCTAAAAGTCTGCCATCAGAGGAAATTAGACTTTACCCTGCCTTTTTGCCAACAGAGCCATCTGCTTATACATCTCAGAAATCCACCATGGTCATCCGACAAGCAAAAAAAGGGGGGGGCGGATTTTAAAATGGAAGTTTTGTTTAGACCACAGTAAAATTCTATTTTCTTTTTCTTTTAAGGAGGAGTAAAGCTGTGACTTGTGTTGCAAAATATCTATCAAACCTTGAACCAGTCCCTGCTGAATGCGGATGGCCACCCAAACCCCTTCTGCTCGGGCTTCCTGATTCCTGTCCTCCTAATATGGCTCCCAGCTTCCGAGAAGAGAAAGGGCAGAGAGGTGAAGGTCTCATTGCAGATATGGGGGAACGTCATGCATCGTGAGAAACAACACTTGCATTATTATTTTTACCTTCATATTTATGGAATGCTTATATTTTGTTTTACGTATACATGGCAATTAAAAAAAATGCTAAGGAACAGGCGTTAAGCGAATTAGAATACTTAATAGGGGTTTTGAACCTCTGCCAGGGGTAGACTCCAAAGCTAGTTTCCCTATTTGCATTGTTGCATTCATCCATTTCCAAACATTAGAAGATCCATCTATCAGACTCTGTGTAAATCCAGCACACAGATAATTTGTAAAAAAGCTTTCTTTCAAAATGTTCTGCGGTTTTTCTCATCTCGTCGCTTTTCTAATTTTCTGATCACATAACCTTGAAGTCGAAAGACACAGCCTGTGATAATCTGTGTACACTGTCTTCATTATTATCACAGACATTTCTGGAAAAAAAAAAAAAAGAAAACACACACACAAAACACACACACACACACACACACACACACACACACACACACACACAAACCCTTTCCGCCCCCACACATTCAAAGCCGCCTTTAAAGTCCCACTTTGGTCACAGTTCAATCAGATCCACATTAGTCCTACTCATCAGACAGAAAAGTGTTCATGAGCATAAGGGGGATATTGACTTTAAAAATTTACTGGCGAGGCGTTCAGAGCCTGCAGGAATGTCAAAACTCCAACCTGCATTTTGATGTTTTTGCCTCCGGTTACTCTTGACTGACATGCTTGGAGCACTTTGGTCTGTGCTCTGGCATCCATTAACTGTCCTTGACTCAATGTTACACAGGCCGTTATGGGCAGCTCGGTGCCTAATGGTTTCAGTGGATTAGACGCCCCAAGGTGTAAGGAAAACTCACGCCCCGTTTTAAGGGATCACATTGGCTATTCTTGGCTTCATTAGGGGGGCATTGTTTGATCCTAAATAATGAGAGCCTGTTAATTATTATTCTGATAATTGGGCCTCATGTGGGAGCATGGCAGAGCGCGAGGTGTTTTACAAGGAAGCAAGTTTCGAAAAGGGAGAAAGAAATGTCAAGGTTGAGGTGTCTTTGAGAGGAGTTTGTTTATATGCAAAGTGTTTTCACCTAGATGGGGACGCGGCTCGGGATGGAGGAGAGGGAAGGAGGCCGGAGCGAGCTCAGGTCTATACTTACTTCAGCTACGGCAGATTACAAAA
>NW_019154108.1:13678671-13762764 GCF_002288905.1 Enhydra lutris kenyoni | reverse complement strand
AAAAAAAAAACAGCTCCTCAGATTGGTGAATTTTAATTATTTGCATCTTCATAATTTTTTTTAAAGATTTTTTATTTATTTATTTGACAGAGAGAAATCACAAGCAGGCAGAGAGGCAGGCAGAGAGAGAGGAGGAAGCAGGCTCCCCGCTGAGCAGAAAGCCCGATGCGGGGCTTGAACCCAGGACCTGGGATCATGACCTGAGCCAAAGGCAGCGGCTTAACCCACTGAGCCACCCAGGTGCTCCTGCATCTTCATAATTAAAATAGAATGTCAGGATGCCTGGGTGGCTCAGTGGGTTAAGCCACTGCCTGTGCCTCAGGTCATGATCCCAGGGTCCTAGGATCCAGTCCCACATCGGGCTCCTTGATTGGCAGGGAGCCTGCTTCTCTCTCTGCCTCTGCCTGTTTGTGCACGCCCTCTCTCTCTCTGACAAATAAATAAGTAAAATCTTTAATAAATAAATAAATAAAATAAAATAAAATAGAATGTCACTGGGATTAATATCCCAAAGAGATAAAGAAATCATACAACTCAATACCAAAAAAAAAACAATCCAATCAAAACATGGGTAGAGAATCTGAATAAGCGTATTTCCAAGGAAGACATACAGATGGTCAACACACATATGAAAAGATGCTCAACATAACTATCAGGGAATTGCAAACCAAAACCACAATGAGATATCACCCCGCACCTGTCAAAATGGGTAGGCTCAAAAAGATAAGAAATACCAAGTGTTGGTGAGGACTTGAGAAAAGGGAATCCTCCTGCAACTTCTGGTGCAAATGTAAACTGGTGCAGTGACTGTGGAAAAGAGAATGCGGGTTCTCCAAAACATCAAAAACAGAACTACCATAAGATCCAGAAATTCCACTTCTAGGTATTAATCTGAAGAAAATGAAACAACTAATTCAAAAAGATATATGCATCCCTATGTTTATTTCAATATTATTTACAATAGCCAAGATATGGAAGCCACCTAAGTGTCTATCAATAGATGAATTGATAAAGAAGACATGGTATATATACATATACACATACACACACACAATGGTATATCATTCAGCCATAAAAAAGAATAAAAACTGGTCATTTGTGACAACACGGATGGACCTAGAGAGTATTATGGTAAGTGAAATAAGTCAAAGAAAGACAAACACAGTACAATTTCACTTATATATGGAATCTAAAACACAAAACAAATGAACAGACAAAACAGAAACAGATTCATAAATACAGAGATCAAAATGGTGGTTGCCAGAGGGGAGGGAGGTTGGGGTGAAGGGGATAAAGAGGTACAAATTTCCAGTTATAAAATAAGTAAGTCACAGGGATGTGAAGTATAACATAGAGAATACAGTCAATAATATTGTAATAACTTTGTATGGTGACAGATGGTAACTAGCTTCATTGCATTGATTTCATAATCTACGTAAATGTTTAATCACTATGTTGTATGCCTGAAACTCCTATCATATTATATGTCAACTATACTTCAATTTTTTAAAAAAATCTTAAAAAAAAAAAAGTAGAATGCCACAAAACTTAAAAACTTGACAGTAAGGATGTCACATCCTTAAAGCACTTCCCTTTCAGAACGTCTAGATCATGATGCTCACTTCAGCTAAGTTTCTCAGAAGACAGAGGTGGAATCATCATACCCACAGTACCTATTTTTAAAATGTTTCTTGAATTAAGCATGCCTATAAAATTTCCACATAATTACGGCTGGGCTGGTATTAACCAAAGACGACTCTATTAATAGCAGCAGAATCATGATCAGAAAAGGTATGTAGTTCAATGGCAAAAAACAAGTACAACTTTAATCAGAAAAAGTATCAAAGAAAAAAGTAAAGAACCATAACAATGAACAGAAGGCACCAGAAATGTGACTAAGATGGAATGTCTGAGTTCAAAGGCCAAAGGAGGTGAAGATTTACAAGAGTTTGTGGATCCCTTAATGTTCCTTAGGGGAACAAAATGAAGTGATGGTATCTTCAAAACTAATGGTTCTATTGCTACTGACCTATTGTCCACATCCCTCAACTGCTTCTCACCTAAGGAAATACAAATACTTTCCTTTGTAATTATGAACCAAAGAAACCTCTTGACATTGTGTATATTTCAAGACATCATTATATATCATAAATTGTTAATATTAAGTATTTGTTAAAATTAAAGAATTATAGCAACAAGCTTTTGATGGCCACTTCATTCTGTCATATATGCCACTGATATTACTATACTATTATGTATCTATTTCTTGTCCCCAGATCTCAAGGCATTGTGAAACATGCCAAATATCCTAAGAAAGGTATAAAGCTCACGGAGTACAGCCTGAAGAAATCACTGTTCCACATAAACTACAAGCCAGTGGAGGATGGATAATTTCAAATCATCCAAAAATCTTCCTCAATCAAAGAGAACATCAGTAGGGTTCAGTCCACAGACTAAATCCACATAGTAATTTGAACAAGGAAAGCTCAATATAAAGACTATTAAACAACTGTTAACTTATTAATTCTAAAGAATACCCCCAGGGTAAAAGAAAGTACCAAAGGAAGGAACAATCTAGACGGGGGAACCCCTCCCCAAAAGTTGGGATTGGGATCTTTATGGAGAACTGTTTGTAGCCACTGAATGGGGAGAAGTTAGCGGGGTTCCCTAGGCCAGAGCTGGTCCACAGTTGCCAGGAGAGCAAGAAAGACCCCTCGAGAGTTCACATAGGACAAGACTTGCAAGCGAGCAACAAGAGAGAATCCCAGTGCTGGGAGCCCACTCACAAGCAAGGTAACACAGGACTGGGGTACACAACTTTCTGGGGTAAAGGCAGGCCAAGGCTGGCAGAGAGGTATGCAGAAGCAAAGAGGGCATCAGGAGCCTGCTCACCTGTAGAGCAACGAGGTCTGGTATCTACAGTGTCCCCAGAGCACAGGAAACAACCTTCAGGGAGTCAGAGAGCGAGAAGCCCACACTCTCCACGAGGTCTGGGGTGCCTTGGTGCACACAGTCAAGAGGCTACCAAACTAGCAGGGGATGTAAACCTGTCAGTGGACTACATTTATGTGTGTAGCTGAGGCAGAGGCCTCTGGCAAAAGTGTAGTAGAACCAAAAAGAAAAACAAAATCCATAGCACACTGGAAGGTGGGAGAGAAGCCCCTTACCCTCCTCCAGTGCCTATCCATCAGCCTCTACTCTGAATAGCATACTCACTGTAAAGGAAAAATATTTAAAGAGTCCAACCCATTAATGCGTAACAGAAAATGAAAGAAGAAACGTGAAACTAAGAGGCACTAAATGGATAACTGGTATCATTTCTTAGAATTATCAATGTAAAAGCCCCAAGAATTCCAGGCCTATCCTAAAAGGCAGGAATTTCCCCAGAGTCAATGAGAAATATAGCTAGTATCAGAACATACTCTATAAAGCCATTTTACAAAAATCAACATGGCACAGAAATAGGTATTACTATAAGAATAAATAAATACCATAAAAGAAAAACTTTAAATTAGTGGCAATGCATAAAAAGTTAATGCATAATGAAGATGGTATCAATTTCACTGGGAAAAACATTTATTATTTAATAAATACCTCAGAACAGATGTCTATCCATCTGAAAGACACAAAATGAAGTATCATCTAACATCTCATTCAAATATAAATTCCACGTGGATATTTTTTTCCCACATGGATATTAAAAAGAATTGTTTAAGCTCCAAAAATCATTTTACAAGCAAATGGAGGAACTGGGGAATATTTCTAATCAAGACCAGAAACCCAAAATCTTAGAGGGTGGAGGGGGCAGGAAGAGAACTGAACATACAAAAATTTGTTTGCCAAAAGCTATTACAAACAATTCTAAAATACGTCTCTGTAGTGTGTAGTGTATATAAAAGGATACATCACATACTGATGTATGTATGCAGATGTGTATGCGGATAGAAGAACGTATAATGTACGCAATGTACAGAAATGCATCGTGTTTCCTAACACTAGCTGCTGAAAGAATGTCAGAAATAACTTGTAATGAGCCTACCTGCAGCCCAGATAGTGGTCCCTGTGGCAGCCAGGGTCCAGCCAGAAAACGGAAGCCACGCATGAAGAACTGTTAACTGTTTGCATAGGACTAACTGCTCAGAGGCGAGAACAGAGACCTCTAAAAAATACCCTATGGCCGAGGGAGAGAAACAGAGGCAATAGTTGGAAGAGGCACCTCCCTCCCAGACTGCAGTTTACATCTCACTGGAGATACTGTGGCTCCAGCAAACGGAAAACGAGAAGCGAGCGCGGTTACCCCAGCGAAAGCTGTTCTATAGTAGGAGGGGCCGAAGCTGACGGACGAGAACCTGCAGGCCGGGGCTGACAAGCAGGAAGCTCTCTGCCGCGGTGCCAGCACGCCAAGAGTGGGAGGCAGGGAGCTGCAGACAGGAACTGGCAACACAGTCTGCTAAAGGGCCACGAACCCCCAAACACCACTGGAGGTACAGAGCAACAGCAGCAGGGTACTAGGAAGCTCCGTGCCTCAGTCTGCTGTTAAATTTTGTGAAGCCATGTGAAGCCAGCAGTCATAACATAGCCAGAGCCGCCACCCCAAAATATCTGTATCTGGCCTGGCTGGGTGCCTCAAATCATAAGCACTTTATGTTATAAGAAAGGTATCAGAAAAAATGCACAAGGGGCGCCTGGGTGGCTCAGTGGGTTAAGCCTCTGCCTTCGGCTCAGGTCATGATCTCAGGGTCCTGGCATCGAGCCCCGCCATGAGGCTCTCTGCTCAGCAGGGATCCTGCTTCCCCCTCTCTCTCTGCCTACTTGTGATCTCTCTCTCCATCAAATAAATAAACAAAATCTTTTTTTAAAAAAATACACCAAGTATAAGCTTTTAAAAATCTCCAAATTTCAGAACTACAAGAATAACTCAATATTATCTCTTTCTGTGCTCCTACATGGTTTTGGGGGTTTTTTAATTTGCTTGACTGGCTGGCATTGAAGTTGGTGTGCAGTTGTTTCACAGGAGGGAAGAGTAAATGCATGCAGCGCTAACGAGCCTACACCAGGAACATGAAGAAACAACTTCTAGGGCTTGCTGCCTGACCTGAGCCATCTTAATAAGGGTTTCTGACATCATCATACAGTATTTCAGGGTTCACTATATACACACAATTAGCCAATCATCACTGTTTAAAATCACAATTTCAAAATAATCACTTACCAAACACTATTCCTTTGGCAAATGGAGGAAACAATTCTGAATGTCGGAATAAGTTTTTGTGAATTTGCCATAGTTCTTTGTGTAGTTTCTTAAAGTCACTGTATCTCTTCCATACGATTATCTAAAGAAAAAGAAAAATCAAATGTGTCTCTCACAGGGAAACTATGTAGGCTCAGATATCTGAACAACAAAAAGTCTTTTCAGGAAAGTGCCCAAAATTGTCATGCAAAGGCAAACAAATATATGTTCTAACCAATCTGGTTAACTGGCTGAGATTAAATAATAGTATTTGATTTATAGAGCAGCAACTCTTTCTCTAGCTTTTCTGCTTTGATTTTTAAATTTCATTTTACACAAGTAGCGTTTCCTTGGAAAAATATTCAACCTGGTACAAAGAGGGTCTATACCACCTAAAATGTCACTTAACCTCTTCAAAAATCAATTACTATTGGCCAGGAAATGAGCTAGATGTCAAAATACATATACTCTCTCAAAAATAGCATGTTTATAAACACAAAATAGACAACTTTTTTTTTTTTTTTTTGAGAGAAAAAGAAAGAGTGCACGCACAAGCCCAGGGGTGGGGGGCACACAGAGGGAGAGAGAGAGAAAGAAAGAGAATCTCAAGCAAGCTCCACGCTCAGCACAGAGCCCAAAGCAGAGCTTAATCTCACAACCCTGAGACCATGACCCAACCTGAAATCAAAAGAGTCTGAGGCTTAACTGACTAAGCCATCAAGACACCCCTAATATAGACAATTTTTGGAAAAGATTTATTTATTTAATGAGAAAGAGAGATCACACATGTGGGTCGGGAGTTGCGGGAAGAGGAAGAGAGAGAATGTCAGGCAAACCATGCTGAGCACAGAGCCCAACACAGGATCTGATCTCACAATCCTGAGATCACGACCTGGGCCAAAATCAGGAGTGGGATGCTTAATCTGCTGAGCTACCCAGGTGCCCCTAAACAATTTTTAAACATAAAGTACCTACACAGCCTAAAAGGATAAACTAAATAACAATGAAGAAGACATGGCTGTGTAGCAAGTAATTAATCTTAACTTTTACATTTCATAAATCTTATTTCACAAACCTCAGTTTAAAGTAGTAATAAGGATTTCCGAAGGCAAGATGAATCCTGAACAGAATACCATTAAAACTAGTATATTTCAAAACAGAAAATCAGTCATCTAGATTACATATCACATAAAAGTTTACCTCCATTAATCTGAATTACTGTTTAACCTTATTCAGATTAAATTAGGAAAAGAAAACAGATTTGACATATGACTTTGATATTGATTTTCACTGATTCAGTCTCCACTAAATAGGATATAACTGAGTTTTAAATTCCATTACCTAGTATATTAGGGTCTTTGCTTCTTAAAAAAAACAAAAACAAAAAACCTAATTATCTCACACTTCTAACAAACACAACAGAACATAATGCTAATAATAAGCAAATCTTAGGCCAAGCAGGTAATCAAGTGAGATTTAAGAGACTCGTGTCAAAAAATTTATTCTCTGGATATAGGAAATTCTTCACTAAACTTTATCATATACTACCAAAAATTCTACCATGACGAGCTTCTTGTTTTTACTATAGTTGTAATCCTAGAAAACAAGTCAGATGTTTATGAATTATGTTTATGTTTATGAGTTAATTTAAACTGCCTCCTTCCAAGGCTTCCTTTTATTCATTCACTCAACAACAAAAATAGTCACCAAAACAAGTATTTTCATGTCCCTACTCTCTGCCAGGCTCTGTGTTAGCACAGAGGATGAAGAAACGAGAAACACAGACCCAGTCTAAGTGGGCAGGACAAGCCAGCACAGTAACTGTGTCACAAGACGGTGTGACAAATGTGGACAAGGGAAGCCCAAGAGTGTTAAGAAAGGAGCACCTACGGAAGGTGTTATCTTAAGTAAGTCTACTGAAGGCAAGTAGTGATCAGATCAACAAAAATAAAGAGAGAGAAGGGACTGGGGATGAAGTTTTTAAAAGGAGAGTGAGATGCCAAATATAATCACTAGAATTTGGGCTTTTGCAACTGGATAAATAGTGGTGCCATTCTCTAAGGCGGAGAAAAGGAGACCGGGAACTTTTAAGGTAAGAACAAAGTTCAATTTTAGACATATTTGGCACAGGTTTGGGGTTCAAGAGAGCGAACTAAGAAGATGTATTCATTTGGTAACTACCAGCAGAAAGGTGGCAATCACTCAGGAAGGCTTTTCTCAGCATTTATAACAAGATGAGGAGTCTAAGGACAAAATAATGGGGAACCCTAACATTAAGAAATCAGCCAGAAGTAAGGAAGAGGAAACCAAGTGCAAAGTAGGTGTTTAAAAAGCTTGGTTGTGCCATGAGACAGACCACTTGGATGGAAGAAAAGATTTTATTTTAAAATGTAAGTGAAAAAAATAAAATAAAATAAAATTTAAGTGAATGAGGCAAAAGGTAATAGTAAAGAACCAACAGTTCCAGTAAAAGAACAAGAGGAACCAACCAATAACTAAGACAGCCAAACCAATACCTAAAAAGTAAATGGTCTCAGGACAGTGAGATTACAAGTGATTTTAATTTTCATATTTTTTGCTTCTCTGTAATTTCTAATTTTGATGCATGAAAATAATTCTGTCACAGGGGAAAAAAACAGTGCTATTTTTATATTTTTAAAATAGATCAAATTGTGGTGGTACCATGCTGCCAAAGGCTTAAGGAAGAAATGGGCGATGAGCTTGCAAAAGTAACCTTACATAAATGCCATCCTTAAAGCCATTATAAACTAGAAACAAGAGCTATGCAAAAGACTAGTCCGTAGAAACAAATCTGCAGATAAAATTTCTATTCTAGTTAGGGTCATTTTTAAGTAAAGGCAGAGTTAAGGGGCAAAACTTAATAACTTAATCACATTAATAACAACATGGTCTATAAACTAGCATACAGTCTTTCAGAGTAAGAATTAGAGCCTCCAAGGTGAGACTCCTTTTCATCATGCCTAATTTATTCACTCACATCCTCCTTCTCAACACTGGAACTATAGAACCAAAATAACCAAGAGCAAATATAAACCCTCAAGAAATGCAGAAAACCAACACATCACAAAATGTCACCATCTACTGCCTCCTTTTCTTCATACCCCTTTTAACCATGGACATTTCTAGAAATCTTCAAAATGGAAAAGTGAGCAAAAGCACATTTCCATTACATTAGCAGTATTGATGTTTATAAATGGACTACACAAAGTCCCAAAAAATGCATGCAAAAATTATTTTCTCTAGTAATTCCTTCCTACTAGGAAAAAAAACGGTGTAACAACTACTGTTCTATGAACCAACTCCTACAAAAATTTCTTAAACTCATTTAAGTTACTTTGCATAAAATTCCTCAATTAAATATTAATTCAGTGACTGTCATATATATACTATGAATTTAGTAAAAGCTTAACTTTCATTAAATACATTCCCTTAAATAATTTTTACACAAAATAAATGTTTACCTTTCAGATAATTTCACTTAATGATAGCAAAAACCTGTAGATCCTATAAACTAAACCACTCAGTTTGTCCTCTCACACAGTATTTTAAAGTTGCTGGATCATCTTTTCTTGCAACCAGCATCACTACCATATTTGCTTTCAGATTTTCTTTCTCCCCTTTCCAAGAGCCTTTTCTTTCCCTTGACACATTTTAAATGTTCTCAAATGGTTTTTATCAAACTATTTCATTTATGAAATGACTTAACAGATTTCTGACGTGATACATAGAAAGTTCTATTTCAGTTCTTCTTCTCCCAAATTTCACCAGTGAAATCTACTACCTATAGAGAAACAGAGGTATAGGTTACGTTTTGAAAAAGGTACGAGAGGAAGGGCACAATATTTCTAGTTCTTTCTTTAACCTTCTGCAGGTGTTCATGCTTTAGAGAAACTACTGAACCAGAGGCCACATTAACGGTTGCTGTCCCCCTCAAAGTTTCCCATGCTGTTCTTTTTTTTTTTTTTTTAAGATTTTATTTATTTACTTGACAGAGAGAGAGACAGCACAAGCAGGGGGAGCAGCAGAGGAAGAGGGAGAAGCAGGCTCTCCACTGAGCAGGGAGCCCTATATGGGGCATGATCCCAGGACCCTGAGATCATGACCTGAGCCGAAGTCAGATGCTTAACCGAATGAGCCAACCAGGTGCCCCACCCCATGCTGCTCTTAATAAATAAAAATTTAGAGGGAATTTTTGAAGGGTAAAATTTTGTAAAAGAAATCTATCCTGGATAATTTTAAATTATTTCCTCCATGTGAATAGTTCAGCACTCTTAGAAAGAAAACACGCTACCTGGCAGGATGTGCCAAGGTGTGTGAACACATCTCTAAAAGAAAACCAACAATACATCTCCAGTTTTATAAGGATAGCATATTATTAGCCCTATATTTAGTTGGATTAACAGGACATCTTCTAATCCTCAATAGTTCTTGGGAAGCCTGACTAAATTCTAAAGCAGTACCTACATGAGTCCCTTAATAGGAGAGAAAGTGAAAGGAAAGGAAATGGAAACAAACTCTAGGTAGCAAATTTCTATCCTAAATGAGAATTCCAACATTTGAAATACATGAGAAGCCAGAGTGTTACAATTTCAAGGTTATTTTATATTTCAAGAAGCTGGCAAGACAGAAGACATTTTTAAAAATTTTTATACCATTTCTAACAAAGAACCATGCAATCATCTAACTAAAGGACACTTACAAGAGTTTTCTGATGAATGGCTCACCAACAGTTGTTATTATAAAAGAGTTTTCCCCAAAAAAGGATTAAGGAAATGGCAGAGAGTATGTTCATGGATAAGTTGGTTCAGGATTCTCCCTGGAAAATGGGAACATCAAGCTACAGACTACAGCATAGCAATCAGACAATGTATTCAAAGGAAACACAACCCATCTTTCATTTTAAGAGTTGTAAAATTTCAAAAGCAGAACAGCCTGTACTGACTATTAATTCAACATAATTAGAAGAACTCTAAAGAAAGTCCACACTAGCCAACTGACACTTAAGTAGAGAGAGTACTTAATACAATGGTGCAAATTACTTTCATTTCCATTTTGGAAGGATACAGATATAGAAATACATATATCTTTTTCTTCCCAAATAACTGTATTACAATATCATCTTCCCGGTTATTGAGAGGGGAAAGTGAGATATCTTAAAACCCCTAAGAAAAATAATATGAAATCTTTTAAAATTGTGTTTTATTGAGCTCAAAACAAATATTGGATCAAGTATAGCAAGAAATGCTAATGTATAAAAGTTCAAATATTGTCTAAACCTGATGCCATACACTCAAACCAACCAGTACCAAACAATCCATTTAAATGTACAAATCAAGTCAGGTTTTTAAGTAAGGAGTAGTGGGGCTTGTTAGAAAATATATACTCCATCTAAAGACATTAAAATTCAAATGGGGGGAAAAAAACTGTTGCAGAATTAAGACTGCCAATTTACAATGTCTTTTTTAAACACTTTAGTAAGAAAAAAAAATCCCCAACATATGTCCTTCTAACACAGTGTAAATGAACAGGGACCAGAATGAAAGTAAATCAAAAACCATTAAAACAAGCAAGCTATCATTGTAGCTATCCTTACTGGATAAGGATTCCTAAAGGTATATAACAAACACAAAGTAATGACAAATAAAGAATTCCATAGTTTCAAGCAAAAACACACAAGCTGGTATCATTTTAGAGAGAAAGAGTTGTAGCAAAACAACTACAAATTTAAAAAAGAAACACTATAACCAATATCTATACCCAAAGCAGTTTTCCAAGGTGTCAACATGTCAACTCAATATAAAAGTGAAGGTATACAGGGCCCCATAATTTATTATAATCTTTAAAATTAATATTAGTTACCAAATGCCCTTTCCTTTTTATTAAAGTTACCATGATTTTGAAATAGATAAGAGCTGTTAATACTAAAATCCTACGAATGTTAGTTATCAGAAACACTATCACATTATTAAATAGCACTATAATTCCTTAAATCCTTCCTTGTATAACTTAACACCTATTAAGCTTAACCGGTACTTGATAGATCTGAAAAAGCAACTTCAGCTGCTGTTTTGTGAGCTAAAGATAATCTCCAGGCAAACACATAAATATGAAGACAGACATACCAACAATTCTGTTTCCTCAACAAAGCATTTAATTAAATTTTTGTCAAATATATAAAATAAAATTTTCATATGTATAAGTGTGTTACCTCCTGGACATCCTCTGGATTTCTTCGTGAAACAACCTAAAACAAAACATACACAGAAATATCTTATCATTACCAAAATTTAAGATTCCACATTTGTATAATTAATTTCAACAGTATCTGACTGAGAAATGAATTTGTTTAAAGGAAAATAAATACTGTATTATATCACTTACAAAGAGTTCAGCTATATAATAACTTCACCAACTGAAACACATGCTAAAAAATTAAGGAAAAGGCAGCTAAAAAAAGAGCCCACGAACTAAAGTTCGTGCATTCCATTCCTAAGAGAACGCTCTGGCTTCCCTCTTACCTGTCACAATTCTAACAAGCTTGTCTACCCCCTTCCCAGGCTACATATAAGGTAGAAGAAAAAAAGCAGCCATACCCGAAGTATGCAAGGGATGATTCCATATTATTTCTTACAACTGTACATAAATCTGCAATTCACTCAATAAAAATTCCAATTTAGAAAAGGCAGCCACAATGCTCAGACACACCAACAACCAACCGAGCCACCCAGGCGCCCCAGAAATAACCGATTTGATTATGATTTGTCATTTACAGGCTCAATGGCTCCCGGAGTTCTATGTGCCGCCGCTACAATGGTGAGTAGGACAAAGCCCCTCCAATCGCACCTTCATGGACCTCACAGTCTAGTGATTCGTGTAAGGGGGTAGCGGTTGAGGTGAGGAAGAAATGCAAAGTGGAGAAGGAGGGCTTTATTTCCCAAACTTATTTTAGTATCTCCAAGAACATCGATGTGCTAAGTAATGCGTCAGGAAGCACTTCATACTAGACCTTTCCCTGACACTGGATGCTCACTGTCCAGACCACACTGTCATCCCGGAACCCATCAAGAAAGGGGCGCCCAGGGCACCTGGGTGGCTCAGTTGGTTGAGTACTGCCTTCAGCTCAGGTCATGATCCCGGAGTCCCAGGATCGAGTCCTGCATCGGGCTCCCAGCTCCATGGGGAGTCTGCTTCTACCGCTGACCTTCTCCCCTCTCATGCTCTCTCTCACTGTCTCTCTCAAATAAATAAATAAAATCTTAAAAAAAAAAAAAAAAAGAAAAGAAAAGAAAAAAAAAGAAAGGGGCACCTGGGTGGCTCAGTTGTTAAGCGGCTGCCTTCGGCCCAGGTCCTGATCCCAGGGTCCTAGGACTGAACCCTGCATCGGGATCCCTGCTCTGTGGGAAGCCTGCTTCTCCCTCGCCCACTCCTCTGCTTGTGTTCCCTCTCTCGTTGTGTCCCTCTCTGTCAAATAAATAAATAAAATCTTGAAAAAAAAAAAAAAAAACCAGCTGAGTGATTTAAGACTTTTAATGTTTTCATGATAATAAATTATTCACAGTATAGAAAATACAGAAAACCAAAGTTTAAGTATTCTTAAACTACCTAAGCAAAGGTCTTTAAGTTTCCAAGAACTTCTCTTCACCCTCAAATACTTCTCATGTAAAGGGACAGAGGATTTTACTCAGGTGGAGTTCAGAAAATTAAATCAAAACCTACTTGCCAAGTATTAACTATCCCTTTCCCCAAGAGCATAAGCAAATCTTAGTGAAAACCATGCCTGGAAAGTATAGGACTACACTTTCCTGACTCTCCTCTTTCCTACTTGGTTCTTTTGCTTCTCTTCTGCAGGTTCCTCTTCCTTCTTCTATCCCCCAACAATCTGTGAGCATTCCAAGAATCAGTCCTAGACTCTGTTTCTTAGTCTCCTTTTCAGGATTAAGAAAGAAAGTCTATACTGGTGCTAATACTGTTCAAGGTACTGTGCTAGGCATGGAAGAGAAAAAAAGCCTGACTTTGTACATTTATATTTACAAAGCATTTTATTAATGATTCATTTTATCCCCTCAACAACCTATGAGCTAGGCAAGAGTGGTTATTATAAGTCTCCCTTTTACCAATGAGGAAACAAGAGCCAGAGACTTGCATAAGGTCACATAACTCTTCCCCTTTAGATTTGTAATTAGAACTTGGATTTCTTTTTTTTTTTTTTAAGATTTTTATTTATTTATTTGACAGAGAGAGAGAGATCACAAGTAGGCAGAGAGGCAGGCAGAGAGAAAGGGGGAAGCAGGCTCCCCGCTGTGCAGAGAGTCCGATGTGGGGCTCGATCCCAGGACCCTGAGATCATGACCTGAGCCGAAGGTAGAGGGTTTAACCCACTGAGCCCCCCAGGCACCCCTAGAACTTGGATTTCTGACTCCTGGCCCAGTACTCTTTCCAATATACTGTACTGTATCCCTCAAATTATCTGTAATATTTTCAGAAATAATTAAGTTCACTTACTTGCACAAACCCTGCCACCCTCAGGTTTTATTTATTCTTTGACTTACTCATTCAAGAAACAGGTGTGCCTACTCCAATTCTAGATACTAAACTGTAACAGAGAATACACTGGATCGGATTTCTACATCACTATATTATAAAAATATAATCACTTAGCAAATACATTAGCAAGTTCAATCACTGGGCACCCCTCTATAAGAGATTCAGTATTCCCAATTATATAATCTTATTTAATGGGTTAAGAATGTGTCCCCTGAGATGGAAATCAAAAACACAAAAGGGTTAGTTAGGATAACACACATTGAGCCCAAATGTCCAACTCTTTCTAACTATGTAATTCTCTTCAGCAGGAATATAGATTGGTGAAAAATAAGAATATCAATCAGAAATCTGAAGAAAGAATAGGATCATAATGAAAATGAACAAATTGAGCCCACAGACCCAGATTTTGATAACTCATAAAGCTTTATTAGCAATTATTTCAACAAGTAACATCAACTCTAAAAAAAAAAAAAAAAAACTAAACTAAATTCCCTCTGATATAGGTTGCTAACTAGCATTTAGTAACATTTTTTTGGGGTGAATTTCAGTATTTTGTCATAAAATTCATCCAATAAATGCCAGGGGAAAAATGGAACTTAAAGCAGTGCTTTCTTTTGTTTAAATTTCATAAATTTCCACTTATAAGCATTACCTATCACCTACACATGTAAAGTACAGCCTCTTGTTATGAAGAATTGGATCACCAGGTCATCTTCAAAATTATTACCCTAAAGCAGTGCTTCACAAACCATGCAGTACGGAATATCAATATTCTTTAAAATCAGTGCTCTCAAAGGAAGGGCTTAATGATCAATTCAGTAGAGATATTTTTTAGAGCAGAATTTCTCAAAGTCTTTAATACATTATCATGCATAGCATATCTTCAAAAGGAAAATATGTAATATCTATCCAGTCAACTTTTTATTTTTATCATATGTTATCTACTATTACTTTATTTATCTAGTGCAACACCCACTAAATTTGGAATACAGCTGGGTAATGCTGCTGCAATGTTTATAGTCCATCTGCCCCTGTTAATGCCAACAGCAAATTCTGAAATTTACTTAAAACAAATAAGGGCTTACAGTGAAGGTCACTATCTCTTACTGTGCAAAGAAATTAAGTCCTCTACTTCATTTAATTACCACAACAATCCTGCCTGGTAGGATGAGATAACCAAGCCCAAGAGCATATAGTCACATACGAATAGTACTCATATCATTCAGTTACAGGCGAGACTAGATCTCAGAACTCCATGATTTAAAACAAAGTACTACCGGGCGCCTGAATGGCTCAGTTGGTTAAGCAACTGCCTTCGGCTGGGGTCATGATCCTGGAGTCCCAGGATCGAGCCCTGCATCAGGCTCCCAGCTCCATGGGGAGTCTGCTTCTCCCTCTGACATTTTCCTCTCTCTCTCTCTCCCTCTCTCTCAAATAAATAAATAAAATGTTTAAAAAATAAATAAAACAAAATACCCCTTCCAGGACACAACTAAATCAGCCCTTCTAAAGATTAAAATTCCAAGTATGCAAGTAATATTCCTGTTGCCTGTTAGGTAAACCCATTTTGTCTTTTTTTTTTTTATAATTTTTTTAAGATTTTATTTATTTATTTGTCAGACAAAGATCACAAGTAAGAAGAGAGGCAGGCAGAGAGAGAGAGGTGAAGAAGCAGGCTCCCTGCTGAGCAGAGAGCCCTATGTGGGACTTGATCCCAGGACCCTGGGATCATGACCTGAGCCTAAGGCAGCGGCTTAACCCACTGAGCCACCCAGGTGCCCACCCATTTTGTCTTTTACAGAGAAATTTAAATTGACCAAAAATAGCAGCTGAAGAAGTGCTTTGGCAGAGGAGAAGAAGCTAAGAAGAAAGAGGTCTGATTACAGGCTCTGGTACTAGCCATGAACTGCTTTTTTGCCAGTTCAGTAATAAACCAAAGAGAAAGCAACCTTAAAATGAGTCCTCTTTCCCATCTTTAAAACAAAGACCTGAAGGGTACACCTGGGTGGCTCAGTCAGTTAAGTGTCTGCCTTTGGCCCAGGTCTGGATCCCAGGGTCCTGGGACAGAGTCCCGCATCAGGCTCCTTGCTCAGCAGAGATCTGCTTCTCCCTCACCCTGCAGCTCTCCCGCTTGTGCTTGCTTTCTCTCCCTCTCTGAAAAATAAATAAATAAAATCTTAGGGAAAAAAAAAAAAAAGACCTGAAGTTAGGGCTTGGACTAGCTCAGGCCCATAATAATCAACAGATCAGGGGGCGCCTGGGTGGCTCAGTAGGATAGGCCTCTGCCTTTGGCTAAGGTCATGATCTCAGGGTTCTGGGATCGAGCCCTGTATCTGGCTCTCTGCACAGCAGGGAGCCTGCTTCCCCTTCTCTCTCTGCCTGCCTCTCTGCCTACTTGTGATCTCTGTCAAATAAATAAATAAAGATCTTTAAAAAAAAATAATAATGATAATCAACAGATCATAACAGTCATTAGGTCCTGTAGATCATTTTCAGTTTTATCTTAGTATTACCAACTTTCCTTAAAAATCAAGTCTAAGGGGCACCTGGGAGGCTCAGTGGGTTAAAGCCTCTGCCTTCGGCTCAGGTCATGATCCCAGGGTCCTGGGATCGAGCCCCGCGTCGGGCTTTCTGCTTGGCCGGGAGCCTGCTTCCTCCTCTCTCTCTGCCTGTCTCTCTGCCTACTTGTGATCTCTGTCTGACAAATAAATAAACAAAATTAAAAAAAAAAAATCAAGTCTAAAATACTCATTTATCTAATTACCATCATAATTATGATTTGAAATCACCCTCTTAACTCAGATTCACACAAAACAACTGTCTTCTTCAGAAGACTGAAAGATAACTCCTGGAAAACCAGTGAACATTTCCCATTGTGGTGATGCACACAATTCTGACTTTCACACATTTGACTTTCATAAAATCTACACTTTCATACAAACATATTTACATCTTTAAACTGCATTTCATGCAAACACACACACACGCACGCGCACACACATACACACACACACACCCTCTGACAAGAATAATAGGTACCTCAAAGTGCCCAGTTCGCGTAGGCATGTGTCCTCCTAGCAAACTCAACCTCCCTCCTACCCCATCACCTGCATCTCAGTTCCTCTCCCTCTTTTCCCTGCAGAGCTGCAGGTGTCACTGGTTGGCAAGAACATTTGGGTTGGTGAATCACCCGCCAGCCAGGTAGTCTAGACCCAAGAGACAGCACCTGCACACACCATAATTAGATATTTTACAACACTGTTTAGCTCTCTGGAACGAAAGAATTTCCACATAAGACAGATATATCAATGGGAAAAATTTTGACATTCCACTTTCTAACAAGTTTTTATAAAAGTAGTATGTTGAAAGGAATGATTGCTTTCTATATCACTAAAATCCCAAAATCTAAAGAGAGAATAAAGAAACTATAACAGCAAGCTACCTTTGGATATTCAGTAAATGTTAAGTTGTTCTTCTCACTTCAAATTTACCAACTGTAATGGCACTACTCTAAGGTAAACTGTTTTCCAATCTAATTTCAAGGAAAATCAAAATCATTACTGTTAAAAGTTTGCAGTTTAACACAAAATCTTACTATCTGAAAATGTAAGCTGTCAACACACAAAATGAAAACAGAATTGGCTTGAATTTTTAAAAACCTGCTTACTAGGGGCACCTGGGTGGCTCATTCGATTAAGCATCCAAATCTTTGATTTCAGCTCTGGTCATGTCTTCAGGATAATAACATGGAGCCCCACCTAGGGCTCCACTCTCAGTGCAGAGTCCGCTTGAGATTCTCTTTCTCCCTCGCCTGCCACCCCTACCCCTGTTCACATCCTCTCTAAATAAATAAATAAATAAATAAGATCTTAAAAAAAAAAAAAAAGCCTACTTACTAACATTTTTCGCATACAGCAGGATCCCTGCTGAGCAGAGAGCCCGATGTGGGGGCTTGATCCCAGGATCCTGTGATCATGACCCGAGCCAAAGGCAGAGGCTTTAACCCACTGAGCCACCCAGGCGCCCCGTGAATATCATACTGAAGAGAAAAAGACTGCATGCTTTCCTCCTAAGATCAGAACAAGGCAAAGATGTTCACTTTCATCACTCTTGTTCAAGACAGTGTGGTATGAAACAAAACACAGAATCCAGAAACAGATCCACACACATACCACTGATTGATTTTTGACAGAGATGCAAAAACAATTAAATAAAAAAAAGGCTAGCCTCTTAAATAAAGTGTTTTATTGCAATTAAACATCCCTGCATGTCTACCTAAACCTCACACCTTATACAAAAATAAACTCAAAATGGATCACAGAGCTAAATGTTATATGCAAAACACTAAAGCTTCTCAAATGAAACACTGGGGGGAAGTTCTGTGACCTGGGGTTAGTAAAGAATTTTTAGATATAACACTAAAAGCACACTTCATATAAGAAAAAAGAGACTTCACCAAAATTGAAACTTTTTGCTTTGTGAAAGACAGTTAAAATAATGAAAAGATATGCTACACACTAGGAGAAAACAGATACAATCACATATCTGACCAAAAAACTTACATCCAGAACAAATATAAAATCCCAAAACTCAACAGAAAACAATCCAATAAAAAATGGGAAAAGATGATCTCAAAAGGTTAAACACTGGATGATTCTATTCATACAACATTCTCAGAAAGACAGAAAAAGAGTGGTAGAGAGCGGATCAGTGGTCATCAAGGGGCTAAGAGGCGGGGAGGAGAGTGTGTAACAGGACAGCATGAGGGAGTGTTTGGGGATGATGGAATTGTTGTTTCCTGATGATGATGGTAGATATTTGAGTCTATTGTGTAAAAATCCACAGAAATATATAACAAGTCACATACTGATTTAAAAAGGAACACTTAAAAAGAAAAATGTTGCCTCTTTCCAGCCTTCTCTCAAATCCCTGCTATCCTCCAGCTCTGTGCTAGGCACCATGAATACAAAGTTAAAAAGGCAGTCTGCCCTCAAAGAAGGAAGCAAACAAGTACATTATGATAAAGGCTTTAACAGAGGAATATATAATACACATGGAGTTCCACACCTAAGAAAGGCTTCCTGGGAAACACAGGGCAGGAGCTGACACTTCAGATGAGTACTGATACCAACGCAGAGACAAGCATTCCAGGGACGCCTGGATGGCTCAGTTGGTTAAGCATCTGCCTTCAGCTCAGGTCATGATCCCAGGGCTCTGGGATCAAGTCCTGCATCAGGCTCCCTGATCAGCAGGGAGTCTGCTTCTCCTCTCCCTCTGCCATTCCCCTTGCTTGTAGTCACTCTCTCTCTCTCAAATAAGTGAATGAAAATGTTTTATAAAAAAAAGTGGACTTACGTATTCTCACAGCTTGAAAAAACACCCAAATTGCTTTAAGTATGCACAAGACTTGCACACTGAAAATTAGAAAACACTGCTTAAAGAGCTAAAATATGGAAGATCCATGTTCATGGATCAGAAGATTCAAAATTGCTAAGATATCAATGTTGCTAAGACATCTTCTTCTGTAGAAGCTGATCTGTATTCGCAACACAACGCCAATCAAAATATGGGTAGGCATGTCTTCAAAATCTGTCAAACTGATTCTAAACTTTATACAAAAATGCAAACAATCTAGAACAGTCAAAACAATTTGGAGAAAGAGAACCTAATTTCCAGATGTTAGTATAAAGCTACAGTAAACAAGGTTGTGTGTCATCAAGAAAAATGAAAGCAAATGTCTATACAAAGACTTCTATACAAATGTTCATGATAACTGTATTCATAAGAGCCAAAATCAGAAAAAATCCAAATGCTCATCAACAGAATGGATTAACTCTAGTATAACCATACAATGAAATACTGATCAACAATAAAAGAGAATAAAAACATACAACATAGATGAATCTCAAGTAATCATGCTGAGATAAGAAACCAGACCAAAAAAAAACAAAATGCATACTGTATGATTCCTTTTATATCAAATTCTAGAAAATACAACCTAATCTATAGTGACAGAAAACTGATCAGTGGTTGCCTAGGCATAGAGTAGAAGAGGGAACTGAATGCAAAGGAGCATAAGGGAACTTCTGCAGTGAGGACTATGGCAGTGGTTACACAACTATACACATTTGTCACAACTCATCAAAATGCTCACTGAAATTGACGAGCTTAGCTGTACATAAAGTATGCCTCAATATAAACAAAATGTAGTCATAAGGCAACACTGCCATTTAAAAATTAAAGCGTATCTTTTTCTTTCCAAACTCATGGAAAGAATACAGGCCAAGAATTACCATTCACTTAATGCTGTTGAGAAATCTGTATTACAGGAAGAGTTTTGTAAATGCAGCACGATGAAACAACCAGAAACATCACTAATGGCTCTTTTATGTCTGTGTCTTCTTTAAAGAATCAAAGGACATCTATAAAAGAATTTTCTAATTCTTAACAGAAATACTTACTCCAGATAAAAAAAATTCAGAAACAACACAGAATTAACTAAGAAATCTGTTAGCAAGCCTGAAACCAGCCATAAGGTAATCCAAGCCTGCTAGGTTCCAGAGAAATGCAAAGGTTTTAAAAGATGAGGGCTCTTATGCTACCTAAAATTTAACAGTGGTATTTCCCATGATTCTACTTCTACTTCTGCATAAAGAATGCTGTAAGGTCCAAGAACATAGGGACTATTCCTTATGACTAGAAGTAATCACTAGTAAGAAACATTAAGAAGACATCCCTAATCTTTACCTCATGAAGTTCTCTCAAGGGAGCACTACTTACTTGGTTAATTCTCCTGAGGAAAGATGTTTTTCTCCTCAAGTTTCAAAAAATATTTCACTTGTTTTATAATGTCAATTATAGTTATTTTTTAATAGTATATCTCCATGTGGACCCTCACCCTTAAAATTGAAAAAACAAACTCTGTAACAAAAACAAAAAAATGAGGAAGCAGCCATTTACAAGGAGAAAAAAGACAACGTAAGCAATTTCCCAGTTCAAATAACCACAGCAGTATGTAGCATGCATATTTTACAGATTTGGTTACTTCTAAGGCAACGTGCTACTTCATATTGTAATTTACATGGTCATAACTGTTGTCATAAAAATTAGTTCACAGCTTAAGAAAAGATATTTGAGACATAAATTAGGTTAACCTTTCCTTCCATGAAGTAAGACTACAATTAATAATCATATTTAGTGTTGAGGCACCTGGGTGGCTCAGTGGGTTAAAGCCTCTGCCTTCGGCTCAGGTCATGATCCCAGGGTCCTGGGATCCAGCCCCGCATCAGCCCCTCAGCAGGGAGCCTGCTTCCCCGTCTCTCTCTGCCTGCCTCTCTGCCTACTTGTGATCTCTGTCTGTCAAATAAAATATAAAAAATAATAATAAAATAAAATAAAAATCATACTCTGTTTCCTATTCAATCAAGATCCACACACATGCACACCTTCAGGCCTTTATGGGCTCTATTCTTCCCATTCACCCTTCTACCTACGATGCCCTTTTCATCCCACTTGTCTGGCTTGGCCATCTAATCCCTGATCCCATGAGCCAGAGCTATCTCTCGTTCTTCTGAAATCCCATAGCTCTTTCCTGTAGTCTCTCACAACATTTGACATTTTCCATCTTGTACCTCGCTTTTTTTTTTTAAGATTTTATTTATTTATTTGAGAGAGAGAGAGAGAGAAAGAGACAGAGAGCACGAGAGGGGAGGTCAGAGGGAGAAGCAGTCTCTCCGTGGAGCCGGGAGCCCAATGGGGGATTCGATCTCCAGACTCCAGGATCATGACCTGATTCGAAGGCAATCACCTAACCAACTGAGCCACCCAGGCATCCCTTTTACTACACTTCTTTAAGCCCAGTTAACTCTCTTCTACTGTGAACATCCTTGAATGAAAGGTACATGCTTTCTTCAGCCTTGTATTCCTCATAGTACTTAGTGCCTGGAACTAAACATTTATTGGGAATGCTGCCTAGAGTGGGGAGGAAAACATTCAACAATATTTTTTTCAACGCTGTGCGCCATACATTGCCATAGGTGATATAAAAGGAAATAAGTACCAATGATAGAGCCCTACTATAAATCTACTAAGAGACAAAAACATGTAAACAGATTAATACAGTATAATTGTGGGGACGCCTGGGTGGCTCAGTTGGTTGGACGACTGCCTTCGGCTCAGGTCATGATCCCAGAGTCCCAGGATCGAGTCCCACCTCAGACTCCCAGCTCCATGGGGAGTCTGCTTCTCTCTCTGACCTTCTCCTCGCTCATGCTCTCACTGTCTCTATCTCAAATAAATAAACAAAATCTTTAAAAAAAATACAGTATAATTGTGGTGTTATCATAAGGAATAAATACGGTGCTGTGAAGGGAACACTATGTATGTTGAAAACTGTTCTAATTCCATAAAGAATGTAGGAAACTAAGTCTAGATTTTGAAGGGCCCAATAAGTAGAAAGGTTTCAAGAGTGGTATAATAAGGGTGCCTTAATTTTAATCTGAAAAATTTTCTTAATCTGAAACTAACACGCCCACCTATGTAATAACCTTATTTGCATAGCGGGAGGAGTAACAAATTTCACTCAATTCTCAGTACAACCCTCTGAGAGAACCAGGCTTGGTCTTATCTTTAAATAAATTTGCTCCTCCCATCTTCTCACATTTGTCTGAACTGTGGGCCATTTCCATAAACCATGTACCACTTTCATGCCCCAAACTCTGTTTATCTAACTTTTAAGGTTCTTCTCAAATCCTACTTCCTGAGCTCTCCAACACACAGGAATATACCATCCTCCAAATGTACGTTGCACTATTACTACTATCTGCATCTCTTTTTTAACAACTAATGACAATGATAAAGTTAATTCTTAACTTTTTATATAACTTGGAGTTATGCAGTACTGGTCTCAAATCCCACATGTGCACCTGCCTTATGATGTAAAGTTGGGTCAAGTTATGAAACTTCCTTGAACCTCAGTTTCTTCATCATTAAAACTGGGATTCTGGGGGCGCCTGGGTGGCTCAGTGGGTTAATCCTCTGCCTTCAGCTCAGGTCATGATCTCAGGGTCCTGGGATTGAGCCCCACATCAGGCTCTCTGCTCCGCAGGGAGCCTGCTTCCCACCCCCCGCCCCCGCCTCCCTCTCTCCCTGCTTGTGATCTCTGTCAAATAAATAAGTAAAAATCTTAAAATAAATAAATAAAATAAAATAAAAGTAGGATTCCGTTGGACAATATGTACAACATGCCTAATATACACACATACTCATATATACATACATACGTTACAAACATTCAGACTTATTTTTGTTATTCTTTTCCAAGAAGGGAGATGCAAATTCTCTTTAAAACTCAAGGCAAAAGCAATAAAACATGAACAAAGTAGGTACTAAAAATTGGTTAGTTGATGTAAAGGAGCCTCGTACCTTTTAAAAAGGTCCTCCAAAACAACTCACACAATACACTCCCAGTAGAATTTCTCCTATGTCTCTTACCACTGCCAATCATGAAAATCTCGGGCAAAATGACACAGCCAGACACAGAGGGCCTAGGCTGGTGACCCTAACAGTGACATCCTTCTCAAGAGTCTGTCTGCCTCACTGCAAATCTGACACTGTATGAAAGGTCAAGGGAAGAAATATCTTTTATTACATAAATCAAATAATACATAAATTAGTTTTCCAATCTACCCTATCCCGGGGAAGCAAGCAAAACCACTTCTGCTGATTTCAGCCTCAGAAAGAAAGTACTATTGGGCCAGAGTCTGAGTCATCCATTTAAAACCATCAACGCCTGCCCCACCCTGGAAAGAAGGCACTACGCAACCTTCTACAGCAGAGTCTCGAGCATCCAATACTCTCAGTCCCTACCCAAGTCTTCCAAAAGTCCCCACCGCCGACGCAAGTCCAGGCACTGGGCGCACCCACTCCCACCCAAGGCTCTGACCCAGGGTCAGGTACCCCCAAACCAAGGTCCATACTCTAGTCCCTCATGCCCCAAATCAGGGTTCTACGCCCGTCCGACACTGGCACTCACCCGGGCTGTGACCTTATACACCGTGTAGCCCCTTGGATGTCGCTGAGGCTCGGTGACAGTGTAGAAACGGGCCAGGTCGGCACCTCGCTCCCGGGTAGAGGTCATCCTCCCGCCGCCTCTGCCGCCGCCGCTGGCCGGGGACCATCAGGGCAACCCGGCGCCACCGCGGTCCGGGCTCCCCAAACAGCGGCAAAGCGGAGAGGGGGCGGTGGCTCCACGGCGGCCGGTTGCCGCGCGGCTCTGCTTCCGGGTCGGCAGAGAAGCTTCCGGGTCAGGCCGCTTCCGGCGCCCTGCGGGAGGGAAGACTCCACTCTAAAAGCTGACCCCCGAGCCCGGCTTGCGCCTGGCAAGGGGACAAGGATCAAGTGGTCGCACCGCCTCTGTCGTCACTGCGGAAGCTGAGACTTCTCCGCTAAGTCTCTGTGCGTTAGCTTCGACACCTTCTAGATGTTATGAGCGCTGTTAGAGCCGGACACACAGGTGAGACCTTGGCGCTCCACACCCCCGCCCCGCCCCGCCCCGCCCCGCCCCGCCCCCAAACTTAGATGGAGCCCTAAAGGGATGGAGGGATTGCCCAGCCTAGCATCTTCTTTCCTTCTTCGCTCACGGCCTATCATTTTAAATACCCACAACACCATCTGAACTGCGACAGACATAACCTTTCCTTCTTTCTAAAACAAATCCGTCCACCTGCGCACTTGTCTTTCAACCTCCACAACAGCCCTCAACCCTGTATCAATTTTAAAATTCATCCCCTCGGATTCTAAAAGCTGGAAATTGCGTCTAACTGGGGGAAAAAGAAAAAAAAAAACACACGATCTCTGAAAGCTACTATGAAGAGAGAGTTTCCCGTTCAGTTGGTTTTTATCCAGTGTTTGGCAATGCCTTTACCTTTCTTGATCAGGATTTTCTCATTCCTCTTAACATTCGTTCCAAGTCTTTGCTAATCTCCTCAGTTCTCAGTTCCTCTTAGTGTTTTTCCCGCCTTTCTTGGAAGGGAAGGAGGAAGGAGCCTTTAGTACAAACACTTTAATCTCACATTTCTATTCTGTTAAGAGATGTGAACATATCCTTTCCTCACTTTTTAAGACTAATCACTCTGCCTGTGTGCTGAAACCCATCCCCTTTTGCAGACCTAAAGGCATTGTTCCATCAGTGACATCTAAACTCTGCTTTCAGTACCTTTAATCTCTTCCTCACCACTGACTCCTTCTTCCCAACCTGCATATGCCTCAATCTATCGATCACTCATTTATTAAACCTGAATTCACATACTTTGTGCCAGACATTATGCTAATTAAGCACTGGACTTACAGAGTCCCTGCCATCAAGTCCTATCTAGTAGGAAAAAACATAATTAAAACATATTGTTGTAAGTACCATGACAAATGAATTTATGGAGTGCTGTAGGCTACATTATATTCAGAATGGAGGGTTTTCTCATAGAGGGGAAACTATGGTTGAATCTTGAAAGAGAAATAGGAATTACTAGGCTGAGATAAGGGTAAAGGACATCATCACATTTGCCTTTTTTCCTCCTCCTTTCTTTCTCCTTCCCCTCATTGTCAAGATTGTCTAAGTTGTTTTTAAAATAATCTGCCTCAGAGGCACTTGGATGACTCAATTGGTTAAGCATTTAACCTCAGCTCAGGTCATGATCTCAGGGTTCTGGGATCAAGCCCTGCATCAGGTTCTGTACTCAGCGGGGAGTCTGCTTGTCCCTCTCCCTTCGCCCCATCCCCTGCTTATGCTCTCTCTTTCAAATAAATAAATAAGAAATGTTTTTTAAAGATAAATAAATAATCTACATCAGTATTCACACATTTATACATTTTATGAAAATCACACATCCATTACCATACTAACTTCAATCTGCCTTCACTACTATACTTCTACTATGAAACTACTTTGAAAAAAATTTCTAATGACCAATATTCTCAGAATTCGAACATTTCTGGCCATTTCCACCTTTTCTAAACTCTTTTATGTCCTTAGTATATGAGTCAGCAATCTCCTTGCTTTTTCATTTATGCTCTGAATCATTCACTCCTTTTTAGTCTCCTTTGCTGATTTCTCCTCCTTTTAGGAAGATTTAGTGTTCCTTCTGTTTGGGATTTTGCCTTTGATCCTTTGTTCTTTATTCCCATTGACTTAAAAATCTATATCCATAGGCATATCTCTCTTCTAGGATTTGATGCATATTACCTACATCTCCACCTGTATGTCCAGTTACCCCTGAAAACAGAACAGATTAAAATCCAAACTTTTAGTTTTTGCATAAGCCTCTTCCTATCACAATGACTGATTTTATTCTCCACTTAGTTACATTAGCAAAGTATTTGGGAATCATACTTAGTAACTCTCTCTCCCACTTTTTCCAATTTTGATTCAGCAAATGCCTCTGGTTAAAGTTAAAAGAATGGAACAAGATATCCCATGAGCACTACTCATAAGACTTAACAAGATACAGTACCAAAAAAAGAGACAAAACTTAATAATAAAGAGTTCAATTAATCAAGAAGGTATAACAATTTTAAATGTGCATGTGCCTAATAACAACTTAAAAATGTAAAAAACAAAAACCATTGTTCTGTCTGTTCTACAGTAATTAAAAAAACAAGTAGATAAATAAATTAGTAAGGATGTAGAAGACCTGAAAAGTTCTATCAACCAACTCCACCTGATTGGTATTTATAGAACACCCCACTCAATAGTGGCAGAACATATTTGTTTCAAGTGCACAAAAGACATTCACAAAATCAGAACATATCCTGGGCTATAAAATAAATGTTGCAAATGTTAAAGAACACTATAAATCATATATGCTCTTTGGCCTCTGGAAATTAAATAAAAGTTAATAACAGAAATTACCTGTAAAATTAATGAATTCTTAGAAAGTAAATAACATAATTCTAAAAACCCAAGTGTTAAAACCCATGACAACAGACCTTTAAAAATATTTGGAATTGAACGAAAATTGGAATATAACATACCAGAAATTTGTGGGACACAGCTAAAACAGCACTTAGAGGTAAATTTATAGCTTTTAAAGGCCTGTAGTAAAAAAGAAGAAAGGTCATGAATCAATGATCTAAGCTTCCACCTTAAGAAATTTTAAAAAGGTGATTAATGTAACCCCAAAAATAGCATAAGGAAGAAAAAAAAATAGAGAAAAAGAACTGTAAAATAGAAAAGAGAAAAGCAATGGAGAACAATCAAAAAACCAAAATCTGATTCTTTAGGGAAAAAGTCTAGAAAATTTATAAACTTCTAGCCAAAGTGCTCAGGAAAAAAGAAAAATGGATATCTCAGTCGGTTAGGCATCAACCTTCAGCTTAGGTGATGATTCCCAGGCTTCTGGCATCTAGCCGCACATCAGACTCTGCTCAGTGGGGAGCCTGCTTCTCCCTCTTCCTCTGTCCGCAGCTCCCCCTGCTTGTGCGCTCTCTTTCTCTGTCAAATAAGTAAAAATCTTTAAAAAAGAGAGAAAAGGAAAAACAAATTATAGGTATCAAGAATAAAAAATATAGCATATCCTATTGTCATTAAAAGGAAAATGATTTCCTTGAACATCTGTATACTAATAAATTTGATGACTTATGTGAAATGAATAAATTTGTTAAAAGACACAAACTACTAAAGTTCATTAAAAAATAAAAAGAGAACTTAACTAGCCATATCTCTGTCAAAGAACTTGAATTCTTCATTCAAAACAAAGAAAACTCCAAGCCAGTATAACTTCAGTGGTGAATTCTACTAAGTATTTAACGAAAAGAGAGTATCAGTTCTACCAAAACTCATCCAAAAGTAGAATAGGAAACATTTACCACTTATTTTGTGAAGTCGGATTTAGCCTGAAACAAAAGCATTTCAAAAAAGAATACTATAGGGGCACCTGGGAGGCTCAGTCGGTTAAGGGTCTGCCTTCAGCTCAGGTAATGATCCCATGGCCCTGGGATCAAGTCCTGCATCAGGCTCCTTGCTTGGCAGGGAGCCTGCTTCTCCCTCTGCCTGCCATTCCCCCTGCTGTGTTCTCTCTCTGACAAATGGATAAATAAAATCTCAAAAAGAAAAAATTAAGGTATATAGTTTCAAAAGGAAGAAATAAATCTGCCTTCATTTACACAGGTCATGATCACTTACATAGAAGATCCTGAGGAATCAACCAAAGAACTAATAGAACTGAGTAAATTTAACAAAATCACAGGATTCAAAATAAATATAGAAAAAGTCATTTATTTCTCTATTATAGCAACAAAAATGGAAGAATTAAAAGCAAAACCTGTGGGGTGCCTGGGGAGGGGGGGCTCAGTCGTTAAAGCATCTGCTTTTGGCTCGGGTCATGGTCCCAGGGTCCTGGGATTGATCCCACATTGGTCTCCTTGTTCGGCAGGGAGCCTGCTTCTCTCTCTCCCTGCCTGGCACTCTGCCCACTTGTGCTCTCTCTCTCTGTCAAATAAGTAAATAAAATCTTTTTTTAAAAAAACCCACAATGAGGGAAGTGGTGAAGTAAGGAACTCCAAAAGTCTACTGTTCAATATAAGCAATGAAAAAAGCTAGCAAAAACATTCAGAATCAACTCTTTTGGAACTCTGAAAACTAACCAAAAGCTTGCAGCAACCCATGGAGCACTTAGCCAAGAAAAACAGCTAAATCTCTAGGAACAGCAAGCTCTCTCTTTTTTTTTTTTTTTTTTTTTGGTCTATTAAAGTAATCTCTACACCCAGTGTGGGGCTCAAACTCAACAACAAACAACCTAGGTGCCCTAGGCTTCCTAACATTTTAACTTAACCTAGTCCCATCCCCTACTTTTCAACTCAGGGACATTCTGGAAAATAATAGCCTACTTTCCTAGTACCAGTACCAGGAGCAAAAGAGGCCTGATTGTCACGGAACCATAATAACTTCTTTTGACCCATGTAGTGGCTTCCTGGAGGATGGGCTCAAAAGGCTTGTCTTTATCTCAGTTAATTTGGCCCAGTGTTAAAGCCACTATCCAGGGGGTATTTGTCAAAAACATTTACAGACCAGTGTTTTAGTCAGTTGTCACTAGGCAATTGATAGCAGTTGAGCAAATAATAGACTGCCCAAGAAGCTTGAGAGGAAAGGCTGGAGAATGAGGTTTGAGGAATAGAGCCTTGAAAAGCTCTAGGGGATCTAGAAAATCATGCACATAACTGGGACTGTGCACATGCCCTAGGGAGGCCCTAAAGTCTCATTTCTGGCTGACCTTGCAAAAGCAAAAAAAGAAGGCTAAGACAGAATTGTAAATTGCCTGACTATTGAGGCTGTACCCCAACATAGAAACAGCCCACTGCAAAGACTGGAAGATTTTTTTTTTCCCCAGGCATTTAAGAAAATCTCTGTTTAATCATTAGCTGACCACTAAGCTAATAGAACAGAGACTTCAGTGGCCACACACAACAAATAAACTTAGTACAGTAACTAAACAAACTTAGTACAGTACAAACTATAAACAAACTATACAAACTATAAATTTAGTACAGTAACTAAACAAACAACAGCTATAAATTGTAACAGTGAACTTGAGAGGGAAGAGAATCTGATTTCCAGAGTGGTAACATTATAATATTCAAAATGTCCAGTTTTCAACAAAAAATTATAAGGTAACCTAGGGGTGCCTAGCTGGCTCAGGTGGTGAAGTATGCAATTCTTGATCTCAGGATTACAGGCTCAAGCCCCACACTGGGTGTAGAGATTACTTAAAAATAAAATCTTAAAATTATAAGGCATCCTAAAAAGAAAGTATGGCCCACACACAGAAGAAAAAAAACAATAAAAATAAAACCATGTCTGTGAGGAAGCCCAAGTGTTCTTTGCTAGACAAAGATTTAAATCAGCTATTTTAGGAGCACCTGGATGGCTCATTCAATTAAGCAACTGCCTTTGGCTCAGCTCATGATCCCGGAGTCCTGGGATCAAGCCCCACCACATCAGGCTCCAGTTCCACATTGGGCTCCCTGCTCAGCGGGAATCCTGTTTCTCCATCCCCCTCTGCCCCTTTCCACTCCGCTCATGCTCTCTCTCTCTCTCTCTCTCTCTCTCTCAAATAAATAAAATCTTTAATAAATCAGCTATTTTAAATATGTTCAATTTGCTAAAGAAAACTTTGTCGAAACTGACCACAGCCAAACCAAAACTGACCCAGAAGAAACAGAAAGTCTGAATAGACCTATAATAAGTAATGATACTGAATCAATATTTTAAAAACTTCAACAAAATAAAAACCCAGGATCAGATGGCTTCACTGGTGAATTCTACCAAATGTTTAAAAAAGAATTAAAACAAATCTTTCTTAAATTCATTCAAAAAGTAGAAGATGGATGAATACTTACTAACTCATTTTATGAGACCAGTATTATCTGAATATTAAAGCAAAAGCACAAGAAAGGAAAACTGCAGAGCGATATCTCTTATGAACATATACAAACATCTTCAACTAAGCGCTAGCAAAGCAAATCCCATAGCATATTAAAAATATTAAATACCATGACCAAATGGGATAAATCCCCAAAATACAAGGTAGGTTTAACATGAAAATAAGTCAATGTGATGGACCATAATAGTGGAACAAAGGGGGAAAATACATCATTATGTCAATACATGGAGAAAAGTATTTGACAAAATCCAACACCCTTTCATGGTAAAAGCACAAAACAAACTCGAAATAGAAGGTAAATTTCTCAACCTGACAAAGGACATTGATGGAAAATTCATAGCAAACATCATATTTAGTAGTGAAAGACTGAGAACTTTCTTGCTAAGGTCAGTAACAAGATAAAAAAGTATACTCTTTCCACATCTGTTCAACATTGTACTGGAATTTCTAACCAGTGCAGTTAGACAGGATAAGAAATTAAAAGCACCCAGATTGTAAAGACAGAAGTAAAGCTCTTTATTTGTAGGAGACATGATCTCATATTTAGAAAATTCCAAAGAATACACACCAAAAAAAAACAAACAAACTTATTAGAGCTAATAAACAAGTTCAGCAAAATTGCAGTATATAAGATCAACATACAAAACTCAATTTTATTTCTAGACAGTAGTGCTGAATAATCTGAAAATGAGATTAAGAAAATAATTCTCTATATAATATTAAAAATAAAACATTTGGAGAGAAATTTAACCAAGGAAATGCAAGGCTTGTACACTTACAACTCTAGAACATTGCTGAGAGAAACTTAGGAAGACCTAAATAAAAAGAAAGTCATCCCAGGTTCATAGATTGGAATATTGTTAATATGGCAATACTCCCCAAACTGATCTATAGATTCAATGTAATCACTACTAAAATGGTAACTGCTTTTTTTCCAGAAATAGACAAGCTGATCCTAAAATTCATATGAAATGCAAAAAGCCTTTGAGTAGCCAAAACAATCTTAAAAAAAAAAAAAAACTTGCGGGGCGCCTGGGTGGCTCAGTGGGTTAAAGCCTCTGCCTTCAGCTCAGGTCATGATCCCAGGGTTCTGGGATCGAGCCCCGCATCGGGCTCTCTGCTCCACAGGGAGCCTGCTTCCTCCTCTCTCTCTCTGCCTGCCTCTCTGCCTACTTGTGATCTCTGTCTGTCAAATAAATAAATAAAATATTAAGAAAAAAAAAAAAAAAAAAAAAAACTTGAGGAGGATGCCTAGGTGGCTCAGTCATTGGGCGTCTGCCTTCAGCTCGGGTCATGATTCCAGGGTCCTGGTATTGGGCCCCACATTGGGTTCCCTGCTTGGCTCTCTGTCAAATAAATAAATATAATCTTAAAAAAAAAAGTTGAAGGACTCACACTTCCTGATTTCAAAACTTACTACAAACCTATAGTTATCAAGGCAGTGGCATAAAGATAAACACATAAATGGCATAAAGAGCCAAGAATTCAGAAATACACCAGTATTGAGGCACCTGGGTGCTCAGTGGGTTAAAGCCTCTGCCTTCAGCTCAGGTCATGATCTCAGGGTCCTGGGATTGAGCCCCGCATCGGGCTCTCTGCTTGGCAGGGAGCCTGCTTCCTCCTCTCTCTCTGCCTGCCTCTCTTCCTACTTGTGATCTCTGTCAAATAAATAAATAAAATATTAAAAAAAAAAGAAAGAAAGAAATACACCAGTACATTACAGTCAAATGATTTTCAAAAAGGATTCTAAAACCATTCAGTGGCTTGGGAGGTGGAGGGGGATGGGGTAGTGGCAAATAGTCCTTTCAACATGTGGTGTTGGAAAAGTGATAGCCACATGAAAAAGAATTAATCTGGACTCCTACCTAACATTATATACCAAAATTAACTCAAAATGTATCAAAGACTTAAATGTAAGAACTGAAACTGTAAAACTCTTGGAAGGACACATAGGTATATACTTTTGTGACATTGGATTAGGAAATGGTTTCTTAGCTATGACACTAAAGCACAAGCAACCAAACTAAAAATAAATAAATTTTATCAAAATTAAATGTTTTGTACATCAAAGGACACTATGAAGAAAACCCCACAGAGTACCCACAGAATGGGAGGAATTATATGCAAATCATCTATCTGAGAGAGTCTAGTATCCAGAATAATCCAATTCAATAATAAAGAACAAATAACCCCATTTAAAAGTAAACAGAGGATCTGAATACGTATTTCTCCAAATTAGATCTACAAATCACCAATAAGCATATGAAATGATGCATCATTAGTCATTAGGGAATGTATATCAAAACCACAATCAGATAAAACTTCACACCCACTAGGAAGGTGATACGAACTGAATTGTACCCCTCCAATCCATATATTGAAGTTATAACTACATTTGGAGGAAGGGCCTAAAAATATGGCAATTAAGGTCAAGTGAGATCATGGGTGGATCCTAATTTAATATGACTCATGTTTTCATATGAGGAGATTAAGACCACACAGAGGAGGGGCGCCTTGGTGGTACAGTCAGTTGAGTATCCCACTCTTGGTTTCAGCTCACGTCGTGATCTCAGGGTCATGGGATTTAGCGCCATGTCAGGCTCTGCACTCAGATGGAGTGTACTTGGGACTTTCAGCCATAAAAAGGAATGAAGTACTGATACTACAATATGGATGGACCTTAAAAACATTACGCAATGTGAAAGAAGCCAGACAGAAAGATCTAAATATTGCATGATTTCATTTATATAAAGGGTCCAGAATAGAAAAATCTATAAAGACAGGAAATTAGTGTTAACAGGAGATAGAGGGAGAAAAGGAATGAGGAAGCTGGGAGGTATGGGTTTTCTTTTAGGGGTGATGGAAATGTCCTGGAATCAATGGTGTTGATTACACAACCTTGCAAATAGTCTAAAAACCACCAAATTACATACTTTAAATGGGTAAAATGGTGAATTTTATGTTATATGAATTTTATCTTAATTCTTTTAAAAAACTACATTGAGGTATTACCTTACAACTAAAACAATGGCTAAAATTCTTAAGACTGATGCTCCCCAGTGTTGTCAGGGCAGGAGCAATTGAAACTTTCATAGATTGCCAATGGAATTCAAAATGATACAGAGAGGTTGGAAAACAATTTGGCAGTTTCTTATAAAGTTAAACATACACTTACTATACATATCCCAGCAATCTCACCCCTAGGTATTTATTTTTAAGATTGTATTTATTTGAGAGAGAGACAGTGAGAGAGAGCATGAGTGAGGAGAAGGTCAGAGAGAGAAGCAGACTCCCCGTGGAGCTGGCAGCCCGATGCAGGACTCGATCCCAGGACTCCAGGATCATGACCTGAGCCGAAGGCAGTCGTCCAACCAACTGAGCCACCCAGGCGTCCATACATATATCCATATGAAGAGCTATTATATTTATAGCAGCTTTATTTATATTAGCCCCCAAATGGAAACAACCCAAATGTCCACCTAACAGATGGTTGTCCCAGAATAACTCAAGGTAAAAATACTGATTGATAATAGGTGTTTCATTCCTGGATATACACCCAAGAAAAGTGAGTGGGTATATCCAGTAAAAAAAACAAAACAAAACAAAAAAAACACATAAGTTAAGTTTGTAGATTATTCAGAAGGTCCCAAAATTTGTCAGAACCCAAGTGTTGATTATCGTTAAAATGAGTAAGTTAAATGTGGTATAAAGTCATAGTATGAAATTTATAAAGCAATTAGAAAGAATGAACTCCTGCTACATGTGTCAACAAGGATGAATGTACACACATAATATTGAGCAAAACAAACTGGACATAAGAGTACATACCCTATGATTCCATTCATATAAAACCCAAGAACAACTAAAACTATTCTATGGTGACAGAAGTCAGAATAGTGGCTATTCACAGAGGGTGAAGTTGGGGGGATGAAAGATAATGAGTATTCCTGAGAAGCACATGAAAGACTTCTGGGACACTGGAAATTTCATGATCTGTTTAGCAGTTACATAAGTGTTTACGTGAAAACATTTATCAAGCTGAATATTTAAGAGTTAAGTACTTTGTGTGTATGTTGTACCCAGTTAGTAAGTTTCTTAAATCTTCAAAGAAATAAAAACTACCCTGGTTTTCCTACCTCCCTCCAATTCATCCTTTGTAGTTCCATTAAAATTATCCATTTTAAAAGAATATTTCATTATGTCATTCCTCTATAAAACCTCAGTGCGTCTTATTACCATGATTTTTCTGTCATGATTTTTGGATCCATCATGTCCAGTCCCTGCTCACCTGTTGTCTCATTTCTCTGGGTTTCAGCCAAACCCTTTGCAATTTCATACCTCCAGATCTTCCAACCAGCTCTTTCTTTTTGAAACTCCCACCTCCTACTACCTCCAACCAACCTTCAGGAATCAGCTCAAACAAGGACTAATTTCTCCCTGAAGCCCTCTTTCAAAGCCCCCATTTCCTTTTCAAGGAGAATTAGGTGCTCTTTCCTCTCTGCTACCACATCTCTATTCCCCATCTCTACTACCACACCTATTACAGAGTAGTGATATGTCATTTAGGCTAATTTAAGGCTGACATGTTTTTATTCCACTACGCTGTGAGCTCCATAAAGGCAGCAGCTCTTCTTCTTTCGTATTTGTGTCTTGAGTATCTATTGCAGTGCCTGAAAGATTAAGAGGTATTTGCTAAATGCATGAACTCCAAAGCTCTAAAGATTTTTTTCCCTGCCAAGTCAATTAAAATATGTTAAGTTACAATTTTTTGGTTTTCTTCTTTGCCAGAGTCATAAACAAATAACTACTGATCTGAGCTTCTGAGTGGATGAAAGAACAAATAAATGTATCCATATTAAGCTCAGTCAAAAGCAAAGAAACTTGAGGGTTTGGTAAACTTTTACTTCCCTGTCACAGAATTTTCTTCAACTTTGAGGAGATTTTTCAAAATATTGTAATAACTCAAAGATTCCCTTAAATCTTTTTTTGACATCCATGATCTCAGATTTCCCAGTCTTAAGGTAACTGCTTATGAACTAAAAATGCATTAAAGAAAGTTAATACCTACCTCACACTTTGATGTTAGCCTTCACGAAAGACTCCTCTTAACCAAATGTCTGGTTTTGCCATGGGCGGAGTCAAAATACTTGGTAAAGTCATCACCGAATAGCCATTGATTTATTCATTGTTTAGACAAACAAAAAACATGGTTCATCTCCCCAAATAGGTATCAAACAACTACAGAATGCATTTTTACTCTTTCTTACGTGCAGCCTTCTCATGCTCTCCTCTAACGCTCCATTGCTCAGTCCCTTCATTTTCCTCTGTGTCCAAGGATCCCCAGCTGAGGTCTGCTCTTACTCCTTAATACCTTCCCAGAAAGACAATTCTAGGAGCTCTAAAACCAACTAAACCAGGCATCAAGATCAGTTGTCAGAGACTAGCTCGATTCCATAACATCCACAAATATCTGCACTATAGGGACTCACAAATCTATAAAACCCCCATTCGGAACTGAGAAATGGGAATAAGAAAGGGTTTGGGGTAGAGAGGAGAGAAAGGCTAACCTGAATTTCATATCCTGACTACCAAATTCCTATCATTGTACCTCTGTTTTAAAATCCTGGACATCAAGAGTCTTTAATTTCATCAGCTGGTACATTAGGAAAGAAACAAGTTCTAGCAATGGCTGGGTCTGTAATGTTTTCATCAAAGACTATTGCAGAACATACACTCAGGGAGGATTCCATCAGCTTTCCAGACTAATTTCCTTATTATAAGACCATTATTTAAATCTTCCCTATTTCAATTAAATCTTTAGTTTACCACCACTCTACCACCACTCTAACAGTAGGTTGGAAAAATAAGAAACAGTATGAAAGAAAAGAAAGGAAACATTCCACAACCATAAAGAACTAAGAAACCACCGCACCAGACTACAAGGTTCTGCAGGGGAAAGAACTCCATCACCATGACAACCTGGGATATTTTTATTGAGAGAGCTGATAGGCTATACAGAAACATTTTTTCAGAATTTGGAGGTTGAGAATGATGTATAAGAACATGTGTGGGAGTTGAGAGACCTTTCAAATTTAGATTTTTATCATTTTTTTTAGTTTTTCCTTGCAAATCCACATGTTGCCAAATCTTGTTTTTTAAGGGCAAATAGGTAAAAGTCCTTTTTATAACCCATATTTATATATAAATGTTATATACCTGTATGTATATGTAACTTCACTAGTTAGGAAGTTTTCATTAACAAAGGATACAAACTTTCTTAACAAGCAGGAGAAATTTACATCAATTAATACCTCAAAATAGATTATTATACATTAGCATACCCATCCTCGGCTTAAAAATCTGAAGTATCAGGTGGATATTTCTCTTTTTTTTTAGGGATTTATTTATTTATTTGAGAGGGGGGGAGTGCACCCACGCATGCAGACAACCTGGGGAATGGGGAGAGAGAGAGAGAGACCTCAAGCAGACTCTTGCTGAGCACAGAGCCTGACTCAGGGCTCAATCCCAGGACCCAGGGATTATGATCTGAACTAAAATCAAGAGTTGGATGAGCCATCCGGGTGTCCCTCAGATGGATATTTCTATTACATTTTAAATCACACTATGTTACTTTTCATTTGACTTTATAACTTTTTTATCTTCTATTTTTAATTTCCTTCATACTATTTCCCAAAAGGTCTGTATAAAGTTCCATTATATGTGTATTATCCATTCAGTATATGCTAGTTTACTTAACCAAGTTTGTTAGTTCAAGTTTATTTTGCCTACAAAGTTGATGTAAAATGAAAAAAAAAAAATTTCTACCTCTCTGTCTTATAACAGATACTTCACAGCTACCATTTTATTTAAGCTTCACAATATTTCATAGGTATTATTATCCCCATTTCAGAAGTGAAATAACTGTTATCAAGGAGATAATATATTTGGTAATTCCACAGCTGGGAGGTGTCAGGGTCTGTGTTAAAACCCAGATCTATTTGACTCTTTGAGAGTCTTCCCATTTCCTATGTGACATTGAGTCTCCGTGTCCTCAGAATTCCTGAGGCACGGACTTTGCACTTATAAACAAATTGTTTCTGGACCATGATGCAATATATAATGCAATATAATGCATATTTGTATATCCAGCTAAGATACCTTCCAGGTTCTTGCACTGAAGACATCCTCTGCTCCAAAGACATTAAAATATAAAAAGAGAAACTAAGAAACAAACAAAAAACCATGATCATGCTCAGAACCAATATAAACCTCTCTGAGGCCCAGAACACCAAAGCTGAAGGCTGCTGGCCTCCCGACCTGAAATTTTGTCCTAGTGGGAACAGGGATCAAAAGTCCTCACAAGGAAGGGAAGAGATAGTTTCAGGTTCATTGCTAAAAGTAGGGGCCTCTTTAACCATGAAAAAAGGTTGAAAAAGGCTGCAGTGACTGCTTCCAGGGCCATTGCTTAGAGAGGCAGGAGAAAGGTGCCACAGAGCCACATCTAAGACTTGGGCCAAGCTGTCCACTAGTTCAGCGACTGATCTGCAATATCTCTTAGCAGCATAGCCAGAGAAGACTAAGCCAGCAATAAAAGACCTGATTCTAGTCTGGAAGTCTCTTGGGGGGAAATGAAGGCAACTAAGAGTTAACAAAGGGCAAGAAAGGAAAAACAAATTTCCTAATCAGGTTATCTGCATGTCAAAAGTCCAAAACACGCGAAGAAATTCATATTCAGAAGAGTAATCAATGAGATTAAAAGAGAGGAGATAAATTCATTCCAGATGAAATAGACATATGAGAATGATCTGAAATGAGTTTTAAATAAGCATGTTTAGTATTCTCTGAGAAAGTTAAAAGAAAAAAATACAAAGAATTATAAAAGCAAGGAGAAATCAAAAAGATTGATGTGGAAAAGCATGTACTAGAAATCCTGGAAATAACAAAATATAGTCACTGAAATAAATACCCAACAGACAAAATACATTCTTCAGTGGTCTCAGTCAAAGAAAAAATTTAGTAAATTAATAGAACTGAGGATTCACCCAGATTTCAGCATAGAGAGAAATGATGAAAAGAAGAAGAGAAGGAGGCAGACAGGAGGAGTGGTTAAGAGTAGTCAGAAGACAAAAGAATTAAAGAGGGTTTATTAGTGATCTATAGGAATTCCAGAAAAAGATAATAGAGGAAATTCACAGAGGTAATGGGGTCAGCATTTCTGAATCAAACGAAGAAATTAATATTCAGAATGAAAAGTACAGAGAGAACACCAATCAGAAAAAAACAAAAACAATTCCATATATAGAAAGTAGATCTTTTTAGGGGAACCTGGGTGGCTCAGGGTTAAGCCACTGCCTTTGGCTCAGGTTGTGATCCCAGAGTGCTTGGATCAAGTCCAGGATCCAGTCCCACATCAGGCTCCCAGCTCCGCAGGGAGTCTGCTTCTCTCTCTGCCCTTCTCCCCTCTCATACTCTCAAATAAATAAATAAAATCTTTTAAAAAAAAGTAGATCTTTTTAAAAAGTTTTTTAATTTAAATTCTATTTAATTAACAAATACTGTATTATTAGTTTCAGTGGTAGAATTTAGTGGTTCATCAGTTGGGTACAACACCCAGTGCTCATTACTTCAAGTGCCCTCTATAATCCCCATGGGGATGTTGATTCCCCCTGTCCTCTGGAAACTAGTTGAAGGCCTTCTCTGGATGCGTCAAAGTAAAATGTATCTGTTTCAGCCTGTTCTAGACTTTTCTTCCGTCTCCTGGCTCTGCCTTGTTGGCTGATTGAATCTGGATGTCCCGGAACAGACACTGAAATGGTCACTTTCCTGCCCAAGGATGTGAAAAACAATTTTCAAATAATTCTAAGTCTCTCTGCTATTGTTCAAAATGTGTACTTTTAGTATTTTCTCTTCTGCCACATTTCTATAGCTCTAGTCATCTCCATTTCTAGCGGCACAATCCTTCATTACTTCAGGAGCTTCACTGTACCTCTGTTGTACTCTGAAAAGTGCCTCCACTAGTGGCTTACTCCTCGGGAGAGACACTCTGTGACTTCATGCCACTGCTTCTCTCCATTCTCTCTGCTCCAAATTCAGCCTTGGCAGTTTCAGTGGCAGAGAGAAGCAGTCTTTTTTTTTTTTTTTTTTTTTAAGATTTTATTTATTTATTTGACAGAGACACAGCGAGAGAGGGAACACAAGCAGCAGGGGGAGTGGAAGAGGGAGAAGCAGGCTTCCTGCCGAGCAGGAAGCAGGATGTGGGGCTCCATGCCCTGAGCCAAAGGCAGAAGCCTAAGGACTGAGCCACCCAGGTGCCCCAAGAGAGAGGCAATCTTAACGGCTTTAGTTTTGGGTAGGAAGAACAAGATCAAGAGTAAACACAGAAACACAAAAACTCACCAGTCTGGATATTAAAGAGTTGTGCCCTTTCCCACAGAGAATGCTTGAGAGTTCCCATATCATAGAAATGTGGGATTTCAAGCACTTCCAGTATCTTTTAAACATCAGTCCCTCTGGATGAGGTTTATTAACTCACAATTTTTGCCGTATTTGCTATTCTCATCCCAGCCCACTCAATTCAAGATCCTGAGCTCTTAAGCAGTCCCCTGAGTAGCAAAAGAATATCTATCTGTATGCTTGTCCAAAAAATTAGGTTTGTCTTTAGTAGAGACCTTGGACCCTGAGTTTTTCTTGACTATCCTTCTTCACTGCCTCAGTTTCTGGTTATCTGTGCAATTATGATGAGATCGTATTTTGAAACATCAAGCAGTGTCTACCCATATCTTGTTATCATTAAACTATTTCAAGGAAGAAATCACCTGCTCATTAGAGACTGACCTTAATTGTGTGAATTTTGATTCTTAAAACATTTCTGATTAGCTTCTATAAGAATAATATATTATTTTAAGTGCATCACAATTAAAGTATTTCTAATTCTTCTTTTTCCAGGTAATTTTAGGAATTAAATTTATAGAAGTGCTGGGGCGACTGGCTGGCTCAGTTGGTGGAACATGAAACTCTTGATCTTGGGGTTGTGGGTTTGAGCCCCACATTGAATGTAGAAGATTACTTAAAAATAAAATCTTTTAAAAAATTTATAGAAGTGCTGGGCGCCTGGGTGGCTCAGTGGGTTAGGCCGCTGCCTTCGGCTCGGGTCATGATCTCAGGGTCCTGGGATCGAGTCCCACATCGGGCTCTCTGCTCAGCGGGGAGCCTGCTTCCCTCTCTCTGTCTCTGCCTGCCTCTGTCTACTGTGATCTCTCTCTGTCAAATAAATAAATAAAATCTTTAAAAAAAAATTTATAGAAGTGCTAATTTATCATTATAAGCCACTCAGAACACAGCTCCTTTAATAAAACCAACTTCATAATTTAACTTATTAATGTCTTCCATAAGTAGGATATCTCATATTCACATAATGAGAGATAAAGTTCTCCATGAATAACAGACACATAGACACACAGACATATGGAGAGTTTATGGCTTTGATTCTACAATTTCAACCGTGGGTCAAGAGTCATCACGGAGGCACAAAAACTCACTAGTCCAGATACCAAAGAGCTCTTCTTCCCAGTGGGCACAGAATTCTTGAGTTCATAATATATAAACAGAAAGAAAATATAAATAGATCTCTCACTCAAGAGAAAATAGATCTCTAGAAATCACTAATCCTTTTACAAAGATCACCAAATGGTCAGACCATATTACCAAGTTGCTGATTACTACTGCCACTAGAGGAACATAATCTATTGTCAATATACAAACCAAAATACAAAACTGGTGGAGAACAAAATTAAAATTAGGAAAACATATTTAAAAAAATTCTGTTGAGGGGTGCCTGGGTGGCTCAGTGGGTTAAAGCCTCTGCCTTCTGCTCAGGTCATGATCCCAGGGTCCTGGGATCAAATCCCGTGTCGGGCTCTCTGCTCAGCAGGGAGCCTGCTTCCTCCTCTCTCTCTGCCTACTTGTGATCTCTGTCTGTCAAATAAATAAAATAAAATCTTTAAAAAAAAAATTCTATTGAGGGGCGTCTGGGTGACTCAGTCGGTTGAGCATCCATCATCTCCTGATCTCAGCTTGGGTCTTCTTTTTTTTTTTTAAGATTTTATTTATTTGAGAGTGAGTGAGAGAGAGCTAGATCACGAGCAGTGGGTAGGGGCGAAGGGAGAAGCAGAATCCCCACTGAGCAGGGAGCTCAACACAGGACTTGATGCCAGGACCCCAGGATCATGACCTGAGCCGAAGCCAGATACTCAACCAACTGAGCCACCTAGGCGTCAGCTCGGGTCTTGATCTCAGGGTTGTGAGTTAGAGCCCCATGTTGGGCTCTGCACTGGGCACAGATCCTACTTAAAAAAAAAAAAAAAAAAATTAATAAAAAAAATTCTGTTATGCTTCAGATTCACCTCCGGGAGCAAGAAAACAAATGCCTGGACTTGACAATCCATGAGGCACCTCTTTGGTCATAAGTTCATCTGATTCTGTCAGATGAATACATTGGGCATCTTGATGAGAACTGCAAAACTGTTAAAGGATAATTCTAAAAGAAAAAAGAAAAAGTAAAGTCATACAAAATTATTTTATTTAACTTTTTGAATAAGGGATCCAGAGAGATATTGCAGTCTGTTCCGAAGAATCCAAAAAGCAGACGCTTTACAAATCAATAACACTGACCTTCCAAATGGATGCAAAACTGGATTTTCTACAGAGGAGGAGAGCTCTCCCCCCATTGAAAATAATTTACTCACATGTTTATAGAAATAATCATTTGAATTATCATCACTTCTCAACAAATTAACAATCACTACAGAATTCAAAAATAGTCATTCAAGATAAAAGTGAGTATCTTTTAGGATCAAACAATCCTCCAAATTCCAGCAATCTAACACCCATTAATCTCTTAATTATTTCAAAGTGCTACATTTCTCTTTACACATCACAAACCAGAGGATATAGGATGTACTAGAGGGGGAAGTTTCTGTTCATTCACAGATCTGCTCTAATTCTGGTCCTGTGTTAACCATTCATTCAAAAATATCTTATCTACAATCTATTGTGTACTTAGCACAGCACTAGGTAGGGTAGATTTTGAAAATAATGAGTCATCATCCGTGCTCATAAGATACTTACAATCTTATTACAGAGCTAAGACCTATGAGATACCAATCAATACATTTAATAAACAACCAGAAATTAGGGCTATATTGAATAGAAATACATCTGCCCAGCACTATTCATTTTTTATGTAGTTGTGAATTTTGCCTATCTACTAAAATGTACATGTAACTCCAAAATCAATACTTGCAAGTGCTGGGTTTTGTTTGTTTTTGTTTTTGTTTTTTTTGAGAGAGAGAGAGAATCTTAAGCAGTCTCCACACTCAGCATGGAGGCCCACTGGGGCCTCAATTTTACAAACTGAGATTGTGACCTGAGCCCAAATCAAGAGTCTGATGCTTAACAGACTGAGCCACGCAGAGTGGTGAAAAATTTAGTTGTCCAACCTGCATGTTCCCAGGTAAGGTTGAAGGAAACAAAGCTTGCCTTCTTGTTTCAGCTCTCACACTATAAAAAGTGTTCTCTTCACAGTCTATTTTAGTACCATGTTTTTCACATTTTTGTGCTTTTTGTTGATGATTCTGCTATCTAAAATGGCCCCCCAAGTGTGCCTGGGTGGCTCAGTCTTTAAGCCTCTCTGCCCTGGACTCAGGTCATGATCTCAGGGTACTGGGATGAGCCCAACATTGGCCTCCCTGCTCAGCCGGAAGCCTGCTTCTCCCTCTCCCACTCCCCCTGCTTGTGTTCCCTCTCTGGTAGTCTCTCTCTCTCTCTCTCTCTCTCTCTCTCTCTCTGTCAAATAAATAGATAAAATCCTTAAAAATAATAACAATAAATTGGCCCCCAAGTGCAGTTCCGAAGTGCTGCCTGTTGTCGCTGAGCACGGGACGTCTGTGATGTGCCTTGCAGAGAAAAAGCATGGGTTAGATAAGCTTCACTCATGCCTGAGTTATAGTGCAACGTTACGTTATGTACCGATTAGGTGACTAAAATGTGACCAGAGGCTCAGGGGAACCCCCATATTTCCACCTGAGGCAATGGTTCAGTATTTGCTAATTCCGTATTGGCAGTAACTTTAGAGAACATAACTACCGCAAATGATGGCAATCAACTCTATACTGAGAGAAAATGTTTTTCAAATGCATTAGATTTCCTCATTAACATAGAACTATAAACGCCTTCCTGATAAATTACTCCACTGCTCTCCCAAAGAAGCTACAAAAGCAGTGATTCCGCCTCCCAGTACCCTTTCCTCATCTCCCCAGTTGATTCCTCCTTCTTTAGTTTCCTAAGCGGAAGTCTCCGCGTAAATAATGCTCTCCAATAATCTAGAGTCCTATACTAAATTTGAGAAAAGACACACACAACACACACAGACACTTAAAAGTGACCCCTGGGGATGTGCTCCCACAAAATTAAGTGCAAAAATCCCTGGTACCACAGTTCTACGGGAACACAGAGAAGGGTATTTCTCCACCTCGGGCATCCGCCTTTCGAATCTCCCAAGATCATCATAAACATACGCTAAAACATATATATATATTTTTCTTCTTTGCTCTCACGCAACCACCCCGTACCCTCCCGCAGGCCTTCACAAAGCTGTTCAGCCCTTAGGTTAGCTCTTGTTCCTTTAAGGCAGAGGTCGGCTGTCTGCCCTATTCTGAAATGGCTCCGCAGGCTTCCCCACCCTCTGCGCATGCTACTTGAATCCAACTCGGGATTGAAGCAATTCGGAGGCTTTCGCGGCGCAAGATGGGGACTTGGCGGCGGGCGAGCCCGAACCTCCCAGCATGCCTTGCAGCCGGCCGGGACTCCCGACGTCTAGTGATGGGGAAGCCCTGGTGCTTTCGGCCGCCCGATCGGGTGTAGAGGTTGAGGTTGAGCCCCGGGCCCGGGAATTGGACGCCCGCAGAGGGGAAGATGGAAGCGTGGCGCTGTGTGAGGAGGGGCTACGGCCGCTGTGTGGTGGGGAGAGGCCGGTCAGTAGGGCTGGGAGGGAGGAGGGAGGAGCGGAGGCGGGCGGCCCGGGTTAACCCGGGGCGGGGCGGGCTGGGGGAGGAAGGAGGAGGAAGAGGGTCCGGGCGGCGGTGCCGCTGGGACGAGCCTCCGGAGACCCCGAGGGATAGGTAAATCCGGGGCGCAGCCGGCGGGGCGCTCGGCGGACGGGGACCGGGCCGGGTTCGGGGCGGTGGATCGCCCGCAGAGCTCGTGCCTTTCCGTCCCGGCTGGGCCTTGGAGCCTCGGCCCACTTCCCCTGCCCTGCCTCGACCCAGCCTGAGCCCCCGGGTCGCGGGCCTTCTGCCAGGCCTCAGCACCCGCCGGGAGCCCAGCGTCTGCGGGGAGGCGGCGGGCGCGCCGTAGGTCCCCGGGCGGCCTGACCCCGAGGGCGGCGCGCGCGTCGCACGCACACCCGGGGGTTTGTTGTTTGTGGTGTCAGTGTGTCTCACACTTCAGTCATTTGTATACCAGCCTTTACGGTTTATTACCAGATTCTCCTTCCACACCTGTGTGTACTACATTTTTTTCTTGAAATTGACTTTTTTTTTTTTTTTTAAAGCATTTCAGTAATGCTGCCTGTATTAGCGTCGCCCTAAGCAGTATCCACGAAATCTTGGGTTTGACGTACTCATTATGGGCTTTTTCTAATAAATACTTAGATGTGAAAAATCAAAAAGTTTTATTGTGTACCATGCGAAATGGACTGGTGTACCTCACCTGGGAAACACAACACTGTATTAATTATTATATAAGTCATGGGGATCTGGTTTTAATCTCCTACAGTCGGGGGCTGGATCACAATTCAGCTCAGCAGTGTTTTCCTGAGTACCAGCTGTGTGCCAGGCACTGTGCTAGGCACTTAAGGAGGGACCAGAATTAAAATGAGTAAGAAGGCTCTGGTCTTGAAGGAGCTCATCATCTTGAGAAAAAGACCTCTATATAAGTTACTGTGAATATAGACAATAAGTTTTGTGGCACAAGTATTGTATTTCAATACCATGGCCTGTTAGGATAGAAAAAGTGTGGAGCGAGCACCTAAATCTCTATGCCTTTCAGAGTTGTCACAAAGCAGAATAGTCTGCCCATGTCATGCTTTTAAAGATTTACAGTTAAGTTGAATTTAGAGAACAATTTGAGAATACATAAACAGAAATATATCATAAAAATTTAAATGCCTTTAAAATGAATATATAAAAGTCAAATAACGGTAAATACAGTTTAAGCAAAATTTCTTCAGTGGTAAAAGTGGACATTATTAACATTGTCTTGGAATTGTACCTTTAATAAGTTCTAGGAAAGGACAGAAGTCCTCTGAATCCAAAATTTTGCCAGAATAGTATGGTAAGAAGATGGTGCTTAAGGTGCATTGTTTCTTAAGAGAGCCTGAGAGCAACATATTTATTCAAGTTAGTGGTAACACTACTTTGGATATATTTTGGATGATCAGTAAATTGGTGCTGTTGGGTTTGAAGTACTGGTGAATTATTAATAAGTAATCGCTATCCCATTTCATTTCCTTCAAGGAGAAGCATGCCTTAAAAAAAAAAAATGAAGGTTGAAAAAATAAATTATCCACCTACTGATTAGCAAGAGAGGTCATTTTGTGAAGTTGGGATAGGTTTTTGTTTTCTTAGCTATGCAGATATTTGGAAAATGGAATCTTGCTATAAAAAACTGTTCAGAAGCATATTTCTGTCTACTCCAAACCCAAGTTGCAGGAGAGATGCGCTTTCCTTGTATTCAGCTTAAGTGTTCTACATTGAATCAAGTATTACATTTGCTGTGGATTTTATTTATCCATACAGTTTATTAGATATTAGAAAGCTACTCTGAAAACCAGTTTGATGGTTGGTTAATCTCTCAGGTGAGCTGAGGACTTTTTGAAGCGTGTGTGGTATTTTGGGAGGCTGGTGGATTCTATGTTAAGTATTTCGAATGCCATTCATAGGTGCTGAGGGAGAGTTTTGAGATGTTGCTACTAATAATTAAATCATAGCTGCCCCCCCCAATCCTTCATGATTTAGAAGTCAGATTTTAAATATTAGACATTATCTTCCCTTGAGGAAACAGGTTTGGATTTTGGGTGCTATAGCGTGAACAAATAGTGGTGCCTCAAGGAGTGTATTTATTTCTTTTAGATACCCCATGTTACCCCATCACCAGAAGAGTCTGGCCAGAGATTGGACGACACCGTGGGAGAATCTGCAAAGGTGTTGCTGGAACAGACATATTTCTAGTTGTATGAGGTGGCCTGGACATTATTCTCGTGCTCCTTACCCATACTTCAGTAGTAGGCATTTTTCACTAAATTGGAGACCACCTTGTTTATTTGAGTCTAGAACTCCGTTTCAGTACTGGAACTGGAGACCTGACAACCTGAGCCAGACCTCTTTGATTCATCTCTCTAGTTACTACATCATGAACTCTGAGGGAGATGAGCCTTCATCAAAACGAAGAAAACACCAAGGTAAAGGTGACATTTATCTTGGTGCAGAAATAAAAGCCATAGAATTATTAAAACTTTACTTTCTAATAATCCTTAAAACCTCCTTCAGATTTTGTAGGGGTTTAGTATTTATTTTCAGCCAGTAGTTTTCTGTTAGGAAAAAGGAAATGATTTTTTAAAATTAAGTCTTTATTTATATCTATTTTTATCTTTTATTATGTATTTCTGGCAGTAAATATAGAAGAAACTATATATAGAGAGAATAAGACTGGGAAAGAATATAGGACTAAACTAAAACATTAATTTAAGAATAATAAATCCATTGTTTGTAAAACAGAGGTCCTTAGACTTCCTAGAAATTGGTATATGTTTTTGGGAGTCCACATATCTATTTTAAAAAATTAAATTTAAGGGTTTTTTAAATTTATTTTTTTGACAATTTTATTTGTAAGTAATCACACCCAATGTGGGACTCTTAACAACCCCAAGGTCAAGAATTACATGCTCTACCAACTGAGCCAGCCAGTTTAATGCTAACTTTTTTGTGTAAGACAAAAAGATATTCTTAAATAGACACAATCATAAATGAAAGATATTTTCTTACAGAATAAGATTTTAGCTTATTCAGTATATTTCTCATAATGGGTTCTATTGCTATAATCTTGAGACACTATGGGAAGTTTTATCTTTTATTTTTATTTTTTTTTAAGATTTTATTTATTTATTTGACAGAAAGAGAGAGATCACAAGTAGGCAGAGAGGCAGGCAGAGAGAGAGGAGGAAGCAGGCTCCCCGCTGAGCAGGAAGCCCAATGTGGCTCGATCCCAGGACCCTGAGATCATGACCTGAGCCGAAGGCAGAGGCTTAACCCACTGAGCTACCCAGGTGTCCCAAGTTTTATCTTTTAATAAGGGAACAACATCTTAATCAACTTTAAGAAATAATTGTTTTCTAAACATGTTGATCATTTCTAGTTTTGTCATATTCTTTTCACTCCAAACAATTCACGAGACTCCTTTTGTGCTGCCAGCCCTGCTCCTCCCCCAAAGTGTATATGAATCATCTTGGTAGAATTTTGAGTTGTCGTTCTTACTGAGCTATGGTTTTCAGTGAAGATAATTCCTCTGAAGATATTTGGAAATAGACTGTGTAGGTGTTCATGTGTAGGGAGCTCACATAAGTTTGTCAAAGGAAAATGCTCAAAGTGAGTCTCACTTGGAGGTCAGAGCTAGGTTAGCTTGAAGATTACTTAGGGCTCTTTTAAGTAGAAATTCTGCTACACATTTGAGTAGAAATTTTAAGCACCGAAAGTGAAAATCTATTTGTATAATACTTGAGCACAACATGTGTTCATCAACAAATGTTCATTTGAATGAATGAAAGGTGTTAGAAACATTAAAATTAGGTTCCTAGGGACAATCAACTCCATAACCTATAAATCTAGGGCTGTATGAAGTCGTGAGATTACTGTTCCTTCCGTATTCATTGTTCATCAGGTCAGTGCTCTCCGGTTTAGCCTTTGGTACATCTGCTGTGCTGTCAGGTGGAGCTGTGGCATGCTGCCATAAGCCTGGGCTCAGGAACCACTCCCTGCTCTCATTCTGCTCCACCACTAATTGTGTGAACTTGGCCAGGTCATAGGACCTCTCTGCTCCTTGGTTTCCTTGTGTGAAATAATGCCTACTTTGAAAGCCTGTTGAGGATGAAATGAGACCTGTCAAAGTGCCTAATACACTGTCGGCTTCATAGTAGGTACTCAGAAAATCGTGATGGTGTTGTTTTCCCTTGAACACTTGGGGAATTACAATTTACATACTGATAAACTTTGATTGCGACCTGACTCTTTATATGTCCGTTCTTCCTAGGTATTGTGAATAAGGAAAATGCTCTTCGTTAAGCCATATTTGTGACTTCCGATAATTCACTAATACTTTTCCATCAAGAGAACAGCCTTCTAACTTGCCTGTCACTTTAAAGTGGCATTTGAAGGATTTGTGTGACACAATTATGACTTTTTCATTAGGCACCCTAAAAACCTGATCAGGCCTATTGCTTACTTTCTTTGATTCATCTGTCTTCTCTGCTGTGATCACCTTGTTCCTCCTGACATGGAAGGTATATAAGCTTTTGTAGTGTGAATTGATGTTGTGAAGTGTATGAAGGCCAAAGACTGTCATCTCTATCAATCGTCTTCAGATTGTCTTCCATGGAACCCTAGCATTCAAACACATACCTGTATGTTTATTAAAAACAAGTGTGGTCAGGAGAAAATACGTATTTACCCCCATCATCCCAGCCCCAGTATACCAGGAGCTGATGGTCATGACATGTTTCAAAATGTAACCGCAGAAAGAGTTGGCTTACAAACGCTTGTCAGGACAATACAATCTCAGTGCATTTTTGTGCCCTTCCATACACCTGTTTTACAAGAAAATATGCACAACTTTTCTGGACCTTCATCTTTCATACTTTAATGTGGTGGTGACACCAGGGTAGTGCTGTAACTGTGATGGTCGCTTGCGTTGTGTTTGCATGACTAGAGCCCTTTGCATCTCGTATACGTATAAAGACTATGATTTGTGGCTAAAACCATCATAGACAGTCCCCAATTTATGAATGAATTGTGTTCTGGGTAATTAGTTCTTGAGAATCAGTTGCTGACCATCTGTTTCCGTTTTCCCCATGGAAACTGTTACAAATCTCAGAGTAGTCCTATGGAGTCAATGCAGTTAGTTGTAGTTCCGGGCCTTTGCAGGTAGGATTCTCCATATTCAGTGAAGGATGCAGAAGGGGATAGTTTCCATCCCTTTCCTGGGTATAGGACAAGCTCCAGGCTAAGTTCTTTAATCCCAGATGGCTTTGGTTTGGTTTGGTTTTCTTTCCGTCCATCTTTTTTTCTTAACCCTTCTCCTCAGGCTCTTAGTACCTTCATGGTATCGTAAGTCTCCAGCACCCCTGATCCACCCAGACCTCAATATTCATAAAAATAATCTTCCTCTTCTAGCCTCTGGTCAAAATGTCTATTCCTTCCATGCAGCTGCTTTCAGCATTTAGATTTTGAGAAAAGCAATCTTATTAAACTCATTTACCAGAGGGTATTTTAAAATTTCACTTTTGGTCTTTTTTCCCCGTATGTATAGAATTATTTTTCCTCAATTTAATTTTTAATTGGTAGAATCTTAGGCATTGTAATCCAGTAAAGTGAAAACCTGCATGCAGGAAAAGGGAGATATTCTAGGGCTGAGGTTTTTCCTGCTTGAAAACCGATCTCCAAATCTGTTTTCCCAAGTTCTTCCCATGTCTTGTTTTCCCCTTCTGTTGAGCTCCTAGAATCTCTAAAAGTTCCACATTTTTCTTCATGCCTTCCATGGCAGTGAGAGTATCCTCCTTCATGGTGGGGTGAGGAAGATAAGATCAAAGGGGCATGTGTATGTATGTTTGTGTGTGTGTTTGTAGGTCATTTCTAAGTCGAGGACTGCCTGTAATTGCAAAATCTCATGCTTTTTGATTCTCTTTTTTCATCACTGGGCCCAAGTACATGTGTCTTTGCAGAATGTAAAACATTTCTGGATGCCGCATGCTGGGTTCTTCAACCAGCCCTTGTCATTGACTAGCGTTCTACAACTATGTTATCTTCAACGTTTGCTTTGGTGTGCATTAAAAAGATTTCTTCTGTTCATTTTGTCTGCATTGTTTCACTAAATACACTTCCATATATTGCCGTCATACATCCTTCATTCATGTCTAAACCGGAATTCTGAGATGAGTTATTTCTAGAGCTTAATCATTTGATAATCTTATCTTACTAATAGGAAATAAACTACGGTGTGAAATCATCTTATTGAAAAGCCAACTGTGACATACAAATACAGTTGACCCTTGAACAAGAGTCGAACTGCGTGGCTCTCTGCGTAGGCAGAGAGGCAGGCAGAGAGACAGGGGGAAGCAGGCTCCCTGTTGAGCAGAGAGCCAGATGCTGGGCTCGATCCCGGGACCCTGAGACCATGACCTGAGCCAAAGGCACAGGCTTAACCCATTGAGCCACCCAGGCACCCCTTTCTTTATGATTTTAATAAATTTATAAATAAATGTATAATAATATAAATATAATAAACATAATTTATAATATAAATATAATAAAGTAAATTTATAATTTATAAATAAATTTATAAATAAAAAGAAAATATTTTCTTCAGCTTACTTTATTGTAAAATACAGTGTAAAATACATATAACATACAAGTTATGTGTTAATCAACTCTTTTTGTTACTGGTAAGGCTTCCAGTCAACAATAGACTATTAGTAGTTAAGTTTTGAAGGCGTCAAAAGTTTTATGCGGATTTTCAAGTGTGCAGTGCCCTTAACCCTCCCCTCCACCCCCGCATTGTTCAGTGGTCAACTGTACGTTATCATGGTTATGAAGTTGCTGAGCATGTCTGGCAGAGCCACTTCTTAACCGTAAGTAAGTGAGAAGCTATATTGTCTTAACTTTATTAACACTCTCTCAATCTCCAAAATGACCTGCTAACTCCTTTTAATCTTGTTTTATACCTGTTGGTCAGTCGTTGTATTATTTTACTGCCTTCGTAATCAATTTGATGCCGGCTTCCAGTTTCATAGCGCTATGTTGCCATTTCCTAGGGGAAAACATTCTGTTCATTGCCTGTGGGAATTTTTAAGAGGCAAGAAAAAACTCATGCCGGAAAGTATTTGGTCATTTTTCATTAATTCTTTATATTTTGTTCAATATATTTTAACAGGCACAATACAACGACATTGGGAATATCTATGTAACCATAATAAAGACAAGACGAAGATCCTAGGAGACAAAAATGTTGACCCCAAATGTGAAGACAGTGATGACAAGTTTGACTTTTCAGTGATGTCCTATAATATACTTTCACAAGATTTATTGGAAGACAATTCACATCTCTATAGACACTGCCGGCGGCCAGTTTTACACTGGAGTTTTAGGTTCCCCAATATCCTGAAAGAAATTAAACACTTTGATGCAGATGTAAGTGCAGAATATCATCAAAATTCTTCGCATAAGAAAAGTTCATTTGTGAACTAAATGGGTTTTACCCCTCTTGTCTGTGGGTTAAGAAGGGAAGATGGTTTTAAATATAGTGATGGAACAGTTTTTAACAATGTATCGTGACTTCCAAAGCATCATTTGCGAATGGTTGTTGGTGTAAATAATCATTAAATTTTCAAAAAAGATCCAAAAATTTCTGCTTGCCAGTCAGTTTTGAAAACAGAAACTGGCAGTGTATTAAATATTCAGTAAGTACTTCCATTGATTTAAAATGTAAGTCATTCCTCTAAAAATCTAGATACATTCAAAGAAATCACCTTGAGAAAGGACTAGAAGGATTTAGTACTAAAGAACTTTGTAATTCAAGAAAAAGAATTCCAACATGTAAATTTAAAATACTTCTTTTGGGAAATACCAGTTTTGGATGGTAAGAGAGAGAGTTCCATGTAATTAAAGGCCAGGTTTTTGGGAACTGATCAAATTTGGAAATATCAATTTGATAGTTTCAAGAAAAAAGACTTAAGTCTTTTTATTTCAACTTTCATTAGGTTTTTAGAATTTTAGCAGCCTATTTTTAAAGATGAAAGCATCAGAAAATTCATATTTGCTCTCTGTTTTAATTCAAGCCATTTTTTCCTTCCAAGGTACTTTGTTTGCAAGAAGTTCAAGAAGATCATTATGGAGCAGAGATCAGGCCAAGTTTGGAATCTTTGGGTACAATGTAACTTTATTTTAGCCAGATTTACTTTGAAAGATTTGTGTGTTGTTAAAGTATAACATGCTAACAATGATGTATAGTGTATTTAGGCAAAGAAAAAAGTCTTAATTTTGAAAAAACTTAGTACCCATTTCAAAAGGTCAGGAAAAGATTGAGGTATTTTAAGTGGGAATTTTTGGGTTGATATATAATTTTTTTATTATTATTATTTTTTTAAGATTTATTTCTTTTGGGGGTGAGGGGCAGAGGGAGAGAGACTCTTATGCAGGTTCCGCACTGAGCCTGCTATGGGGCTCGATCCCACAATCCTGAGATCACGACATGAGCCAAAACCAAGAGTCAGATGCTAACTGACTGTACCACCCAGGCACCTCTTGATAGATAATTTTAATTCAAACAGAAAAGTATGTAAGAATCTCTTAATTAGATTCCTTTCCAGGAGTTGCTCTACTCACCACTAGACCCCCAAGTTTCCAAGTTCCTTATCAGGGACCATTGTGTCTGGTTCATCATTATAACATCAGTGTCTACCAGTAACAAACGAGTAGAAGCTAAAAACCTGTTTGATGAATGAACACTTCGAGAAACAGTTCATCTATTTAAGAGATGCTGCCTACTTTTCATTCATTCTTCGCAAATATTTTTTGAACGCCTGCTGTATCCTGTGTACTGTTCTAGGCTGCGGTGATCTAGCAGTGAGCCACATAGATAAGTCTCTGTCCTTCCAGACTATGGAAATAGCAAAGCAGAGACCCTGAGATAGAAGTGCCTTAAGGCAGGTGGTGAGATGTGTGGGGAGTTGAGCAAGCAGGGAAGAGTCAGAGGCAGAAAGGTCAGAGATGGGCTGTCGAGGAGCTGGGCAGTGTAGATGATTATAAGGCCTTACTGTCTTTGTCACGACTTCAACTGGGATGGGAATGAGACCATGATCATGCACGTTTTAGCCTATTTAAGACTGGAGTCGGCCAGGAAAGAGACCCAGTCTTAGGACCTAGACCCCGTCTCAAACTTAACATCCTGCATTATTAATGCTTGGGAGAAGACACTTTGATAAATATTGTTCAGAGGTATTAGGAGAGTTATGTTTTGCCATATATGCTTATATGGCAGACCCTGTGTTAAATTTCTTTCTTCCTTGTAGGTTATCACTGTGAATACAAGATGCGGACAGGAAGGAAACCTGATGGCTGTGCCATCTGCTTCAAACATTCCAAGTTTTCACTCTTATCGGTGAACCCAGTGGAATTCTACCGCCATGATGTTCCTCTGTTGGATAGAGACAATGTTGGATTAGTGTTACTTTTGCAGCCCAAAATTCCGAGTGCTGCCTCTCCTGTGATCTGTGTAGCTAACACACATCTGTTGTATAACCCAAGGCGAGGTGATATTAAGCTGACCCAATTGGCAATGCTTCTGGCAGAGATTTCCAGTGTTGCCCATCAGAAAGATGGCAGCTTCTGCCCTATCGTTATGTGTGGTGACTTTAATTCTGTTCCTGGTTCTCCGCTCTATAGTTTTATAAAGGAAGGAAAATTGAATTATGAAGGACTTGCCATTGGCAAGGTAAGTGCTTGCTTCGTCATTATTAGGAGGCGGACTTAGTCTCTCTGTTCATCGTAGTGCAAGGATAGTCATCACTGGCTGTTTGAAAACCTTGGGTTCCCAGTACCCTTGCTTTACCAAGCTATGATGATGTTCCCCAACTCCTAATAAGTAATGATGCTCAGTTGGTTGAATTTCATCTTTTCCATCTGTTTATGGCAGCATTCTGCTTAGAGGAGTTGGCAGGTAGCAAAAAATCCAAAGTGGGGGAGAAGCAGAAAAATAAAAGCATTGATAGACGTTAATACTTTGTAAATAAGGAACTACTCATAAGGGGGCAGGTAATAGAATTTTGAATGCTGGATGTGGGCAATATAGTTGGCAAAATAGTAATTTAGTATTTCTTTATTATGTACATTTTCCTTTTCATAATGCTAAATATTTTAATTTATTAGCTGACTATATCCCATGTTTTATCTTCATTGTGCTTTCTGTTGCTTACTTCACATCATTCAATCTTCAGGATTTTAACCAAAATAAACTCTCCACCACTGAGGTTTGAGTGATAGTTCTAAAATTTTGTAAGAGTTGATCTCCCTTAGTATTTTAAATAATAGTTAATAGTTATATAAAATATGTAAGATTTTATATTAATATAATTACAAGAAAGGAAGGGCAGTATTAGTCCAAAGTTATAGACCATATAGATGTCCCAATTAGAGTGACAGGAAAGGAAAATATTGCCATTTTTATGTCAATAGTAACTGCTTTCTGAATTGTATTTGAACAAGATTTCATAAGCACAAATAATCACTTACTATGATGAATAATGGGTAGTGCCATTCTTGGATTTCCTCTTATTTAAGACATAAACTTTTCAATACAGAAATTATTTAAAATCTATTCACTTAAGATACCTGTTGAAATTTTGTTTAGGTATCTGGCCAGGAACAGTCTTCACGGGGACAAAGAATTTTATCTATTCCCATTTGGCCCCCAAACCTAGGTATCTCACAGAACTGTGTGTATGAGGTACAGCAGTTACCAAAAGTAGAAAAGACAGGTAAGTGTTCGTAGTACATTTTGGCAGTCTCCTTGATAATAGTGTTCCCTTTGAAGACATAAAACTAAATTTTTCAAGGGATAACATCTCAGGGATGAATTATAAAAAACATAATACTTACTTGCTTAGTCCTTTTCTTAATGAACTCTAAATTTACCATTCTTAAGTTGACCTTCCAAAATTATCTGCATGAATTACTTGCATGTTGCTTTGGATATGTTTGCATTTCAGTTTTGCTAATTATGGAGACCATCAAAACATAAAGGTTCCCTGATGGAACATTTAACTAGGCATCTATCTAAACTAAACATGTCTTGAATATCATTCCTAGAGTAAGAGGACTACTCTATGGAAAACTAGAACAGAACAATATATTGAAAGTTTAATATATTTCTCTTTGTTCCTATAGACAGTGATCTGACACAGACAGAGCTGGACAAAACAGAGGTCCTAGTGACAGCTGAAAAGTGAGTTCTGGAAAATAACAGTAGACATTTACTGACTTAAGTTGGATAAAAAGTTATTTCTCAAAAACCACTTGGATAAAAAATGAAAAGGATGTTTTCCCATGCCGGTGAAGAATGCTGGCTCCTCAGTCAAATAGACCTGAGTTCCTAACTGTGCTACATTTTAGATGTGTGATTCTGAGCAAGAAGCTTAACATTTCTGAGATTCAGTTTCCTTGTCTATACTTCGGGTACTTGGGAGGACTGCATGAGACAAAGCATGAAAAGCTTGGTGTTCGGTTCATAGTAAGGGCTTAAGCAGTGTTATTTATAGCGAAGAGCCTGTCCGTGGACCTGGACCAGCTAGTACTGTGAAATACATTGCTATTACATATATTTTTTTTAAGATTTTATTTATTTATTTGACAGAGATCACAAGTAGGCAGAGAGGCAGGCAGATACAGGGGGAAGCAGGCTCCCTGCTGAGCAGAGAGCCCAATGTGGGGCTTGATCCCAGGACCCTGGGATCATGACCTGAGCCGAAGGCAGAGGCTTAACCCCCTGAGCTACCTGGGCACTCCTGCTATTACATGTTAAACAAAGCTCAGGATCACAGGAAAATACCTTTCAGATTTCAAGAGAATGCTTAGCCTCCTTTGACTTACTACGTCTCAAAATAATCTGCAGGAGAACTGATCCAAAAAAGAATATGCCAGTATAAATATTTATATTTAAATTATATAATTTACATAAGTATTTATAACTCTTGAACTACAGGGAAAAGTTACCAAAGGTGGAAGGGTGAAGATGCCTAGATTCCTTATTATTAGTAAAGAAGCATGAATATTTGGGGCTAAGGTTGAGAAATAGATGTATGTGAATACAGCAGGATAGAGATTTAAATCTTGTCTCTTTGGGAGATTCTTTTTTTTTTTTTTTTTTTTAAGATTTTATTTATTTATTTGACAGATAGAGATCACAGATAGGCAGAGAGGCAGGCAGAGAGAGAGAGGAGGAAGCAGGCTCTCCGCTGAGCAGAGAGCCCGATGTGGGGCTCGATCCCAGGACCCTGGGACCATGATCTGAGCCGAAGGCAGAGGCCCTAACCCACTGAGCCACCCAGGCGCCCCCTCTTTGGGAGATTCTTAAAATGTTTTGATTTTATATTGTGACTCTTTTATTAATTTTAATTTTTGTTTTAACATTTGCATTTAGGGACCAATTAGAATCCCCTCTTACTCATTTTATCTGCTTCTCAGTCTTGTTTTTATTTTGTATACTATGTTGAGAAAATATTATCTCATGTAAAAACCTAGTAAGATAGGAAGCAACAGTTTTTGGATTTTTTAAAAAAGAATATTTAAAACTTCATGATTAAACCTTTCAAATACAGTAAAAACTTCCCTAAGATTTTTAAAGATTTGATTTTTAAAGATTTTATTTATTTATTTGACAAAGAGATCACAAGAAGGCAGAGAGGCAGGCAGAGAGGGGGAGGGGGTAGCAGGCTCCCTGCTGAGCAGAGAGCCTGATGCGGGGCTCAATCCCAGGACCCTGAGATCATGACCTGAGCCGAAGGCAGAGGCTTAACCCACTGAGCCACCCAGACATCCCCCTAAGATTTTTTTAAAAAATATTTTATTTATTTGAGAGAGAGAGAGCATGTGTGAGAGAGAGAGAGCACGAGCAGTGGGGAGGAGCAGAGGGAGAGGGAGAAGCCAACCCTGCTGAGCAGGGAGCCTGATGCAGGGCTCGATCCCAGGACCCTGAGATCATGACCCAAGCTGAAAGGCAGATGCTTAACTGAGTCACCCAGGTGCCCTCCCTGAGTAAGATTAATAAAAAGACAAATCTAACAAATACTTGGTTTTGACCAATTCTAAAATCTTTTTATAACAAAATGAGGTATAAGATACTTTTAATTATCTGTATATACATGTAGTGTGCTTATATGCAGAACTTATTATCTATAAACCAAAAAATTGATAGTAAGAGAACAGTTTGAGAAAAACCTACTTTACATTTAATAATATTGTAAATATAAATCCTTAGACATAAAACATTGCTAAAACTGGAAAGTAAGGTTATTTGGAAAGAATAACCTTTGTTCTTTGACATTGAGCTCTTTAAAAACTCTCTTTATATGTGTATCTTAAGCACCTAAGATAGTGCCTGAAACTTAGTAGGTATTAGTTAAATGTTGAATTTTAAAAAGTTTAAAAAAATTTTTTTCACAATATAAAAGATCTTTAAACTTTTAAGATGTATTTATCGGAAATGATTTTTAAATTCTTCATTACAGCACTTGTATTTGTAACATGACATAAATAGAAACCATTATGGAAGCTGTTTTAGGATGCAGTACAAAATTATCTGATATGTCATAGCAAGAATAATCATAGAAAAATATAGCCCGTCTGACATCAAAAGTCTGATGGGGTTTTTTTTTTTTTTTAAGATTTTATTTATTTATGTGACAGACAGAGATCACAAGTAGGCAGAGAGGCAGGTAGAGAGAGAGGAAAGGAAGCAGGCTCCCTGCTGAGCAGAGAGCCCGATGTGGGGCTCGATCCCAGCACCCTGAGATCACAACCTGAGCTGCAGGCAGAGGCTTTAACCCACTGAGCCACCCAGGTGCCCCAAAAGTCTGATGGGTTCTATGTGACATTCATAAAGACCACTTTTTTTCTTAAAAATACAACAAATAACTTATAAATTGTTTTAGAGTGCATATTTATTAGGAAATGCAGGCTCTCAAATTTTTTTTTTTTTAAGATTTTATTTATTTATGTGACAGACAGAGATCACAAGTAGGCAGAGAGACAGGCAGAGAGAGAGGAGGAAGCAGGCTTCCCGCTAAGCAGAGAGCCCGATGCGGGGCTCGATCCCAAGACCCTGGGATCAGGACCTGAGCGGAAGGCAGAGGCTTTAACCCACTGAGCCACCCAGGCGCCCCTCTCAAATATGTTTTAATTAATAATAAATCACATTAATATGTAAATAATTGCGTTTTTACCCCACGTATCACAGCCTTGATAATGGGTTTCGGGTATCACCACATGAATGAACAGAATGCCAAATTGTGGTGTGGTCTGTCTAAATAACGCTTGTCTGAATGTCTAGCTTTGTCTGGAAGTTAAATGAGAAAGTGCTTTAAACAGGAAGGATTCTAAAAATCAAGAAAAACTTTGATGGATGCTAAGCAATTTTTCTTTTCAATTTAGATTATCTTCAAATTTACAGCACCATTTCAGCTTGTCCTCTGTTTATTCACATTATTTTCCTGACACTGGAATTCCAGAGGTGACCACTTGTCATTCCCGAAGTGCCATAACTGTGGATTATATTTTCTATTCTGCCGAAAAGGAAGATGTTGCCAGGCAGCCAGGTAAAGAATACATGTAATCTTACACAGTGCTTGAGAAGAGAGTAAGTCTAACCCCAGGGTTGAGTTTGAGAAAGTTAGCTAAACGTCTAGGTGACGTTCTAAATTTAAAAGTTAAAAAGGTTTTTTTGGTAATGTATTTGAGTAAATCAGTTAATCACCTGTAAAACATGGAAGCAGTGAAGGACCTCAAAGCAAATTATCGCCTAAGAATTATATCCTTAGCTCCCCCTTACAGTGCCAGTCAGCTTCCGAGTTACGGGTCTCTCGTATTGCCCTTTAGTTTTATTTGCCGTAAATTTACTGGGTTTCTTTTTGTATATGTGTGACAGCAACATCAGGTAGTTTTGTACTTAAATTTTACTAACGCATACTGCCTTCGTGGGAGGACCTTGTTGTATTGCCAGCAATGGACAGTTTTGTCACGTTGACTCTGGATCTTTCTGGAAAGAGAAGTCCATTATATGAATATGTGGTTTCAAAAAGCAGAGGTGATAAGACAGTTTTCCTTGTACGATTCAGTGAAAGTAAGGTTTTACATATTAACCAAAGGATTTAATGTGGAGAACAGAATGCAGTTTAAAATGACTGGAAGTCAGAGAATATCATTCAGAAAACTTCACAAGTCCAAAATGTGGGCAGCTGTTCTGTCTTTTCTGATCCCCCCCCCCTTTTTTTGTGCTACTTTTCTTTTCTCCTTTTTTCTTCTGCTTGTTTTCTCCTTCCTACTGAGGATAACCTTGTTAGTAATACTCTGGATGGCTTACTCCTCCCCAACTAAGATCAAGTCTATGAAATAGGCTTGCTGCTTTGAATTTGTAGTCAGGGTCTGGGAGTTGTCATGCTCTAAGTGTTCACTAGGTGGCAGGAGTGTGCCACGGACCGGCATATCAAATGGTGCGGTTAACAGCAGATCCTCTGACTCTACTGTGGGCACTGACTCTGGAACCAGTGCATACTAATTTAATCTCCAGGCACCCTGTAAACTTCCTACTCAGCTGTGGCTGGGTCTGTCTGGTTTATACAGCTGTGGGATAGTTGATTAATTTCTTATGTAGTCATCAATCTCACATTACTTTTTTTTTTAAAGATTTATTTCTTTTAGAGAGAGAGAGCGAGAGAGCATGTGTGTGAGCATGGGGGAGGGGGAGTGGCAGAGAGAGAGAGAGAGAGATCCTAACCAGACTCTGCATTGAGCTTGGATCCCGCCATGGAGCTGACCCCACAATCCTGAGACCACCATCTGAGCCCAAACCAAGAGTCGGAGGCTTAACTGACCGGACTGTCCAGATGCCCCTCAAATTACTTCATTTTTTAATTTTTATTATTTTTTAAGGATTTTATTCGGGACAGAGAGCATGCACAAGTTGGGGCAGAGGGAGAGGAAGAGGGACAAGCAAGCTCCCTGCTGAGAGTGGAGCCCCAGTGGGGGTTTCATTCTCAGCCCTGAGATCATGACCTAAGCCGAAGTCAGATGCTTAACTGAACTGAGCCACCCAGGTGCCCTTCAAATTACCTTTAACGTACTTATGTGTTGCTCTGATATTTTCTTCTGAAGATTATTTGCAGAACTCAAAACAAATTTGAACCAGGAAAAAAACCCAAACATCTGAAACTGCTGTGCCTAAGAACTATAATTAGCTTATAACTCAATATGAAATGTAATCATATTCTAAAAGCTGTTTCCCATTAGACTCTAGAAGGTTCTGAAGAAGGACTTGTATGATTAATTTACAATGACTTGTTGACACAGTTTCTCTAAACATGTGTTTCCTTAATGTAGGAGCTGAGGTTGCTCTGGTTGGTGGCTTGAAACTTCTGGCCAGACTATCACTCCTTACGGAACAAGACTTATGGACTGTTAATGGACTTCCAAATGAAAATAATTCTTCAGATCATCTACCTTTATTGGCTAAATTCAGACTTGAGCTGTGACTCTTCTTTGATTGTATATACATATATATATATGTATATATACTTTCCGATTTATATTCTTTTTCAAAAAATGTAAAATATTTCTTGAGAGTTTGCATGTTTATTTTTATGCTGTGGAGTTTCTGAAGAGGTCGTGTTAAATGCTTGAAGCAGATACCAGAAGAAACAAGTTTACAACAATTTTCTTTGTAATACCGAAAAAATATTTTCCTGACAAGTGAGATCTAAACGTTTACTCCTTATTGTAAAAGAGTTGTAAATATTTTTTATTCTAAATCCCAGTAAAGTTGACAGTGATTTTTAAACATAGTGCATCCTCTTTAGTTAGTAAAGAATTTCAGTTGATGTTTTTGGCAAGCTTTATGGTGGATCCAAAGTATCTTTGAGTTCGTGCAAACCACAACTCGTTTCCCTTCCAGAAGGCCTGATTTCATTGTGAGGACCATCTGTTTGTTGAGTCCTAATTAGTTCATCTCAGAAATCGCTCACAAGTGTCCAACCAACCATTTTAGTTTGATTTTGAGGGGGCTTGATAATGCTTCTTAGAATTGTACAGATTGCTTAATCCGTCTTACTCCTCTCCTGAGCCGTGGACGATGTCTCCATTTTGTTGGGAGATGGAGGTCACTGTAACTAAGAGTTGAAGTGCTTTACAGACGCCCTCTTTCCATCCTGTGACAGGCAGACCATTCCAGCATGCCTGAGAGAGGCAGAGACTGGGTTAGAATGCCTTTGTTTGCCTAGCAGTTTGTGGGGGGTTTTGCTTTTTTGTTTGTTTTTTTCTCTTCAGTTTCAAGAAGAGATCCCCGGGTCGGAGGAGAAACTTTATTTTTCTGAACCAGTTCTGTGGAAATTTATTTTATTAGGAAACTTGTCTTTAGAACAAAGTGGCAGCTATAAGATTCTTTTGGTTTCGCTCAGATATTTAGGAAGCCCGTAGAACTAGTGGGGAGATACCAACTTGGAGACCTAATACTCCTAACTAGTAATTTTAACTGTCTTAGTGGTTTTGTTTCTAAGATGTTACTTTGTTTTCTTTCCTAATGAGGCAGCAGTGTGACGTGGTGCTGACATTTTTTTGTAAAGTGGTCAAGAGCAGGTCTAGTGAGTCCCACAGTTGGCGCTCTGTGTTTGGTTCAAACATTTTAAAACAAAAAAGTTAATGTGTCCTCTTTTTTAGACATTAGGATCAAAAAATGATGCACATTTTTACTAAGTAGTAATTTTATATTCAATTGTACTGAATTATAGAAGTTTTTACAACGGGTGTTCTTCATAGAATGCCTTTTCTGAAATTAGAAAGCAGTATTTACTCCGGGTCCTGGACTTTAAAGGTTTTTGTACTAAAGTATATTTACTACAGTTATTTTTTGAGAAAAGAAATCAAATGACTACCTGAACAAGGCGTGTAGGTTATGAGGATTTACCTATGAAAAATGATAATAAGCAAGTATTTTTAAATGTTTAATTTCTCACATTTTTGGATTTTTACTTACAGTATTAACTGTAGTTCTAAGACTTTCCACGTTTTCTAGTAACAGTTTGCAGAATATTGTGTGCTTTAATTAACAGACATTGTCCTCATCAAATAATAGTATAATTAATCCCTTTTAATATTGGGGGAAGAAAAATGAAAATCATTAGTTACTCCTTTGTGTTATGTGAGTTTATTAACAGATAACTTTGTGTATAGGTCATTGTTGCTAAACTAACATCTCTGAAAACCTCTGTGAAAATTTAATTTTTTATGTCCTGATCAATATATTAATTTTAGGCCCTTTTCATGTGCTTCACTTTGTAGAATAAATCCATAAAAATGCTTTCCACTTGAGCATATAGGACGTAGTATTTTGTGAACTGGAGGCCAAAGGGTCAGTGCAACCTTCTCACAGGTTTTTGAAGCTCCACTAAAATGAACTGTCCACTTGTCTTTACTTTTTTTGGTCAGAATTGGTAACTCTGTTGGAGCCTTGTATTTACCTGCCAAAAAGCATTTAAATCTGGTTAATTGCTGAAGCCAAATCACCCCCAGGCCGAAGTGCTGTACTGGCCAAGTTTTAAAATGGAAAGAGATACTGTGGAGTAAGAAATGTCAGTTTTACGATACCTTTTGATATCAAGATAATATGCCTGTTTGAAATCTTTTTTTTTTGGAATTTAGCAGCTGTCGGCTTTTAACCCTTTGCTTTCCTAAAAATCCAAGTTAGAGATCCAGAGAGTTCAAGAGTTTGGGGAAACAGAGAAGTCATTTGCACTTCGTCTCTATGAATCACCTAATAAGTTATTACTCTAGTGCATCTGTGCCTGGAGGTTTTGTGATAGGTGTGCTAAGTGTGTCCACTGGGCTGTTGTCCTTCTAAACTATTTCATTACCCTAAAGCCTGTATTGCTTAGAGTGATGCTTACATGTAAGTGAATTCAGATGTGGCAAAACAGAATAGTGTTGAATACAGAGTCTGAAAATTGTGGAAGAAGATAAGGGTGAGGGAGTGATAAATGAGTTTACTAGGACAAGGATGTAGTAAAAGGACAAGAAAAAAATAAATCACACCCTCTTACATACATTTTTGGAAGAAAAACAATCCTTAAGTTTCCAGGATGGTTTTATTAAAGTCCCATGCTGTGTATAAACATACAAGTGATGAGAAAAACATTAACTTGAAACATGCACTTATCTGGCATTCTCTAAAATACCATTATACAACTTTCCCTTTACTTAGAAAAATACCCACTAAAACAATCACAGTTTTCCTTAAAGATTTAAAAAAAATGTATTGGCCAGAACAAAGTCCAAGAGAATAAACAAGATTCTGAATTGTGTGTCAAAAAAACTATACAAGGTTGTACATAAAACTATAGTTTACAAAAGCCTTGGGTATAGTAAGAATACAGAATTAAGATTTCCAAAGTTCTATTTACCAATATCTATTAATAAAATCCTTATGAAATAATTGACTTAGAAAAAGTGAAATGCTCATGATTTCAAAGTGTATAGAAAATACTAAATATCACTTTCTGAAATAAAGTATACATACTCAAAACAGCACATGGAGTCTGAAATCAAGATTTCTGTCATCCATTTAAACTTTGCATATATCCCCACAATGGCTTAAGCGTAAAATTTCTCTTGCACTAATAACTTTAAAAACTAGATTCAACTCATCTCAAAGTTTTATTTTTTATTTTTTGAATAATAGCCAGTTTTAAAATTAATTTTGGGGGGAATAAATCATGTCATGGTTTTTTGGTTTTGTTTCTGCCTAAATATCATCTTAATCAAATTCCTGCGCTAGAATGGAAGAGTTCAGTACCTTTCTCAGATCTTTTAGAAATCAACATAATTCCACAGGCAATAAAGCTAGAATGAAAACTAAGAGCATTTTAAATTACTTTTTATGTTTCTGTGACTAACCCTTGCTCTGGGGGACTGAATCTTACCATCGAGAAGGGAGTGGAAGAAAAAAATCAGGTTACTAACTGAATCACCAAACCAGCGGTGGTTTTAAGGCTTGTACGTCAGCGTCTTAGAATAGTTTGTGTTCCTATTCTTTACCCTTTTTTGTGGGAAAAAAAGGGGCTCTGCAGCTAGTGACATTCTGTATTTTGGATGGGACAGTGCTTAAGTAAAATTTGGAAAATCCTAGTCTAAGCTCTTAGAAAGATCACCGTGGTATAAATGGTGAACTATTAGCGATAATAAAATTTCAGATTGGCAAACATAAGATACACATATCTTATTTTTCACAGAGAGAGCTAAGTCAGTATTGTTTTAGAGCAACTCAAATATTTCAGTAGATGTGGTCATGAGGCTGCAAATGAGTTTGCCTTATGAAGAGATGCAAAGATAGCTCATCTTAACTCAAACTGATACTATTTTTTTTTCAAACTGATACTATTCTTAAAGAGAGTGATTTTAGTTCAGAATTTTTAACTTCTCTATTTTAATGTAATTGAGATGTCCACTTACTTGGTCCTTTTCCCGTAAAGGATGCTAAACTTCCTCCTTCTTCAAGAAAATAATCACTTTCCATTAATGCCACTGAGTTTTAGCGTAAAGGGAGCGCACATGCACGTGGCCGAGGGATGAGGTCACCTTCTGTGGTTTTACTGGTACAGAGTCTCAGTGAGCAGATTATTTTTCTACTCCCCTTTCTAAAATCGCCTTCAGGCAAAGAAAGCCAGGGAGGAAGTCCTGGCAACTGAAATAACACTTGTGTTGACTAGCAGACTTCACATACATCTGCGAGTTGGCCTCCTGTGTTGGCATGGCCGCCGAGCTACAACAGACGAAACAGAAGCACACTCTTGATGGTGACAACGTACACACTTGCCGGGTAGAGCTCCTCTCTGCGGCCCGCAGTCCGAAGTTACACAGACACACTGTCCTTCACGGACTCCGTCACGCTCGAAGGTAGAACCCTCTACCTGAAGACTTTTCCATTTAAAAGAAGTTTCTGCTTCTCTTAATTCATCGCATTTTCCAATACCAGTTCCTAAGTCATGAAGTGGTACTTCAGACGAGATCGGGCGCGTTCAGGGTGGTATGGCCGTAGACTGAAGTGGTACTTCAAAGAGAGGGACTGGAAAGGGATCACACCGTGCCACCTTTGGTCTTAATATAAGACATCAGGACCCCTCCCTGACAACAGTGAGTTCTCGGAACCAGCGCCTGACTCAGAGTCTAAAAAGCAGATGGGACGTGAACAGAAAGGTTATCTGGTTCTCAAGACTGCCGATTCACTCCTGGCCTCTGCCTTTCTGAGTGTGTGGTTGCCGGAGGTCCTTGCAATACTGCTAAATGTGTGTCACAGTGCCGTGACCTCTTGTGCTTTTTTTGCTGGAGTTTGCAAAGTTTAAATGTTAGTGACAGAACACAGACTACCTTCGGATCGTGCTTTTTGTTTTGAAAGAACAAAAACCACTGTCAGTGAATGCTTTAAGAAAGAAGTAACTCCAAGGTCCTGAAAAGAGTTTCCCGTATTGCCAGAAGAATTTCAGTGCTTTTTAGTAAAACACTTGGTATAATACCTTAATCCCATTGTATGTGTGCACCAGGAAAAAATTCCAAACTTTCTGGAGATCCCCATTGGAAGTACTGGGGAAATAATACAAATAGAATATAAAAAAACAAAACACCATTAAGTTTGCATATCTGATGTCAAGATGCTGAGGTAATATTGACTGCTTAAAAAAAAAAAAAATCCCACCATTTTTTGCCTCTGTTATTGCTGAAAAAAGACATTAATACTGGCTGAGTTACCTTACTATATCAAAAGTGGGAGAGAGGGTTTCAGGAACATTTACTACTGGTGAGGAGGCATCATGTCCAAAAGCAAGTAAATAAAAGTAGGTCAATGGGAAGATAGAAAACTACAGTTACATATGACCCTTTCTATCTGTAGTGAGGGGGACAGTCCAACCCCAGTGGGGTTTCTTCAGCCTTTTCATGGTCGCCCCTTGGTGACTTTCAACGATAATTGTTACCACCCACTCCGAATCCATGTCCAAGTGAATCCTTAAAAATAAAATCCACAGGTTCTCAATAAATAGTTGCAGTTCCTCCTGAAGATGCTGGGGTAAAGTGCAGAGAGAAGCACCACGGAAGCCCTCTTGCTGGCTGATATGGCTTGCCTAAATTCGGATTTGGTAGCCCACCTCATTCAGCGTGCTGAGGTCAGCCACCTTCTCAGGCAGTGCGGGCCTACAGGTCAAAGGCAGGTGGGGGAGAGGGAGGGGATGGAGAAAGATCACTTAGTATTTGATTCGGAGAACTTGACTTTGTTCTCCTGACCCTTCAGGTGCTTGCCCCCAGCCCGCCCCGCCGTACCCCACCCCTCCCCAGGCTTGGTTCCCAGCTTGACCTCGTGTTCTCAAGTCCACTCTGATGGGATGTAGAGAACATTTTCACAGGCTTTTCAAGGTAGAGCTGAAAAAAACCTGATAGGTTGCCAGATGAGTCTGTCCAGCTTGAAGCCTGCCTTCGGTCACACTCTAACTTCTGAAACCCAGTATCTGTGAACCTTGCAAGGATCTAAAAACAAATCACATGTAGTCCAGTAGAACTAAAAACCTCAGCCGGACTCTCCTTGAAACCTGGGCTTCCTGATGCTTACGCCCTGGGGGAAACCCAGCAACTACAAGTCCTCTCAGGTGCCAGGTTCGCAAGGAGAGGTGCTCGGCTCTCTCTGACGGAGGATTACTCTTCCAGGCCCCAGTGCATAAAATCGGGGCAAATCCTTTACAACTCATCTGAAAAAGCATGTCAGTGTGGAAAATCATTCCATGACAAATCCTCTGTTCTCCCTCAATACATTTTCCTAAGTACAAATAAGCATTTATGTGAGATCATGTCAGAAAGTACTTCAGGCTGAAAAAAGAAAATCAGTAAAAACATCACCTGTCTTCATTAAAGACATTTCCTCAATGATTTCCTGATATAAAAGTACGCCTACGCATTCTCCCGACTTCACTCACAGTTTTTCCACTTCTTCTCTGATAAGAGAGAACTGAGCTTCTAAACCTAATTAAGCAGGTTCAGTATGGCTAGGGAGTTCGAATTCAAAAGTTGCATGTTCAGCCATTTTTATCAGAAGAGTAAAGGTACTTTTAGGCTACCCATGAACCTTAAGGGTTTGAAGAAGAGAGACCAGGATGAAAATATAACAGTTTCTTGGTTTATCCTCTGAAGGGTTTCCTCCTAGCAAATAGCTTTCCCCTGGCGGGAAAGTGCTCCAACTCATGTGGTGTTGACAGAGCCAGAAATCAATAGCTAATATCGGGGGGCCACTTAAGGACACGAGGCTCAAATTTTGGCAAAAGTTCTACTGCCCTACATATTCGCATTCTGTCCCTCTCTCTCTGCCCGCCTTCATCTCCTCTCCCTCCCTTCCCCTCCACCCCTCCCTCCCTTTCTCGAAACAGCCTATGAACATCCCCTCTGAACCTGATGATTCGAAGTGGTCAGGAAACCTTCCCTAACTTGTTCCTTGGCGTTGCTAAGGAACTTGTGAACCTACCCATCTTTGTGTTGCATGAAGCTGATTTCTCAGAGGGACCACGCGCCCTGCTCTACTGGTCAGGAATCATGCCTCTCGTTTCTTTCTGTCTCTGGTCGTGGTCCGAGGGTGCCCCGATGATGCTGACAAATACGGCTGGCAGAGGATAGAAGTCCCCAGACTTCCTTGCGTGAAAATCCCTGCTCACTGTACCAGAGCGCGCAAGCCTTCCGACCTTCGGGCCGATGGTGTCCTCCAGCCATATGTGCCCTAGAGATCAGCCATTCTCTAGCCAAAGAGCCACTGGCGGAGTGGACCCTAGGGGCCACAGTGAGGACCATTCTTGAACTGGCAGCTAAAGGGAGCACGCTTCAGTCTGAGGGTTCAAACTTAAGTTTATATCTCTGCCCTCGCCCTCAGCCCACTAACGTGGAGAGAACTAGGGCTCTTGTGGACAAGTCTGGTTCAGAGTCCATTTGTATCCAGTTCATTTTTTCTTTTTTTTTAATTATTTTTTTTTAAAGATTTTATTTATTCATTTGACAGACAGAGATCACAAGTAGGCAGAGAGGCAGGCAGAGAGAGGGGGGAGGCAGGTTCCCCGCTGAGCAGAGAGCCCGATGCGGGGCTCGATCCCAGGACCCTGGGACCATGACCTGAGCCGAAGGCAGAGGCTTTAACCCACTGAGCCACCCAGGTGCCCCAATTATTATTTTTTTTTAAATTTATTTATTTGACAGAGAGAGCACAAGTAGAGGGCGCAGCAGGCTCCTGCTGAGCAGGGAACCCAATGCAGGGCTCAATCCCAGGACCCCAGGATCATGACCTAAGCCAAAGGCTTAACCGAATGAGCCACCCAGGGGTCCCTCTAGTTCATTTTTTCAAAAAGCCTGAGATAGAGTCTGTTTTGCTTCCTTGCGTGAGGTGTGTCATCTCTTCAAACAGCTAATATGGGACTTCCTTCTTCAGGGAGACTCCCCATAAGTTAGCATCACCCTAAGGCAAATGTGCTTAGAAAGGCAAATCTACTTCTCCCCTCCTCCATGGGCCACACTTTTAAGAAATTTCAGCAATCAAAAAAATTCACTTGGCGAAGGGTAAGTTTGAAGTACCCCATTCCTCACTTTACAATAGGATTAAATAGGGGGGACATTTCCTAGAGCGATTAAAATATAATTTCCAGGGTGCCTGGGTGGCTCAGTGGGTTAAGCCTCTGCCTTCGGCTCAAGTCGATCTCAGGGTCCTGGGATCAAGTCCCGCATCGGGCTCTCTGCTCGGCTGGGAGCCTGCTTCTTCCTCTCTGCCTGCTCGTGATCTCTCTGTCAAATAAATAAATCTTAAAAAAAAAAAAAAAGGAAAGAAAATATATAATTTCCACACTATCTTTCCTGGTGGTAGAACTACATGACCATATATATACTCTTTATCCAAACATAAATTAAATTCGTAGTGAATGGTTTTTTCCTTTATCTGATGTTTTTAATGATCTCTGTGCGGCAGTCTGTTACGTGGCCCTCCACATCCACTCTCCCCTTCTGCCTTAGTAAAAACCCGATTTTCAGCTGGGCCCGGAGCTATCAAGAACACAAACCACTTCTCCCAGCCTCTTTGAAGCCGGTCAGGCATCAGACTAAATTGTAACCACCGAGATTGACATGAAGGTTTACCAGACAGCTCTTCCCAAGACAACGAGCATGGGCCCTTCCTGGGTTCTCCTGCTCTCTCTTCTGTCTTGTGGAAGTGATGGTTGGACCGTGGCCCCCAAGATGGGACACTGAAGAGGCCGAGCAGTAAGACGCCCCGTACCGTCTCTTTTGAGCCACTTTCCCATCCTGGTGAGTCCCAGCCAAGTCCTAGCCTCTCCCCCAACCTTACCCTCCACCAAACCTGATCCTGACCGGGATCACGTCCGTCTGTTAACTCACTAATACAACGCCAACTCGATGCCAGTCATGGTGGGTATTGAGTGGGCCTGAGGGAGTTTCGCCTGGGGAGTGAGCATGCGTTCCTAGACGTCCTCTAGATTCCACTTAGGAGAAGTAGCCACACCCTACCCCAAATCCGAAGACTCACTTATGAGAGTCTCTTCTTCCCCCGGGGCCCTGCACCCCCTGTGGGACCAACGCCATGGCGGCTCTTCACACCTCCCCTTGTCTGTCAAGAGTAAGCCACTCCTGGACGGTGGCTCCCCATTCCAGCATCCTCCCCAGCACGCACCCGTGAGCTCACCCCAGTTCCTGCACCTTCCTTCCCGACCTGGCCCGTCTCTCAACAGAGTCACACCTCTCCTTCTCCGAAACTCTAGTCACTGTGCTGCCCTCCCTCTATGAGAACAGCACTAGTAAGATATGAGCCCAGCATGGTTTCCCGGGTGGTAGAGTAGGTCCACGCTGACCTATTTTCTCTCCCTCAGTCCCGGGCTGGGAGGTCAGCGGCAGGACGGGCTGCAGGGTCCAGGAGCTGGACAGGAGGACAAACCCTAGTTGCTCGGCCCTGGGATGTGTTCTCCACAGAAGCCATTTTCTTTGCCCACTCACCTGAGCCCCTCACTTTGGAGCCCATCAGCTCAGAGGAAACAGAATTTTCACCACATTCTTCAAAGTGTGTGTTCCTAAAACTGCACCCTTTTACCTTTACCCTTGGTCTGCTACTGGCTCCCTTGAAAACAGATGGACTTTAACTTGGGGGGTGGTCTCTGAACTCCTTTTTTCTAAACCTTTCCTTAGCACCTCCACAAGTCACTCCCCTTGCCCACCCTGGCAGGAATCTTCCGGGTGCTGAGAAATCACCATTATAAGTAACTTTCATTTAGCTGGCCCTTACGAGGCACCAGGCATCGCTCTGAGAGGTTTACAGGGATTAACTGAGTCTCACCGTAACCTGACGGGGCTGATACTCTTCCTACCCATTTTACAGAGGAAGAAATCGAGGCACTGAAAGGGAACTCGCTTAAAGCAAAATTGCATGTTTAGCAAGTGGGGGAGCCAGAACTCATCCCCAGAATCCAGAGCCCATGCTCTTAACCAGGAAGCAAATGGACCTCATCCTCCCACTCCCCGCACAAAGCATCCCTCCAGCATCGAAGGATGACCCCACAACCACTCCAGCCTCTGCGCCATGCCATGGAATGCCCAACCCATTCTTGTCATCCCTCCACCGTCCGACCCAAACGCCACTTCTCCCACGAAGTATCCGACTTCCTTCCCTCACAATGCATGACTCCTCGCCCCCATAGGCTGGGACATTTTCTCTGGCACACTGCTGAAGTCTCCTGCAGGCTCCTATCCTTACGCCTGCCTCTGAGACTAGACAGGGATCAAGTCCGTTCAGCTATGAATCCCTCCTGCTGAATCGCCGGTACTTCTCGGTTAAACCTGGGTCAAGTTCTCATTAACATGTAAACGGCGGATAGGGCTTCATTGCGTTACCTTCATCATGGGGTATTTTTAACAATGTCCTAAGCCAGGAATTCAAGTCACCATGATGACATTTTCATTTTTGTTCCTGTACAGAGAGGTTTTATCTTACCTCTGAAAGCGGCCCGGGGAACCTGCCTGCTTGAAAAGCTGAAGTGGGTCGACAAGCAGGGGCTGGAGGGTTTCCAAAGGAAAAGGACTCGATTGTCCCCTTCCTCTGTAACCCACCCGCCCCGCCCCCCCAGGTATCTGGAACCCCGGGAAGAACAACAGGCAGAAAAAGGAGTTCGACCGAGATCCCCCCCAACCCCGGTGAACTGCCTGAAAGAGGAAACCCTTTTCTCTCCCAGCGATGCTGGCTGCAGTCTCCTGGCCTGGCCAAGGGCAGAAGTGGGTTATCAGCCGGCCACCTGCCTGCGGGCCCAGCCAGAAATACTGCTCCGTCCTGGCCAGCAGCTCGCTCAGGGCCAGAGCCGGGCGAGCCTGTGCGTGGAGAGACCTCTTCCAAGGGCTCCCCTGGTTATACTTAGAATTCCACAAAGGGATTTATTTTTAAGAAACACAAGCGCCGGAATGGTGATTCAGCCGGATCTGCACTTGCCCAGAACTTCTCATCAGATGCACGGTTATTATTTTAGATGGAACACTCTTTTTCTCCAAAACCCTCCCCAGTCCACGCAAGGGAAAGAGCTCTGAGGATTTTCCCACTGAGGGCTCTGGGCCAGCCTTCTGTTTGAGAAGCAGCAGGGAAGGGGACTTTAAGTTTCCGTGAGAGCTGCTTCCCTCAGCACACAAATGGATAATCCCAGCCTCATCTGTTGTCATGTAAATGTATCTGGGGTGACTTAGGGGGACGGCTTGATGGCCTGGCCCCAGGTGTCCCCTCCACCCCTACCTCAGGCCTGCATTCCTGAAGCCAGCTCCAGCAAGGGCTGTTCAGGGGGGAGGTAGGCTGAGGAGGACAGGATGGTTGTTCCATAGATAAGTTTTCTGTAGCAGAGAAGCCTGAGTTTTCCATCCTTGTGACACATGGTGGAAATTCACACTCTGGGTTTTTTGTTTGTTTGTTTGTTTGTTTGTTGAAGTAAACTCTACAATGTGGGGCTTGAACTCAGGACCCTGAGATCCAGAGTTGCACACTATACCGACTGAGTCAGCCAGGGGCCCCCACACTCTATATTTTCAATGTGATCTTTTGTCCCGGGTAGCTGGGAGTAGATATGGGACTTCCAATTTTCCAGTGTGTCTCAATCTTATATCTCAATCTCAATATAAGATTGAGACACACTGGAAAATTGGCTTGTGGTTCATTGCCTTGATCCAAATCTATACATAAAATATGAGTAGTATTCACCACTGTCTCCTAAACCACAACAGTCCAGGGACATTGAACCGGCTCTTAGGCAGGCAGAGTGGCCCCTCGAGACTCGCACACAGCCTGAGGCAGCCTCCGTGTCCACGAAGAGCTTGGCGAGATTCTGTGTTGGTGTCGTGAAGGCGCAAAGAGCCTCAGAACAAGAAAGTTCACGGCAGCATGTTGGGGACCAAGTGGGGACATCACATCCTAGGGCTGAATGTATCAGCTGGTGTGTGTCTGTGTGAGACTGGGTTTAAGAAAAGAAACAGTGACGCGGAAGGAGAGCCTGCAGGGCTTCCCCCAAGCCCGCCATCCCTTTTCTGTCCCTCTGACTAAGGCCCCAGTTTGGGGCATCTCCTCCCCTCACTTCTCAACCCCAGCCCCCTCTCCCCTCAGCAGTTGCTGGGGAGCAGAGGTCAGGGGGCCTGGCTGGCAGCCGGGAGGGGAGAAAAAGTCTCCTGCAACTTGCCGGGGACTTACTCACCCACAAGAATTTACTAAGTAACACTGTGTGCCAAGTACCTTGGAGGTCCCAGGGTTACAGCAGGACAAACAGCAGCTCCTGCTCCCACTGGACCCCAAGTCCATTCCCTTTCTTCTGATGGAAATTTGCCTCTTGTTTCTCCCATTTGAGTAGGATACACTCCCGGGGTGTGGCCCATCTATGACCACTTTGGGGCTACCTGATCGGGAAGCACGGGCCACCTGTCCTGTTCCCACTTCTTACTCCTGTCTCCCCTGAGGTCGCAGCCACGGAGGGTGGGCAGTGTCATCGCCCTCGGGTTCACTCACCCTCACACACAGACACACCCATGAAGACCAGTTTAGCTCTAGTCCCTGTGGACTCGGGATTCTAGAAAGGGATATCCAGGAAGGGAGTAACTCTCACATGGACCTCTTGGTCCTCCGTGTTAAGGGTATGGAACAGATTAAGGCAGGGATGGCGCTGGCCCAGCATTTACAAGTTCAAGCAGAGACCTCAAGCCCTCCTCTCTCGTCTGGTCCAGCAGGGATCAGGTCAGGCTGGGCACCGGTTTAGGACTTAGGACCTGTCTCGTAGGCCTCTACTGGAGGGCCACGGGAGGGCAGACTGGTTCCTTCCCACTTGTCACCCTCATTCCAAGCCCGTCCTGCTCCTTGTTCACATTCCTTGGTTCCTAGGATGGTAGGTATCCTGCTGGCGGGTGCAGGGCGGACGGGCGCCCACCCAAGAGATTCGGCTCAGCAGGGACTCTCCCAGCCCTGCAATTTCTTTCAAGGCCTCCCAAGGTAGGAGGCTCTGGCCAGAGACCAAGAGCCACAGGCCACTGTTGAAGATTCCAGGGCACAGCCTCCTCTCCTTACCGTGACAGAGAACCCATCAGGGATCCCAAAGGTGTCTAAACCCAAGAGGCTCTTCGCTCATTCAGGTCAGGAGGTCTTTGCTCATAGAGCTCATCACCTATCCTGCTTCTCCAAGTGTCTCTGGTGACCCCAGACCCTATGAAATCCCAGGAGAACTAAGTTGGGCAGTCCTTTGGGCTCCTAGAAGGAAACTCCACATCACCCAGGATCCTGGCTTAGTTCTCCCTCTCCTTCCACAACCATTCTACTTTTCCCTCACCTTTTATTTTTTATTTATTTATTTATTTTTGCCTCCCCTCTACTTTGCTTGCTAAGGAAATTATCTCCTTTCCACCTTTGGGGACATTTTCTTACACGGGTGGAAGGAGAATAGAATGACTTCTCGGGCCTCGCTCAGAATATCTTCAATATCATTAGCCCATGGAATCAAACTGATTTTCTAGGACTTCATTATCACTTCACAGCCTCACTTGGGCAATTGCCTGGAGGTGTCCCTTCGATACTTCATAAAAAATGGAGCAGGAACTCCCTTGTTCCCCTTGGGGCCAGCTGTGAAAGGAGACTTGATCTTGAGATGGGGCTTAGTAACCTCTGTGACCCTGAGGGTCTCCAGCAGGGTGGGCCAAGCCCCCTAGAGCCACAGACCGCCACAGAGACAGATGACCTAGAAGGGAAATCAAAGAGGGAGGAAAAGGGAGGAAGAGAATCATAGATAGCAAAGAAGAGCAGAGGAGGGACAGAGGCGGAAAAGAGGAGCCAGAGAGCGGAGAGAGAACAAAGCCGTTCTCCGAGGTCCTTAGGGACTCTTGCCCCACTTGGGAAGAATGTCCCGACATGGTCACTCCAATTGGCACGAGCCCCTTTCATGTCGACGCGGGCAGCCCAGCCGGAAGACGGTCCGCTCAGCCCTATGCTCCCAGGTTGCAGGACTGTCAGAGACAGAAAGGACCCCAGGGAGCATTTGTGGTTCCTCGGGGAACTGCTGGCATTTTAAGTGGAAAGGTTCTCAGTGGGGGAGGATGAGCTTTGCAGGAGGTTTACCATCCTTGCCCCGGCCCCTCCCCAGGATCCATCATTATAACAACTTCTCCTCCCACCTCATTTCTAAACCTTGTTCCTTCGAGGGTGAGGGGCAGGCGTCCTGGCTGCTGCTGCTAAGAGAGGCCCGGCGTTGGGAAGCGTAGGTAGATGTTCATAGCAGGCCTTTAAAACGTGGATCTCAACCTCCATCTCCCTGCCTCTCTTAGAACCACAGGAAACAATTTGCTCTGGGTGGATGGCGCTTTAAACACTCCTAGGGGAGCAGAGGCTGACAAAGGACTCATGGGGTGGAGGGTGGGGGCGTCCCTGTCTCCCTTTTGACACCTGGCCCTGAGCTGACACCTAGTGCAGCCTTTGCTGTTTGCCCTCCCACCCAGCTGACTCTTCTGTCAACCTAGTGACACTGATCCTCCTTTCCAGAAGGATTAGTCAGACGAGTGCAAAAACGGAGAGGAATGCAGGGCTGAAGTAGCTGCAGCTGTAGGGATGAGGTCGGCCGGGATACAAAGCCACTAAAATTATCCCAGCACAGAAAGGGGCCGGGACCCCACAGCAGATGGGCCTCTTGCCTGTTATGGTAATATTCCACGCTCTGGGCCACTCCCAAACTTCATTATGGCACCCGACACATTTAGAAATGATTTGATGGCCTTATGTAATGCTGAAAAAAATAACACAGTGACAGAGCCACCAAGCCCTCCCTAGTCCTGGCCATTCCACCGCAGGAGGCCCAGAATTTTGGTGGAGTTATTGGGTCAGTACCAAATGGGTCCCTTTCTCATTTCCTCACCAAATCTAGATTACCTGGAGAAAAGCCTGCTTCCTGAAGGACAGGGGTAGAAGCTGAGAAGCTGTTCTCCTCCAGACACACCTCTCGGAACCAGGGTGTCCTGGGCTCTAGTCTGTGGCAATGGCGGAAGCTGGGATCTGGAGAGGGAGGGAGGGGCTTGGTGCTTCCGTCCTTCTTGTCCTCCCTGGGTCACGCAGCCTTGCATTTTCCTTTCAACCCTTGCTTCTCTGTCCCCTCGAGCCCCTGGGATCCCCGACCCAGACTTCAACTCAGAAAGCAGGGTTTAAGGAGGAATTAGTAATACCTTGTAACACCTCAATCACCTTGAAACCTCAGCGAAGATATTTGCCCTCGAGAATCCCCTCCTGACCTCTAAACTGGGAAAAGAACTGGCAGGGGCTTCGGCTACTAAGGATGGCCACGGTCTTCCTGGATTTGCTCACACCAGATGGTCCACAGGAACCCACAAGCCACCTAGGCTCCCTTGATGGTCAAACTCTTCCAAAGCCACCCTGCCCTGGCTGTGAAAAAGAAAATCCCTAAGACCTGACCCACTAGGGAGAGTCGATGGAGGGAGACTCCTGGGAACCAGTGCCATGCCCGGGAGAAAGGGCTGAGGGCTTCCCAGGCTGGTCGCAGCCACTCTTCGCCATTTTGGAAAAGTTTATGTTTTCACTGAACCATGAGCCATCGCCTCTGCGCAGCCAGGGCCCGCCTGCCAGGGCTGGGCTCGACTTCAGGGCATGGAGGGAAGTGGGTGGTGGAGCGGAAGCCCCATCTTCCTGCAGGTCTTCCTTCCTGACCCCACTGGGGACTGCTGCCCTCTCCCTACTGCCTTTCTCCCCATCCCGGGGCCTACTTCCTGCTTCCAACCGACAGGAGGGGTGAGGGTGAGGGGGGCCCCGACACTGGAAGGTGCTTTGCACTCACAACTGCGGCAGTCTAAGAGCTGTCCTCTGCGGGCACAGGCGTGGTCGCTTGCCTCTGCTGTGTGACAAAGTCCAGAGATTAGGGTACAGGCATGGCTCGGGGGTGACCGAACACCAGTTCCCTACCTGGCCCCTAGGAGAATGACCAGCCGGGCTCTGCCCAGCGTGTCTTCAGCGGAGCCCAACATGGGGGTCAGGCCGGGGTCTCACCCTCCAATGGCACCTCAGCACCTCAGGCTCCAGAGGCCCAGGCAGGACCAGGTGGAGCTGAGCCGCAGAACCACACAGACCCAGTGCCTGCACCTTGACATGCCGTTGTTTTTTTAAAGTCAACCCCCAAATCAGAACCAACCGCGGTTCTCCAAGAGTGGTCCCTGGACCAGCGGCATCAGCATCACCTGGGAACTTGCCAGAACGGCAGATCCTCGGGCCCCATCCAGATCTGCTAAATCACAAACACCGGGGGAGGGCCCCCATCTGTTTTAACAAGCCCTCCGGGGATTCTGGTCTTGCTGGAGTTTGCAAACCGGGTGCAGGATCCTTCTGTCTCTCCTCAGCTGGGCCCTGTGCTGCTGCGGCTGTTTCACCCCGTCCTGTGCCCATAACCCACCCGCTCCTCCTCACTCCCACCCAGCGATGCGCCTCCCTCACCAGCGGGATAAAAGCCACTGAAAGCACAGTCTGTCCGCTTCTCCGTCCTCATCTACCTGACCTTAAACTCTCCCTCATCCCCCGCCTCCCTTTGCTCCTCGATCTTCACATTTGGCTTCTGCAGGTGCGGACTGGCCCCTTGGCACTCCTGACCCGCCCGCTCTGCTGTTCCTTCCCCATCTCCTGCTCTGGCCCTGCATCCCCTGGGCCACTCGGAGCCTGCCAGCACGTCCCTCCCTCCTCACTGACTCCTCCAGCTATCGCTTCAACTGTCGCTTCTAAGCAGATGGCTCTGCTGTCACGGTCTCTGTTTCTCAAGCTCCAGATCGGCATTCTCAGGGGCTTCTAGAATGCTCCCCCAGGGTGCCCAAGCAGCAGCTCAAATCCCACAGTCCAGGCCCCAATGCACCTTCTTCCCATACTGTTCTCAGACCACCGGCACCTGGCACGTCCTCGGACTTCTGTCTCCACAGCCAGCGTCTGAGATCTTGCTGGCTTTCCCGTCCCAGGGCACTCATGGGAACTTTTTCTGGTAAAAAAACCTAACACGCCTTGGACTGCAAATTTCCTGTGGATGCAAGTAAAACGGATGCGACAGGAATGGTCTGAAAACCCCATCCTGCTGTCCCGTGCATCAGCCCGTCAGGGGCACACTCAGGACTTCCAGGTTTAGAGGGCAGAGTGGGGCTTTCTGGACTGCTCAGTGTCTGCTGCAGACTGGGAGCTCCTGCTAAGGGGAGACTTAGCCCTCCTGGGACAGCAAAGCTAACAAGGCAGAGCAAAGCACCCCTCCCCGCTCCTTGAGTAACCAGATCGCTACTTCTGGGTCCCGGGCTCCATGCTCCGTGCCCTCTAAAAAGGGTTTACACATGCACAGTCCTCTGAGACAACTGCTACTTTGTTCAGGGTCACCAATGAATGGATGGCTGCATGGGAGAGGGGGAGAGAGAGGGTTGTGGTGAAGGTCAGGGTCAAGAGGCAAGCGTAGTGGTCAGCATCAGAGGCAGGATTAGGGTCAGAGGCTTGTGCCAAAGCTCTGAAGCCATCCTCCTCCCCAAAAGGTCAGAGCCATGCTGAAGCCCCCCCATCCTCCAGCTTCTCTTGCTGCAGGAACCCCCCCTTTCCACCTCCTCCCCTGTCAAGGCCTGGACCCCAGCCGTCTTAGCCAATACCCTCAGGCTGTGGATTCTGCACCAGGGTTCGGCAGCAGGAGGTAGAATGGGGACAAACAGGGAACTTTCCTCAGAACTGAAACCACTTCATCCTGACAGAACCAACACTTCCATCCCCCTCCCCCCTCCCAGAGCCAGGGAACCCGGGTTCCAGCCCCAGTGCCATCACTGACCAGCTACAAGACAGCACAAGATAACAAACCGGGTTTGTGTTCTGGTTTCTCCCTTTGACAGTGAAAACTAAAACTCTGCCTTCTTACTCTACAGGACTGATGTGACAATAATGACGCGCCTGCATTAAAAGCTGCTCACCATGAACAAACCGCTCTCCCTACGTCTTCTAAGTGGGTCCCACGACTCCTTGAGAAGGAGGCAGGGAAAGTGTTTTTATCGTCTTGGACGGATGAGCAAAGAAGGCTCCTGAGAGGTCTGCCCAGGCCGCAGGGCTAAGGGGTGGCTGAGCGGGGGCTCGCCCCGGACCTCTGTGCACTGCGCCACACTGTCCCAGGCTCGGTGAGAGCAGCTCGTGACCAGCATGCGCTGGTATTAATGACAGTGGTATTTTCTCCCCTGTCTAATTAAGGCCCAAATTTCAGCCCGTGGATTCTCACCGGGTACTTCTCCAATCTGTCATTTCCCAAGGGAGTCATTTTGACCTCAGAAGTAGGTGTGGAATCAGTGGCCTCGGGGATAAGATGGGGGAAGACAGGGTCAGCAAGGGAGAAAGAATGACCTAAAGATGCCATGACCTAAAGAACGATCATGATTTCTCCTGGGCACAGAGGGCTATGGGGTTTTAGGAAAGTTTCATCAGTTCTAAGAATCCCATCTTCCGGCTAAGGGAACTTAAGCCGAGGAAGGTTCCATGGCCGGCCTCAAGTCGTGTGGCTCACAAGGGGCTGAGCTGGCCCCAGACCCAGGCTTCCTAATCCTATATCCACCGTTCCCCCCACGCTGCCAGGATCTCAGGATTCCTTCATCTCTGGCAGTCTGGAGCTTGTCCCTTCGTCTGAGTCTACAACTGACAGGCAGTAGCATCAGAGCAATGGGGGCGACGTGTGCAATGGACCCTTCTCCACAAGGGACGCCCCCTGATGGAGGGCCGGTCCTCCTGGAGATCTCAGTCTGGTTCAGATGCCACGCCCAGGACACAGCTTTGTCCCCACGGGCCAGGACAACCCCATGGATGTGTGTGCCGGCCCCTGAGCCAGTGAAGAGGAAATAGTACTCACGACTTGTCTCTCCTGCCGAGCCGTCTCGGGGGGCTCGCCTGTCTCCTTCGGGGGGACAGGGATTTCCCCCGGCTTCTCACTTGGGTTGGAGAATGGGCACTTGCAGGTTTCAGGATCTGAAGGAGATGTGAGGAGTTACCACGCTGGCTCCGGAAGGAAACCACCCTCCTGACTTCCCGCAGCCTCCCTGCCCCCACCATGAGTGCGCGGCCTAGGAGATACCGAGCCGGAAGACCTTCAAGGGGAGTTCCTTGCTCAGTCTACACTGGTGAGGAGCAGAGGACCCCTTCCCCAGAGGCTGAAATGATTACACTGTGCCCCCTTTTCCACAGCAGAAGAGCAAAGCCCTATGCCTCAGCCTCTTGGGGCTGTTTCCAGGAGCTGTGTGCTGTCTCCTGAGGGCAAAGTCCCATCTCCATTGCCCCAGAAACCAGCTTGTTCCTCCTCTGACTCTCCCACCCCATACACAGGCACCGAGTGGTTTCATTTTATCAAGAATCTCAATCCCAGGTCCCTTAGGGTGAAGATGACAAGTCCCCAGGCACTAAACAGCCTGAGGTCAGCAAAATCTTTTTTCTATGGTCCTCTGTGTCCACACAGGCTTTCTCTCAGTGACTCCACAAGCCCTGGAGGGACACGGACAAGCAGGCACGATGTTACCAGGGAAGTGACATGAGAGAAGGAAGCAGCGCTTATGAGTATAGTTTCTGTGAAACCAGCACAGTGAATGCTTCTTTGGTATTGAGACACCAGGCCAGAATTATATGCCAAAATGTGTTGCAATTTATAAAGAAAAGCAGAGACAGAATGTGACTCTGCAAAAGATTATAAAGCAGGGTGACCCGCTCTCCTTGTGTGCCCAGGACCTTCCTGGTTTTACGTACTAAAAATGTCATGTCCCAGGACACCCCCCAGTTTCAGGCAAACTGGAATGATGAGTCACCCTATCATAAAGACCAAAACAACAAAACAAAACAAAACGAGAGCCTTAATCTAAAATGACTTTAACATTTTGGATTTGATTTCACAGAAGGAAATACAGGCCAAGACACTGATTTAACTGTAATATCTCAATTGACTTCAGCTCGTTTTGAAGTAGCCTATACAAAGAGAAACTTTAATCGTCCATGCCAAACAGCAAATGATTTGTATTTTTTGTTTTGATAGGATGGTTATTAAGATAACCTCAAGAAGCTTCTGACCATCCCAGAAACATGGGGCAAGAGGCAAGAGACAGACAGAGGACGGGGATAGAACTCTCTACCATCACTCGTTCGCCTTCCCAGCACCTACCTTCATTCTCATGTCCCTGGCATATTTCTCCAGCTCCTTCCTTATGTCAGCCCTTAACATCTTGGAGACATTGAGGACCAGCTGCTTCCATTCAATGGGCTGGAAGCTATGAGGCTCATGGGGGACGTATAGCCCAATCTTGACCTTCTTGACTGTGTGCAGGTACTTCTTGTAGGAGTCTTCAAAGTCAAAGATGAGGTCACTCAGAGTTCGAAAGGTCAACGGCTTGTCCATCAGCTCAGCCCTTCGGCTCATGCCCAGTGAGCCGTAGCGGCCATTGCAATAAATCCCCAGCACAACATGGTGAAAATAGTTTCCTGAGAAGTAGGTTTTAAAGCTGATGGGGAATCGCTCGATGGAAGGCTGTCCATTGGTTAAGTATCTTAGACCATCTGAGTCAAGGAAGAGAAGGGAGGCCTTGAGAATTAAGAGCTTGGACTCCCAGGAGGGAACGTGATCTGTATGGCAAATTAAGTGTCCATCTCTCTGCCTCTGAGCAGGTCCACATCTAACCTTTCCACGTTAATCCTTTTAGAAAAGATTAACTCAATCTCTTTGAGTACCTATTAGATGATGCATACCGAAGCCAAATTAAAATGGGACCATGAGAAAAACTTGCCTTCTACTTTAGTAATTAAATAAATGTGCAAAACAAAATCATGGACTTTCCCCCTCCCATGTTTTCTTCAGGACATGATGAGTATTAAAGGCTTTTTAAAATGTAATGAGAATGACGTTCTCAGACATTACTTCTGGCTGGAGTGTGTGGGACAGAGCAGGAATTGAAGACCTCTGCAATGTTCCAGGAGAAAAGTGAAAAACAGAATCAAGGCAAGGCAGTGAGATGGAAAACAAACTGACTGGGTACCTGGGTGGCACCTGGGTTAAGCACTTGCCTTTGGCTTTGTCAGATCCCAGGGTCCTGGAATCGAGTCCCACATCGGGTCCCTGCTCAGCAGGGAGTCTTCTTCTCTTCTACCCCTCCCCCCAATCACGATCTCTCTCTCTCTCTCTCTCTCTGTCATGCCCTCTCTCTCTCTCAAATAAATAAGTAAAATCTTAAAAAAGAAAAAAAAAAAAAAGAAGAGACTGGTCGATTACCTGGACGGGAAGGCATCAGAACAGGCCACAGCTGCCCCTCATCTGCTCCTCTCATGGCCCCCAGTACACCCATGCCAACAGCCTTGAGTACCACATAGAAAGGTGCCTCCAGCACCCGAACCTCAGGTTCCCCTCATTCCCCAGCAAACCTGGCATCACAGATTGGCTTTCTCCACTTATCAGCCCATTTGGATCAAGCAAATCAGCAAAACTGATACCGTTGTATCAGTTTGGGACCAGTAACCCCACAGGGGCAGCGCCGCGTAACTAACTACCCCACTGACTCCACACAAGTACCACCACAGCCTCAAGCCCATCTCAAAAATCCCAGGATAACCTTGGCAAGGACCCAGTATTTATGGAGAGGGATGTTGAAAACTCATGGCATCACTTTTCTGCTGAAAACCTGTGGTGACTCCAGGGTGATTCTGAGGTAAATAATAATCCAGGTGCTCTCCATGGCGGCCTGTGCCTGGTAAGTGCCCAGTCAGTGGATACGGTTCTCTACACTGAGAATCTGTCTTCACCATTTCTTGCCCCCACTCCAATGGACTTTCCACCCAGAGGCTAGAATGTTCTACTCAAGCCAAAATTTGGTATGTGTCAACTCTTCTGCTTCAGTTTTCACTCTCTCTCGTCTTCCCCAGACTTGGTCCAAATCCCTTACCAAAGTCCTGCCACAATTCAGCCCCTGCTCATAATTCCTTTGTCCAGTTTCATTCCCCGCTACACCCTGGACCAGCACACGGGCCCACGGTCGACCCGAGACATTTTTGAAGGATATGCCAAGACCATAAGGAATCCACACCCATGCTCTTGGCCAATATATTCCCTCATAATGGGAAGTCATATAAAACTGAAAGTCCTGAATTACTTTTAAATGACCTTGACATTACAAAGCTATGAGACCAACTGAATAAAATGGCCCTAAACATACCCTGTAGCATGTGATGCTCCCTATTGAAGTAGAACTTCCTTTATGGCTTCCCTCACACAGCAGCTCTCTAGGGCAGGGGCTTGCAACCAGGCAGAGATTTTCGGGGTCTCGTAAGAATCACGAGTGAGAAGGATGCTGTGGGCTTACTCTCTTTACACACGCGGCATCCCGAATGGAACAGCGGCACTGCTCTCCCCTCACTCCTTCCCCCTTTCCCCAACCTTCCTCAGTATGAGTTAAGTACCCCGCCCCACCGCCCAACTCAAGAACCGCCACAGCTAATAGCACTGGCTGCTTAATCGCCCAGTGTTATAACTGGGTGTCTCTTTGCATCTTGTAGGGACGGGAGTTGTGTTTCGCAGGCTGGTGTCTGTCCCCGGGCGTAGCATAGGCCTGGCACAGAGACGTGCTCTGTCAGTGCTTGCTGCGAGGATGACCCTCCATTGCGAGACACCTTCCTTAGACTTAAAAAGACTGCCTCAGTGAGGGCCAGTCCAGATACCCTTAAAAGAAAGAAGCTACCTGAAGCCAACCCTGAGGGCTGACCCGAGGATGGGGCCTCAGTTTAAGCACAGATGTTTCCTCTCTCTAAAGTTAGCTGTTTTCTTGTCACTTCCTCCTGCGACATGAACTGGCAGGGAGGGAGTGAAATCCCAACCTTCCGAGGCCCCTGACATCCACTCCTGCTTGTTTTCCGGGGTGAGTTCTCTGGGGCTCGAAGAAGACCTTTCTCAGTCGTTTTTAGTGATAATGAACCCTCACTGGGCGCATATCTCCTGTGCCCGACAGGCTGCGGGTAGGGCTGTGGAGCCAGAGAGCAAGAGCGCAGCCCTCTTCTGGAAGCCTATGGGGACACAGACTCAAAATGGACACGACACGACCAGGATGGCAGTTCCTCAAAAAAGAAGAAGAAGAAGAAGAGAAAAAGAAGGAGGAGGAGGAGGAAAAGGAGAAGGAGGAGGAGGAAAAGGAGAGGGAGGAGGAG